>NC_143482.1:26093237-26405727 GCF_027475165.1 Benincasa hispida | reverse complement strand
AACCATTTGGAATTGTTGAAGATTCAGAGCTCAGTGTGACAACACGCCTAGGATGTGGAGCTGCTGCTGGAACAGTAGGTCAACTGTTGCTTATCCTCTTGATGTCATTTGTAGAAGAATGCAGATGGTGGGCTGGAATAATGCTGCTTCTGTTGTCGCTGGTGATGGAAGAAGTAAGGCATCCCTTGAGTACACTGGCATGGTTGATGCTCTTAGAAAAGCTGTTCGTTATGAAGGCTTTAGAGCATTGTATAAGGGTTTGGTTCCCAACTCAGTGAAGGTTAGAAATGCTCTTTCTCTGTCTCTGCTTGTTTATATTAACATGTTGCATTATCTAGAAGTTGACTGATTGAGGTATAATTCTGAATTTGATGGGAGAATGAGATTCCGTATGCAGAGTTTGAGGGATCAATGAGGTGTCGGTGGATTGTTTGGAAATGGTTTTTAAACCGTGTATATATATTGTATGATACATTAGCCTCAACTTGATGATAAGAGATTGTTTAGCCATGCTAGTTTTGGGTGGTTTTAGAAAACTTAAGAAAACGGCAGAAGTGATTGTTGTCATGATGTTTTAGATCTTTACTGTTTCCGGAAGATATTGTGCATGCATGCTGATGTGATGATGGGTATGGGTTTTCGAAAGCCAATCTTCAAAGATAATACCTGGAACTGTTTTCTGAACAAAATAAACCCAATAAGCGAGCTCCAATTAGAGTTCCCAAGATTTTCCCCTTGTTGGAACTGCAGCTTTATTTGACAAAAATATTAAGTAAATAGTTCACAAGTAAGGTTAAGCTATGCATTGTTGAGAGATTCGCGTTCTTGTCACCCTTACTCAAACCAAGATAGTGGGCTACTCCTTACGAGCAGAAGTTACTATAATGACCAGTACCATGGACATTTGTTTTAACAACTCCACAAACGATAGGAATAGTAGCTACTCTACACCAGTGACTAGCGGAGATTATCTTGACTTCAAAACATGAGTTGATTTCTTTAAGAAGACATGCATGTAGTATTAGGTTTTGCTTTCAGTTTTTATTTCAACTTTTTTTTTTAAAAAAAGAAATCAACCTGTGTGTTTGGGCGCGCCTCATCTGGATTCTGGACTGTTCCACATAATTGTTTGACCTTACAATCTGAGGCGTTGAGAAATGTAGGATTTCTACTATGCAGAATAGAAAATGGTTTGATTTTTTTTAAAATTCTCCTTGTAGAGCTGTTTGAAGTTGTACTCACGTCATCTATATTCCATGGACAACTTTGATTTTGTTATATTAGAAATTTGAAGATTGTTGTTTATGTTTATTAATTATTATAAATGATGCCCATTCATCCCATTTAGATTAGAACTATTGACTAATTGCATCCCCTCGTGGTCCCTTCTTTTGAATACTTGGTGTCGTATTCTTTTGGGTGGTTTATATCGTTCCTGGCTTAAATTTGACCAGCATAACTATTACAAGTTGGTTGATGAATTGACTTTTTAATAGTATTTCCCTTGATCAAGAATATTTTCTGATTCTGTTGCCTGCTCCTTGTTCAGGTCATCGCATCAATCGCAATTGCATTTGTGACGTACAAAATGGTGAAGGACGTTTTGGGAGTCGAGATTAGGATCTCAGACTGATTATTGGGTACTAACTTACATTTGTTGAATGGTTGAACAGTCTGCTATTTTTGTAGGCAGGGGGATGGTAAACTAGGATGTTTTAGTTGTCCTCTCCAAGAACTAGTTTAAGGCAGTATTGAGTGTGTTTGTAATTTGCTTCCCTGATTTTAAATATCTTTCTACAAACTTGTGCTAGTATAAGCTTTTATTCTTATGCTATGTCAATAAATGTTTTGACGATAGAATAAGCACATTTGAATGCCTCCGTTACATTTGGGAGAGCAGAGCTTTTATTGAATCTTGTTTTCAGTTTTCGTGCTATTCTTTCACTATTTGCTCTTATGTGAACTGACTTTTTAATTGAAATGGGTGATACTGAAGACACTAAGTTTGATTTGCATGATATATAGTGTACACTGAACAGTGCTTGTAATCGAAATAGCTGAAATTCTTCATATCAGTGTTTTATATTCTCTTGGCCTCTTCCTCTTCTGCCTGTTGTATAACTACTTTTTCTTTATTTCCATTAAATTTCTAGTTTAAATACCGAGGTTAAAAATTGTGGCAGAGTGGCTTTGCTACCACGATCTACTATGTTTCAGCCCTTCGTTGCTCAGTTCAAATGCAAACTTTTTAACCTCCTTTGTTTTGAATATTGTCATTCATCCAATGTTGGTTTTTTCATACTCACATAGGTACGTAACAAGTTTTTAAGATGCAAGTAATTTTGCCTAAAAAAGATATTATTAACCGGATAACCTTTTAACAGAATTTGTTCTATAGCTGGTAGAACTGTTTTTGAGTTCTAAAGATTCCATTCACTAACATCTTTGATTTATTCTATGGAAGAAAAATATGATGGGTTTATCAATTTGGTTGGTACATTTAGCTAAAGGCTCAGTTTTTTTAATTAGTTTATGTTTATTATTTTTAATTGCACCAAATATGAGAATTGAGCTTTGCGACCCTATGGCACCAGAGAAAGGCTATTTTACCTAATCTAAGGCACGGTCCTCGACTATGTTTAAAAAGCATTTGGGTCGACTTCTTAAAAGATATGTGACTAGACATGTCTACGGGATGGGATCGGGATGCCATTTTCCATCTCCATCCTCACGGGAAACGGGGCAATGATTCTCCGCAGAAATTTTTTTCCCGTTATTTTTTGGTAAAAAGTTAATTAATTTAAATCACTAATATGAGCCATTATAATTAAATAATTAACTTTATTAGTTTTACATGACAATTTGAATTTAAGATAAATTACTAAAATTTTAGCCCAAAAAAAGTTAATTAATTTTTTTAGTAGACAGAAATAAATATAAATCAAATTATTCACATATATAATATAAATTTAAATATTTAATTTAAACATATTCATTATCTTTCGTAATAAATAATTAAAATTTGAAATTTAAATATACTATTTATATAATAATAATAACATAACATTAGATAACTATGCTAAATAAATATGTAGAAGCTAATCGGAGCGGGGACGGGGAATGGGGCGGGGGCAGGTATGGGAATGCATATTCCGTCCCCGTCCCCGTCCCCGTTTAGCTCATGAGGAATTTTTTCCTCCACTCCCTCCCCCAATGGGGACGGGACCCTGTGGAAAAATTGGATATCTTTATATGCGACAATCATTTTTCCTTTTTAGCTTGAGATTTTCTTTTTCTTTTTTTCCTTTTCATTTTTTTCCAAAAGAGGAAGGTAATAATCTTTCTTTATTCTATGGGTAGTTGAGGGAACATTCGGATACTTTATTATATGGAGGACTATAATTTCTTTATTCCTCTATAATGATTTGGAATGAGGAGTGAAGATGCTTTATTGAGTGAAAGAAGTAGAGTGAAGTAGCCAAACTGAGTTAACTTGGATATTGAGTATCTCATATTATTAAAATTAAAGGACTTTGTAATCTTAATACATGAGCTATTTCTCCTATTGTTAATATATTTTGAGATAGAATCTTATGTTATTTAGTATGGAGGAGTGAAGTTGATTTACTGAGTTTTTTGTTTTAAAATAAACATGACATAAGCCTTGATCCATTATGACGACCGGGGTCATAACAACAACGCACAAAAAGAGCTTGGGCCACTATATGACTATTTAAGAAGACACAGAAACTTTGAGAGATTTATAGGAACTTTCTTTACTAATGAGTGAGCATGGACCGAACTTGAAATATATGCTAACTGCTTTGTTATAATAATGGAGAAATTTTCTACTGTTTGATTCTATTTACCAATTACTTGTTCATATCCTATTATGACAGTAAAAATGGGCTATATATGCTATTAGAATCCAAAGAAGTCAAGATCATAAAATAAAAAGGAAAAATAAACAAGGATGTAGAAGATGCCACCATCATGGACAAACGATCCTTACAAAGATTCTAAAAGCTGTATTGAGTTATATTTGATGACTAGCCAAAATGTTTATTTATACATGAAAATTTTAATTTGACTTTACATACATAAAAAAAAGATGCCAAATCATAAGCTAATTTGTAAAATCAAAGATTAATGCAATATTATTTTCTTGTTATATGGTGTATTTTCATATATCTACTATATTTATTCTTTTATGGTCCAAATCTTTATCTTTCTTATATTTAGAATAATTTTGAATTGTATTCCTATCAAACATTTGGTTGCTTCCTTCATATTATAGGTACTAAATTGTCATATCAATGAAAATAGGCATCTACTCATCTTTCAAGATCAGAAGTTCAAATCCTCATATTCCACTTTTTATATTAAAGAAAAGAAATTATCATATTAACTTTTAGTTTCATGAGCAAATTAGCCCTATGTTAATGATAAAACATGTTCTCATATATGCATCTTGGGCAACATTTAGGCTATTTGTTAAGAGATTTACCTTTTTTTGTAACTCTTCTTGCGTATATTTATATGTTATTTCCAATTGTAAAAATATAATAGATATTGATTTAATAAAATATCAAAAAATTCTTCACATGGTATCAGAGCTTCATACATCTAGGGTTTAGCCAATCTCTTTTTATCATCCAGATTAGACCTGCCCACATCATCGGAGAAGTCATCCGTTCAGTACAGATTAGATTAGATCCATTCGATTCATCCGTTTCGCAGTGTCGCCGACGACCAAGCTTCACCGTTGACTGGATCTACCCTACTCTCGACCAAATCCTATTCACCTCAATTCAGTGCAGATCCACTGCAAGTCTCCGTCAACTTTAGATCCGTCCGGATACAGCGCCGTCGACCTGAAATTCGAACACCTAATTCTGGTTTTGTTGCAGATCTAAGCACCCACGTTCATTTTCTTCAAATCCATTCACATATTTTTCTTTGTAGATCACTTTGTCGATCTCCGTTTTTAGATCTGTTTGCGTCTCAGTCTTCAGATCCATTCGCTTATCACCTCACGTTCTGTTCGCATCCCAACTGCATGCCAACCAGATTTGTAGTTCTCAGCTGCGGCACAAGTTACCGTCATCTGATTCTGATTGTGTTTCCTGCATATCGATGCACTGATCCGCTTAGTTATCTTTTTTACAAATGGGACATACTCGATAACCCTTTTTACTCCACCCAGATAAGTCCCCATATGTAATAAAGTCATTAAATGGTCCACAATAAGGTCGCGTGTAGTTGAAAGAACTCACCCACAAAACAATCATAAGTTATGACACCAATATTCCACAAAATTTTCAATTCTTCTATCAACTGCTGCAAGTAAACATCAATTCTTAACCAGTGGATTTTGGACTAGGTATTTTTATATGAGATTTGGACTAGGTATGAGTAAAGACATGGAAAATTTTGTCTCTTTCATGCATTTCCAAGGTGACAAATTATAAAAAACTAACACCATGGGCCATATACTATACGAAATACTCCTATTTTGAAATGGGTTAAACCCATCTGAAGCTAACCGCAAATGCATATTTCGTGGGTCTATGGAAAAATTGGGAAATTCACGATCGAAATGTTTCCACCTCTCTTCATCGATTGGATGCCGTAATTCATCCTCTGTTTGAACTCATTTATCTTTATGTCATCTCATGTAAGAAGTGCCTTCTTTTGATGCAAACAATCGCTTTAACTTCAATATCAATGGGAAATGGCGAAGAATCTTATGTGTGATTTTTTATCCTTGTCATTGTTAACTTTATAATGAGACTCACCACAATTTGGGCAATGTTGCCAATTAACAAATTCTTTCCAATAAAATACACAATCGCATTTACACGCATGAATGTACTAATAACCAACCCTAAGTCACATAATTTTCTCTTGGCTTCATAAAATGAAGTAGATATAGTGGTTCCGGTTGAAAATGTTGCTTTTAACAGTTCTAGTAGCATTCAAACGATTTGTTACTCTAACATTGAGAACTTTGATATGCATCCACTTTACCAAAAAGTGTAGCGATAAAAGTTGTGAGCAACTAGGGTATAGTTCATTGCTTGCTTCATTTATTAAATCCTAAAAAAAGTTTGTGATATCTCTTTCCTGATCATCAAGGTGCATCTCATTCTCAATGTCTTCTTGATCTGTATCTTCATTTTCAATTGGAACTTGTAGATCATTTAAAAGATTCAATATTTCATTTTCTTCAACAATATTACACTCTACAGTATTTGGTTCATCGTTGGATATTGAGTGAGTTGTATGACTCTCAAATCCTTTAGATAAGTCGACTGGTTCTCTAGGATATACCAATTCATAATAAGAGGGAGATATTCCAAATGTTAGTAGATGTTGTTCCACAACATCTAATGACTCCTACATTGCGATCATACAATTCTTGCATGGGCATCTTATTTGTCTATAATCATTAACATGAGATTTCGTCACATCTAAAAACTCGTCAATCCCTTCTATACTCAGTTGATAACTTATTTCTATGCTTGATCTATTTTTTGTTCATCCTTGATTATAATATTTTTTTCAGACCAACTTGATAATTGGTGATAGATTTATAACATGTATTATTTAAATAAAAAAATTATGGTTAATTTATGGCTTGTAACCATTTATATATATAGAGCCAATGTATATGAATATTTTGTCTATAGAGGAGGAAACATTTGTTTAAATTTTAAGATAAACCAAACTAAATTGCAAAATAAAGTAAGACCTCCAAGGTTTATTTGCCTTTTTAAGGCCACAAACATAATTTTAAAATTAAGCAGACTAGAAGTTTTGAGCATAGTTTGAAAATATTTGCCAACCATTTACAGAGAAGTCTGACAGATAAAAATGAGGGAAAATGATTTCTTTACCTTAACCGGAAACAAACTTAGTGATTTATACAAGTGTAACCCACTGAGACACTTTAGGCTTACAATGATAACTCAGATTCTATATTGTCACATTTTGAGAAAAACTTAGGTTGCATTTTATCCATCTTACCCTCCCATTTGGATTTTGAACGAAAGTAGAATACATTTAAACCTAAAAGCAAACCAAGAATAATCCAAAATTTTACGTAGATTAGTATCGAGTGGATGAATTCCTTTCGCATGACACATTGAAATACAAAGCATTGCATGACATTCAAATGCAAAAATATTATAGAGTAGAACCCGAGAGATATCAAAGTTATAGTCATTAAGTTGAAAGTAGATGAAGAGTGGTTACTTGAAGTAATTATTATTATTGTGTGTTTGTTATATATGTTCAATGTTAGGTGTAAGAGGATTTTGTTAAAAGATATAGTATTTTTTCAAACTATCGATAAAAATAAGGTATATGAGAAAGTATTTTTAAAAATAGGTGAGTATTGAAACTATTGACAAAAGTAGGATAGTGAAATCATGTACGGGGTACACGATTGCCATGTGGAAAAATTGTGTATGGGGTACACGATTACCGTTTAATCCCGTCAGCACCACGTCGACTGACTTGGTTGACCGGTCGCATGAAAACTCGTGGACAGGGTCCATGATAGTGTTTTTCTTTTTTCTTTTTTAAATAAATTGAATAATTTTTTTTAATTGGAGATGTACAACAATATTAAGATTTTAGGAACGGTCCATAAATTCCTTCATTATTAAATTTAATTATATATTTAATCTTCAATGGAAACATAATTATTTTGCACTCATTAAAAAAAAATTCATGATATTAAAGAAGATTTGCAATTAGTTCTTTAATTTACAATTTGAAAATGAAAGTTTACATGAAATTTAAAACGACCCCTCTGGCCCTTACCCCTCATGGGTTTTCTTCGTGTCCCTCTAAATTAAATTGACCCTGTTGTCGTTGTCGTCTATGATGAATACGTCCTTGATCAGTGTTAGTAACATTGAGTCGTCTTGTTTGTTGAATAATACCTTCTATGTTGAGCAATGTTTGCTGACACATTGAACCCAAGTCTAGTAAGTTGTGCTGCACTGAATATTGTTGTACATCTCCAATAAATTTATTCTATATAATGAAAAAAAATAAATATTAAACAATATTCATATCATATATATGGAAAATGTCTGATTTTAAATCTCTTACCATGCAGTAATAGTAAGCACCATCAAATATGGTAAATTGCCTTGTGATTGAATTGTACCATGAAAAGTAGTCATCGGATATAGCTGGCCCATTTGTTAATTCTCCCTGTGCATAACGATCATGTCGTCCATGTTAGTAGGATATATATTCCGCGTGGATTCCGACGCCAGTCTTAGTAGTGCTTACCTCTCAAATCAATCTGGTGTAGTGCTAGGAGTGTATAGGACAATGAAGGTATCGTTTGTCGCAGACCGAACTGTCTCAATACACGATCTGGATGATGTCACTCTACTATATGGAAGCATATAAGAGGGCTAACAGTCAACCAAATGTCTTCACCATCATGACAGTAATTAGGTAGGAATGACCAAATCTGTTGTGTGTATGGTATCCAAATAATTTGACAAAAAAAAAAAGTATACATTCAAAATGTTTTAAATATTCATTTATATATACATTTGTTACCTGATTGTGCATCAGTTTGTCAAATATTTTTCGGTAGACGAACAACATATTTGTTGGCTGTTCAGAAGCAGTTAGTACACCACTCCATCTAAAATTATAAAAAATATAATTAATTTATATTCTTACATAAAATGATAACGAAATAAATATATAAATGAAATAATACCTGACACTAACTGGACGATGGTTATAGTATTAGTAGCCCCGCTATTTTCAATGCTTGTGCATTGGTAGCCTGGATTCATTTTTATTTGTGATTATTTACTCTTTTTTTCTTATTATGACTGTCTATTTTTGGATATATTTTTTTTGTTTTCAGTTTTGTTCCTTTTGGTTTATGCCTAATGGATATAGTTGGGACATTTTTTTTTCCTTTTTAAATAAATGCTCAAGTGAGAAGAATTGAAAGAGTTCTATAATTTAACCCAGTCTTTTTTATTGTACATTAAATATGAGAACATGAAATTTTGGGGAAAAAAGAAAGAGAAATAAAGAAAGAAATGTGATAAATCCAATTTTTATATCTAAACTTGTGTGTACTATCAATTTTCACCTTATATTTTCAATTTCATCAAACTATACTACAGAATTAGTTATGTTACTAACACTCACCCACTGCGTTAAGATGTCTATAAACTCATGACTAATGCCACTAATATTTGCACAAATTTAAGTTATTGATGCACAAATTAACTATGAAATTTATTTAGCCCAAAACTCATAACTTTTGACAAAAATTTAACTCTGAATATAGGGTAAAGTTACCATTTCATTCCCAATCCATACGATATAGGGAAAAATACTCACTGCTGAGGGAGATATGAAATTGACCAATAGGGACTGCGTGCGACGAACGTTTGAATCGACGGAGGCTCAAGCAGCAGTGAGACGCAATAAAAAATCTAAAATAGGGGAGGAGACAATCGGCAATCTTGCAGGGAGAGGAGGCGGTCGGCGATAAAGAAGACTTTGGGGTGACAACGGGAGACTGAGCGCAACAGATGGAGGTGGGAGAAAACGTTGCTGGATAAGAGAAAAGAATCAGACGCTGCGAGATGAAATGAAATTGGAGAGGAAAGTTAGGGCTTTATATATAGAACTCCCGATGCATACTTCTATACCGTCGACAGTTCCTATAAATGTAATTTGCTTTCAAGGCTGGTCGACAGGTGAGGATACAGCGTTAGGAGATAGTGCATATCTCCCAACAATAGCTATACAACATCGGGAGTTATATTTAAATCCGCGACGCCTTAAATCCCCGTCGGCGGAATCTCTTTCCCCCTGCCATTGATTTATGCATTTGGCAAATAGCGTTTTTCACTCTTTCCGAAATCAACATATGTATGAATGTCCAGTTCCTGTTGACCCAGAGATTGTTGATGCAATGCTCCCTAAACTTGGTTAGTGTATGATGCTAGTTTCATTTATTTGATGGTGTCTTAGTTTACACTCGTGCTCTCTATATTCTCTAAATCAATAGGCTAGATGTATAAAAGAAACCATAGAAGGCATACAACTATCAATATTAGGTCAATAATCATCAAAGTTTCAGAGAAATATTTAATTGTTATTGATCTGATATTGATAGGTATGTGCGCTTTGTGGTTTCTCTTATACATCTAGCCCATTGATTTGGCATGCATGTACATAGCAGGAAAGCAACATTGTGAGTAGCACTATGAATACAGCAGCATGGTCTCCATAATTGCAAATATTTGATTTACTTGTGGGAAGTAAAATTCTTCTATTAGTTTCTGATAGCACTTGTCTCATAGGTGATTTGTTAAAACTCTTAAACTTATCATCTGATGATAAAGTATTACCCACAAAATTTGGAGAATTACGGCCTCCTCTTGGAAAACATCGTTTGAAGGTAGGTGCTTAATTTGTGTTGTATAAATTTATATGTTCAAGGTATGGCTCTCTACTAGAAGTTAGGTTTAAGAGAATTTTGTTTTAGAACTTGATATTGTTCTTGTGTGTTGTGATGTGTGTTTTCTTAACTCATATCCTAACTTCAATTTTGCTTCTTTGCAATAAACTTTCAGGAACTATTGGCATGGATCTGATTACCACGGGAGTACGACAAGCGAAGGGATGCGAAGGGAGAGTTTATTATCGGCAACTCGCAACATTATTATGGAGAAAATGCAGCTTGGAGGACCCTCCATGCGCTTGGCCGAGGTCTGCTGCTAACTTTTATTGTGTGCAGTAACTTTACTTGTTAAGTTGAAGTTAAATTCTAAATCTTTCTAATTCTTCAGTAGTTGCTGGATGAGCTGAAGAAGAAGAATTCTGATAATGAAGTCCATCTCAACAACGTATATTACATCTCTTAATCTCTCAAACCCTCCCAAATTTATAGACAAATAAAATTGTGTTTCCCTTATACGGAAGATTCTGTTGCCCTTGTAAAATCATAATCTTTGTATTACTTGTAATTTGTGTTTTCAAGGCCTGAATTATTGTACGCCTTTTAAATTATAATTCTATAACAGAATTTGCGGGATTAAATGTAATAGATTTACAATCCATATATGAATAATATGTCATCGCCATAACGTTCGATGATGATGTGTCATGTTATACTTTTTTACCAAAAAAATGGATTTGGCAAGGGAACTTTAAAAAACGGACAATAATTGATAAAACGGACAGATTCGAGCTTCAATATCGGTTAAGAATAAAAAAAAAAGGCTTCAATGTCGGCTGCAACTGACATTAAAGACCTTTAATGTCGGTTGCAACCGACATTAAAGGCCTTCAATGTCGATTGCAATCGACATTGAATGTTGTGTTATTGGTGTTATTGAAGCCCTTTAATGTCGGTTTAAAACCGACATTAAGGGCAACCGACATTAAAGGGCTTTAATAACACTATCTTTAATGTCGGTTGCCAACCGATATTAAAGCCCAAATTTCTTCTAGTGAGTGCATGTTATATGCGAGCTATGTTTGTATTTCTTAACATTTTATATCAAATACTAATGTCAACTACGTCAATAATGTAAACCGATATTAAAGCCCGAATTTCTTCTAGTGAATGCATGTTATATGCGAGCTATGTTTGTATTTCTTAACATTTTATATCAAATACTAATGTCAACTACGTCAATAATGAAAACATATCATTTAATCAAAACAAATCGAATTAATAAATTACAAATACCACTGTGATGTAAAAAAGAAAATAAAAACTTGCAAATATCTTAACTCAAAATAATAAAGAAATGAAATGAAATGAATTTAAACATAATTGATCTTTATAGAAAAATGTCAACATGTTTGTGAAGGGATGAAAATCCTAAGGCATAGCGAAAACCAAAACACAAAATCATTTCCTTTTTTTTTTCAAATTGGTATTAAAATCAAAACAATTTTGTATTGGAATAAAAAATAATATCGATTAAGCATGCAATTCCCAAAAAGACTAATTATACAAGGGAAGAAACCTTATCTTGCAAATCTTTTGACAATTGTGTAGAAATTATCTATTGAATTGGGATTGAGTATCACCACTTGGAAACCTCTCTATTTTTGTAGGGAATTGAGGCTATGGAGAATTGTGGGATTCTCTCTTTTAGGATTTGAGAATATATTTTTCTTTCTTTTCTCAAGAAGAAGAGAACACACACAGAGAGCTTGAGAGCCTTGTCCTCCCTATGCAAAAACAAAACCCTTTTGTTAAAGAGATGGTGAGAAAGGGAGAGAAAAACGTGAGATTGATCCCACGTTTTCTCCTAATTTCCCTAAAATGAGGAGTTAATTTGTTTAATTTAAATGAAATAAATTTATTAATTAAATCATATTTAATTAATTGATCATTTCAATCATATTTAAATGATTTTCTCTCACATAACCTATAGTTTTAATGTGCATCTAATGTACATTAATTTTAACATATAGTTTTGATTTAATCAATTTAATTAAATAATTAATTAATTATTCAATTAAATATCACATATTTAATTTAATTTCCCATTTGAATCATATTAAAAAATATTTCTCTCATTTAACCTATAGTTTGTATGCGTATCCATTGCACATCTATACTTTTCGAGAAATTAATACTTGAACTATTTTCAAATATTTCGTTCTCCAAAATTAATAATAAAGTCTAAAATTAAACTTTATATTAAAATGTATCAACATACATTAAAAAATTCTCAATTCTGAATTTGAACATTTCAAATTCAATTTAATGACAAATTATCTCAATACCTTTTATAAGCTAGGAATGGGACCTAATGGACCTGCAAATCAGAAGCTCTAAGGATGTGAGATTAATTGGCTAAACTCATTAACCAAATTAATCAATATTTATTAACTATGGGTATACTCCACTAAAGACCCACAATTGTATTATTTTCACTACAGATATGTTTCTATATCCACGAATATAGACCAATAACACAACAAGTTAGTCTTTCACGAGTGTTCGTAACACAAGTTGGGTCAAATTACCATTTTACTCCTTGGTTACCTCTACATCCTTAAGTACCAGTGCTTCCCTAATGAACAACCTGTTTATGGTCCAACCATTAAACAGAAACCCCTCTCATGCCAGTGACAGGGTAGGGTTCTTTGTTCAAGTCCCGGATGAAGGAACTCTAATGGGAAAGAACCTTGAGCGGAAGCGGATCAACTAAATTTCATTTTCATTGAATACAAAGTTTACAGTAAACAAATAAACTGTTGGGAATGTCCTAGAACTCGAAGTTTATAAATTTTGTGTTAAACGTTTTATTTATCTATAAAATATTATTGAGTATCTTATTCAATAAAGTTGTTGATATTACATTATGTTATGAAAATCCAATAAACATATCCATGGCTATAGTATGAATACTCTAACTTTATGTGGTCACATAGACAGGATCAAGTTGATAGTATAAAACCTAAATGATCTATAGGTATATGGATGAAATTGGGTATCTCATCCTAGTAACACTATTGAATGCAACCTATTTTGTATGGTAATACAAATGATGTGATCCACAGATCATTCATGTAGAGACATGTGAATGGGAGGACCTTGAAATAGTCACTTTTCTTTATAACGATCGTTTACTATTAAAAATAACTATTTCATACTAAAATAACCTAGGATAACTCGATCTCAATTTTGAGCTAGCCATGAACTCCTGTTTATTCAGGATTATCCTTTGATCTATATGAGTGAGAGTAGTCCAACAACACTACTCAATATGCCTCCCATTTTGGGGATAAGACCGGGTAGATAGCTGGGGACATAGCCTTGCAAGATGAAATTCACTTCTACCCGTCTTAGGGTTAGCAGATGGGTTGTTCTCTCAAGTGTTGATTTCTGGTCTTGAACAATGGGGCCCCGCCCTCTCGTGATAGAGAGGGACATGATTCATAAGTGGTATTATGAATCAGTTGTTCATTAGAGGGTCAGTGGGAGCTTTAGGAACAAGATGCATTTACAAGGTTAAAACGGTAATTTTGACCTAGCTGTAAATACAAACAACTTGTGAAGGATCGACTTACCGCTTATGGTTAACATGGACATAAATACATCTACAGTGAGAGGAGTGCAACTATTGAGCTATAGTGGTATGCTTTGATAGTTAACGAATAGTAATTAATTCAGTTTAAAGAGTTTAACCAATTAATTACAAATCGTTGGAGCTCATGATCTATAGGTCCATTAGGTCCCTCTACTAGCTCATAAATTGGAATACCAAATTGAGTATTGATTGGATAAAATTTGAATTTAGAATTATGAATTTGAAATGTTCAAATTCAATTTTAAGGTTTTCAATTGATTGTATACGATACAATTAAAACGTTTAATTTAGTCGAAATTAAACGAAATTGGAGAATCAATTAATATTTAAATTATGATTTAAATATTAATTATATGAAATTGAATCATATTGGTGGTATTAGTGTTTTATTAATAATTTTTAATTAAAAAGATTTAATTAAAATTAGAATTGGTTTTATTTAAATTAATTATTTTGAATTAATTTTATAAAACTATTTTTTAAATAGAATAGTTTTGTTTAAATAAAAAATCAATTTAATAGAAATTGATTTGAGTTAGTAGATTTTTTCTAAAAATTGATCCACTAACATCATTTGGGTGGTTAATCACCCAAATCCATTTTGATCTTCAATTAAACTCCAAGGAGCTGCCCTACATGCAGCCCTCCTTCCTGCATGAATTCATTCTATATATTGAAGCTTCATGCAAGGAATTGAGAGGGTAACCTAAGTTACACACTTGAATTGCTGCAAAACCGAAAAACTGAAAACCACAAAACCCACCTAAGTTCATCACCAATTCAGCTCAATTTGAGTATTTCCACCACACATTCCTTCTTGAGATTAGTGGAGAAGATCTTAGTGGTAGTCTACTTGAAGGATCAAGCTCAAATTTGTGTAAATTTGCTGAATTCATAGAGAGATCTACAAAGGTAATGTTTTGTTCAAACCCTCTTATGAATATATCATGAGTAGCATGTTTAAAACTCAAATTAAGTGTAGTTAGAGTGTTTATTGATATGAATTCTTCCGTTGCATGTTATATTACTCTTCATAAACAAGATATGTATTTGTTTCTAAATTACAACATGCTTTAGAAAGAATTAAAGGGTTTCATGAAACCTCACCTTTGAAGACCTTTTCTTCACGTTTTTCCCTCGAACAAATCACGAACAACTTGAAGACCTTCTTCAAGATTAACCTCGAACAAAATTGGACACTACCACAAAAGTTACGTTGGTATTCTCAGGGTGAGAATCCAGGAGTGGTGAGCTCTGACTATTTTGGTTAAGAGGAAAAACTTAATGTAGATGAGGAAGATTGAGAACTCTAAAAAAAACCCAAGACAAAACACACAAAACACTTATGTATTTCTCTTTCTCAATTATCCAAAAAACAGCCTATAAAAAGAAGAAAACATCTTTCTTTTTATTCTCCTCGCCATAAAATAACCACCACTCACTAATGTGGGTGGAGAGAAAAGATGGGGAAAGAAGTTGTAACTCCCTTCCTTATTATTAAAATAATAGTAATATAAGTATGATAACTAACTTATCATATTATATATATATATATATTAAATTACATGTTATATTGAATATAACATATAACCTATAGTTTTAATATTATATCACATACAATATAAACTATAATTTCTTTTCTCTTTTAAATATGGAATTTAATATAAATCTTATTTATATTAAATTTAACAACTATGAATCTAATCCATACAAACTATATTTGAATCTCATTCAAATACTCATTTCCTTCCATTGAGTTATAGTGTATCAAATACATTATGAAAATTATATCACATATAATTAAAACAACTTAATTATATCATATATAATTAAAACAACTTAATTATATCATATATAATTAAATCCCTCTATTAATTAGAACAATTCAAATTAACCCAAAAACTGATTCTCAACTAAATCCTATTGAGCTACTAATGGAACCTCATGGACCTGTAGCTTGAAGCTTCAACGATACATGAATAATTAATTAAACTCTTTAATTACATTATTCACCATCCGTTAACTATCAGACACTCCACTAAAGACTGACAGCTGCACTCTTTTCACTGCAGATATATTTTTGTGTCCATTGGATATAACCAATCAAATATGATGACCCTTCACAAATTGCTCATAAATACAACTAGGCCAAATAATTGTTTTGTCATTGTAGTTATATCTAACTCCTTAAGTATCACTGATCCCTCTAATGAATAATAGATCATAGTCCAACTATGACTAAACCCCTCTCGGGCCAGGAGAGGGTGAGACCACATTGTTCAAGACCCAGAATCAGCTCTTAAGGGAGCAATTTATCTACTTACCCCTACCTCGAGGAATGAGTGAATTCCATCTTGTGTAGCTGTGTTCCTAGCTCCTCAATCAAACGAATCCCTAAAATGGTAGGCTTGTTACGTCGGCGATCTGGCCACTCTCACTAATAAAAATCAAAAGACTGCCCTCATAGGTAGGATTTCACAGCCCACTCAGAATTCAGGTCATGTTACCTATGGTCATCCTGGTGAAATGTAAGTCTCTATTATGAACGGTGTTATATAATGAGACTAAAAATTTCGTGGTCCGATCTTATACAAATTCCTTTGTATATCCTCACTCGCATGTCTATACATGAATGATCAGGATCATATCATTTGTAGCACTTTACAACAATTGTAACATCTACAAAGTGGGTCATACTCGCAGTAGCACCAAGATAAGTTATACAGTCTTGTCCATCTACTACAGACCATTTAGGTTATCACTTAAACATGATCCACCTGTATGTCTCTACATACATGTTTAAGTTACAAAAATAATCTTAGATGTTATTTTGTTGGTTTGTGGTTAATGCAACTAAAATATCATATATTTTATAGACAATGAATAAAATATAAAATATTTTATTAAATACATAATGAGTTTATTCAACAATATTTACAAACTATAAGACCCTAGGAGATTTAGGGCATCAACCCCAACACCGGAGATATCACTTATGGGAACACTCGTCTACTTACTCTGAAGTCGGGGAGGAGTGAAATCCATCTTGTATGATTATGTTCCCAGCTACCCACTCAGTCTTATCCCCAAAACAGTAGGCATATTGAGTCGGCGAACTGACCATTCTCACCCATACAAATCAAAGGACAATTCCTCGTGAACAAGAGTTCATAATATACTCAGGAGTAAGACTAAGTTGCCTAGGTCATCCTATTGAAATAGAAACCTAATTAGTCAATGGAGTTACATCTAGTGGTTACTATTTCACGGTCCGGTCTTGTGCAAACTTATTGCACAGGATACCCCCACTCACGTGTCTCCTATATGAATGTGTTCGATCACTACGTTTGTATCAAATACAAAGTAGGTCGTATCCATAGTGTTACCAAGATAAGATACCCAACCTTATCCCTATACTATAGACCCTTTAGGTTGTATCTTGAACATTGATCCCTATATGTCTCTACATACAGTTCAAAACTCATAAGACAACCTAGGATGTTAGATTATTGGATTTTAGGGTTAATACGACAAAATTAAATAAAAAATCAATAACACTTATTGATAAAAACATTAATAACTATTTATTAATAAGGGTCATTTAATTACATTAACTATCCCGAATAATCCCAAATAAATAAATTCTAATGAGTAAATTTCTTTTAAACCCAATTCAATTTTAGCAAAAGTAATAATGTACCTAATTTTCATTATTTATTTGCAATGATACTATAGTGATTTAGAATAAGTGCTACCGAGGCGCAGTCAAATACTCCTTCACTAAGCAAGATGTTCTTGACTAAATACTATCTCTAGAATAACTCTTATTTCTATAGTCATTTAGTTTCCATTTTTGGTCAAGAACTTACTAACACTTAGTATTTTTGTAAGTGATCGGCAGATGCATTATACTAACACTTGCACTCGATGTGTTTTCCGCACTTATGGCTTATAGGTTTCTTTGAGTTGGCAACTGCTCCACTATTATCACAATACAAAGTGATCGATAGATGCATATTTGGAACTACTTCCAAATCAGTCAGGAACTTTCTGAGCCACACTGCTTCTTTGGCTGCTTCACATGCAGCTACATACTCAGCTTCCATGGTGGAGTCAACAATACAACATTGCTTTATACTTCTTCACACTATAGCTCCTTCGTTTAGAGTAAATACTGACTCTGAAGTAGATTTCCTATAATCTATATCAGTCTGGAAGAATCAGTGTATCTAGTAAGGATCAGATCCTTAGCACGATACACAAGCATATAGTATCTTGTTCTTCGAAGATACTTGAGGATGTTTTTAACGGCAGTCCATTGATCTATCCAGGATTGGACTGATATCTGCTGACAATTCCAACTGCATAGCATATGTCGGGACAAGTACACAACATGACATACATTAAACTCCCTACTGCTGATGCATATGGAATTTGTTTCATAACCTCAACCTTTTGAGGTGTTTTAGGACACTGTTCCTTAGACAGATGAATTCCATACCTAAAATGCAACATACCTTTCTTGGAATCTTGCATTTTATATCGAGACAACATCTTGTCTATATAAGATGCCTGAGACAAGGCTATCATTCTGTTCTTGTGGTTCTGAACTATTTGAATCTCAAGAACATACTGTGCTTTTCCTAAATCTTTCATTTGGAATTGTAACTAGTCATCTCTTAACTTCAGCAAGAAATTTTGATTCATTTCCTATAAGTAGAATATCATCAACATACAGAACCAGAAAAGCTACAATTTTGTTGACAATCTTCTTGTAAACACAAGGTTCGTCAACATTCTGTTCAAAACCATAAGATTTGATCATAGTATCAAATCTCATATTCCAGGATTGAGATGCTTGTTTTAGCCCATAAATGGATCTACTAAGCTTTCAAACCTTTTTTTCTTGACCCTGTTCAATAAACCTCTCTAGTTGAGACATATAGATACTCTCTTAAAGATAGTCATTAAAAAAAAAATTGTCTTGACATCCATCTGTTAGATTTCATAATCATAAAAAGCAACAATGGATAAGAGTATCTTAATAGACTTGATCATGGCACTGGAGAGAAAGTTTTTTCATAGTCTACCCCCCTCTCTTTGGGTAAACTCTTTTGCCACGAGTCTATCTTTGTAGGTCTATACCTCACCAGCTTGGTCTCTTTTTCTCATGTAGATCCATTTGCAACCAACAGGTTCTACCCTTTCTGGTTGATCTACAAGACCCCAGACTGAATTGAAGTACATTGACTCCATTTCAAGGTCCATGGCTTTTATCATCTGGTCCTTATCCACATCTTCCATTGCTTGTTTGAAAGTCAATAGATCCTCTAATCCATCATCAGGTATGATGATTTGAGTTTTAGTTAAATCCATGTACCGATCGAGCTGTTGCACGACCCTTCCACTATGTCGAGGCATTCTCAAATCTTGAGAAGGATGTGAAGTACTAGTTTCATCAACAACTCTTGTTGAAGGACATGCTCAATCAACAACTCTTGTTTATCTATCTGTAGTTTCTCTGGACATCTCACTTAATACTAGCTTACTGCGAGGTTGATTATTTTTAATGTGGTATTCCTATAGGAATGTCGCATTTGTCGATACAAACACTTTATCTTCTTGAGGATCATAAAAGTAATCACCTTTTGTCTCTTTAGGATATCCTATAAATAGACATACTTTTGAACGATGTTCCAGTTTCTTTGGATTTTGCACCAATACATGTGTTGGGCATCCCCAAATCCTGAAGTGATGTAAACTACCTTTACGTCCTCTTCATAACTTGTAAGGTGTTTCTGAAATACTTTTCAAGGGAACCATGTTCAATACATACACCGCAGTCTCTATTGCGTAACCCCAAAAAGAACATGGCAACTGAGCATAACTCATCATAGAACGAATCATCTTCAACAGGGTTCTATTTCTCCTTTCTGCTACACCATTCTGTTAAGTGTGCCAGGTGCTGTGAGTTGTGACTAAATTTTATGTTCTATCAAATAGTCCTAGAATTTTAAGTCCATATACTTACCACCTCGATCTGATCAAAGTGTTTTAATTTTTTTACCTAATTGGTTATCAACCTCTGCCTTATATTCCTTGAACTTTTTAAGTGTATCGAACTTATGATGCATTAGGTAAATGTAGCCATATCTTAAATAATCATTGATGAAGCCAATAAAATATTCCTCTCGTTTTAACATTCATCGAACCATAAAGGTTTGAATGTACTAGCTCTAAGGGTTCTTTGTCTCTAAGACCTTTTCTTACCTATTGGGAATGTCCTAGACTCTCAGTTCATAAATATTGTTAACATATTCTATTTATCAATAAAAGTATTATTGAGTATTTTATTCAATAAATTGTTGTTGATATTATTGGGGTTTGTGCCCTAAAGTCTCGTATCCAGTAGTTTGTAAACAACTTTGTACGAATACTTGTGATGTATAGTATAAATGATATTTACTTTACTACTTGACTTTGCACATTTAGATTTTACCACAAACCAATAAACTTAATATCCCTGGTTATCTATATGTAACTTAAGCATGTATATGGCAACATACAAGTGGATCATTTCTTGAATGATAACCAAAATGGTTTGTAGTATATGGATATAGGAGGGAAACTTTATCCTGGTAACGTTACGGATGCGGCCCGCTTTGTGGAATGGTCACAAGTGTTGTGACTTGTCATAGATGGTCTGATCCTGATCATTCGTGTAGGGGACATAAGAGTGGGGGTGTCCTATACAAAGAGTTTGTATAAGACCTGACTACGAAGTGTTAACGTCTCGTTATATAACACCGTTTACTTCACTTCACTAGGATGACCATAGGTAACATGACCTCAATCCTGAGTGAGTTGGGAACTCTTGCCATTGAGGGCGGTCCTTTGATTTGCATGGGTACAGTGGCCAGAACGTTGACTCAAACCTACCATTTTGGGGATTCGTTTGATTTGGGAGCTGAGAACTCAGCTTCACAAGATGGAATTCACTTCTTCCCCGAGGCAGGGGTAAGTAGATAGATAGTTCCCTTAAGGGTTGATTCCAAGGCTTGAACGATGTGGCACCATGCACCTTCTCATGGCCTGAGAGGTGTTCACACATAGTAGGACTATATTGTTTTGTTCATTAGAGGGATTAGTGGTACTTAAGGAGGAAGATGTAATTACAGGGGCAAAACAGTAAATTGTCCTGCTGTAATTACGAGCATCTGTGAAGGGTCATCGTACTGATGATTGATTATATCCAATAGACATAGAAATATATTTATGGAAAGAAGAGTTCAACTGTCAGTCTTTAGTGGAATGCCTAGCAGTTAACGGATGGCGGATATCGTGACTAAAGAGTTTAGTCAGCTATTTACGTACCGTTGGAGTTTCGAGCCATAGGTTCATAAGGTCCCCTTGGTAGCTTGGATACAAGTTGAGAGTCAGTTTTTAGGTCAATTTGAAATGTTCAAATTGACAAGAGGAGTTTGATCATATATGATATAATTGAACGAGTTAATTAAATATGATATAATTAACTTTATGTATGAGATACATTAATTTGGAGGAAATTGAATATAAATATGATTTATATCTAGTAGAGAAAAAATATTATAATTAATATATGATATTAATTTATAAGTTATGAATGTGATAAGATCACATTCATTGGACGGTTATAAAGGAAATGGGAAGGCGCCTCTTCGTTCTAAATAACGGATGAGTGCATTATAAATAGCAGACGGTGTGTTGATCTCGGTGTGCGCAGATATTGTGAAAAAGATAGTGTCATCATTTAGAAAATCAGTGTCTATATGATAGTGACTGCACGATCGCTTACATATACGATATTGCTAAGCGATCGCATACCGATTACACTGTCGCACACTATTATCTAAAGAATCGTTTACCTTTTTCTTAAGCGATCGTTTAGCTCCTGATATTTACTAAACGATCGTATAGACGATTGCTTAGTTTTTTTCCTACGCGATTATTTTGACGATCGCTCACCTTTTTCCTACACGATCGTTTATACGATCGCTTACTTTTACTACACGATCGTATACTTCACTTAAACGATCAAGCATATTATCTATGCGATAGACGACCGCATCTCCCACTTGCTTGATCGTTGTGTACGGTCACTCTTCCTCCTTCCCTCTACCAAATCCGAACAAAGCCCACATTTTGGATTCTCATTCCAAGAATACTGAGGGGTCTGAGTGGTGTTGCCTTCTCCGTTTCCTTCTGTCCGAGTGGTGACTATTCGAGGTAGATGGTTAGGCTTCAGACTCGCTGTGAAGAAGAAATCTTCATTTGGTATGATTTCTTGATCTCTTTAGCATTATGAAAGTATGTTTGAATGTATATGTGGTAATTCTATTATAGTGAATTGGAAAGATCCGCTTCCGCTCGTAGGTACTCTTGAATAAGAGTTCCTTCAATTGGTATCAGAGCACTCGGTTTTATGATATTCCAATTCATTGCTGCAAAAGAATTGCAAATACGTTCCTGGTGGGTGCATTTCTACACTGTTTACTCGTTAAATTGCTATGGATGTGCAGATTTATTGATGTTTTCATGGATGTTAACCTCGGTTTGATCTAATGCTTTTACATTTACGGTTGTTTGTAAAGGCCCCTGTGTTTTTTGGGCATTAATAATCGTTATCGAGTCTATATTCAAAGTTTGTTTGAGTTTTGAGTCGTTCGTGAAGAAGATCGAAGCAAGCGTTGTGGTTCTTCGAGGAAGGAGACGATCAAGGGTTGATCGCATCATGCAGACGATGGAGTACGCGATCGCTGTTGATTGCATCAGTTAAGCGATGGGGTATACGATCAAGTGTTGGTTGCATCATCAGTCGATAGGGTACGCGATCACTAATGATCGAATTGTGTAGACGATCAGATAAGCGATCAAGGGTTGATCGCATTGTGTCGAAGATCGGTTACGTGATCACTGAGTAACAGGTCGTGTAGATGATATGATGCTTGCGTATCGCTTAACGCAAGGTAAATCTGGTTGATCGTTTAGGGCAGTAAGCTTCATCGCTTATTAACTGACTAAACGATCGCTTAGTAACGCAAGGTAAATCGTTTACCTAGACGATCGTTTTGGATAGCAAGCTTCATCGCTTAGTGATAACGGGTAGAAATGCACATTATTACAGTGAAAATAAGTAAAACAATGACGGAATGCGATGATAAAAATATACAAAATCATGTCCAAAAGTGCTAAATTGAAGAAATTGTGATCGCATGTGCCCATCGCATAAAAGCAGCGAATTTACTTATTTTGTGCAGGAAAAATGCGTTGGCGCAAGTTAAATTGCAATCCAAGGAATTAGGCGTCCACGCACATTGAAAGATTGTGATCGAAAAGTCATGGGATCGTATGCGTTCGCGAGAAATTGCTCAAGAAGGTGGCCACATAAATACTGCGCATCAAGGTGATAGCATAATAAATGATGATGGGATGGAAAGCTGATGAGGGTCAAATCCGAATTTAGATAACAAGCCGTTAACGACACACTGTAGTAAGTACACTTAACTTTCGGTGACCATTAATCGGCGCATCAGAGCAGGAGATTTAATTACTGCCCATCATTGCAATCATTAGAGAGAAAAGCTTTTTCACCTTGAGCTCTATAAATACCGAAGGCCACATCGTTAAAGGAGTTCACCATGTAGAATATAGACCATATATAAGATAGATAGCCATTAGTCTGTTCATAGTCATTCTTATACTGAGAAGAAGGAGACGAGCGAAGAGAAGAAGGCGCCGAGAGATCGTTCTTGGATAGCTCGAAAAACTGCCGAGAAGCGCTAAAAAAGGAGAGAGGGCCAACACTTGCGAAAGCAAGGATATTCATCTAGGCAGAGTTGGAGTGAAAAGACAATGTAAAAGGCCACGAGAAGCAAGACATTGCTACTGGGCTTCTTATCTCGACATTCTACTCGTAGTTGTATGTCCACATGACACCCGTGGGGGCAAGCCAAAATGAAGGTGGGAATCATGATCAACGCATAAATCAAGTGATCGCAATTCCGCTGCCAAATGGGCATGAGTTTAGACTGAAAAAGAGCGCCTTGCTCATGGTTGGATGCTCGCATGATACCCGTGGGGGTAAGCCAAAATGAAGGTTAGGCACTTGGATCAGCGCAAGGTCACAAAAAAAATGTCTAAACCGCGCAAGGATAAAAATCATTTGGAAACACCCCAGTTGAAAAAGTTTTGAAATAAATCATGCGATATCCTGGAAACAAATAAAGTCTTTTTAAAGGTTAAACTTGTAGTCCCTAAGTATTAGAAATATTTTAGGAAGAAACTAGGATAGAAATTAAGAAGATTTTGGTTCATAAAATTTGAATAAGGCACCTCGAGAAATCTAGGTAGGGAAAAGGCGGCTAACTCTTTAAAGAAAATCTTTAGTTTATGCTTGAGGACAACCATCGTTTTAAATTTGGGGGTGTGATAACTGATGGAACACGAGACATACACAGCGGAATAAGGATCTAATTACACTCTAATTGCTTTTAATTAAAAGGAAATTAATAGGTAAATGAAGGAAAAAACAGTAAATTAATAGGGATAGAATACAACTTTTATAGCTCCCGAAAAATGCTTTTCCTTGTTGAATCTTGACCCGAACTCTTCCGGACCACCACTAAAGCTGACCTACTTTCCTCTGGACTCAGAACCGGGTTGTGGGACTCGATGGATGAAGAAACCGAGAGAGAGAAAGAGATGGAAAATAGGAGATAGAATTTTTTGGTTTGGGTTTTTATTTTTCCAACAAAATTTTGAAAACTAAAATTGGCAAATAGTCAAAAGTTTTTAATCCAAATTGCAAGCCCATATTTATAGAAAAGTGCCATGCAAAAATTGCATGAAACCAATTCATAAAAACCCAACACCTCAAAATCCACTATCTAAGTGGGCTTGATGTCTCCACTATAAGCCAACACCTAACCCACTATCTTATTAGTGGAATTATCCAACAAAAGTTTAGATTTTCCCACTAACTTTAGTCAAAGGGCAAAATAGTCATTTTGTCAAAGTCAAACTTTGACCAAAAAGTCAACATTTTGACTTTTGATGATTTTTTTGTGTTGACTAATTTTGACCTCTCGAGCATGAATCATCATTCATTTTCTTGAAATTCAAATCACATTTGAATATAAGGTCGGTCAAAGTTTGACTTTTCAAAGTCAAAAGTCAACTCTTTGACTTTTTACATCTTTGCCCATTTCCATTATTTTTGAGCTTCCGAATATGAACATATTCATATTCTTGATATTTAAATCACATTTAAATATTAAAGTTGTATTTCTAAACTGAAAAACCGACCACTATATCACATATACTTGTCGGTTTTTCTCTCTTCACCTAATTCGAACAATTCGGATTATTCTATCATACTGTTCTAAGTTTATTCCATATGAGCTAGTAGGGGAACCTAATGGACCTATAGATCATAGGCTCCAATGATCCGAGATTAGCTTGTTAAACTCTTTAAACAAAGCTAATCAACATTCGTTAATTCACGAATCATTCCACTATAGTCCCGTAGTTGCACTCCCCTCACTATAGATATATTAATGTCCATATGATATAACCATGATTAGTAAGTTAATCCTTCACAGGTTGTTCGTAATCTCGACTGGGTCATAAAAACCGTTTTACCCTCAAGACTACCTCTTGTTCCTTAAGTTCTACTAATCCTCTAATGAACAATTAGTTTAAGATCCAACCTATAAATTGAACCCCTCTTAGGCCAAGGAGAGGGTGGGGCCCCTTGTTCAATACCTGGATTCAGTACTAAAGGGAATAACCTATCTATTATCCCTATAACAGGTAGGAGTGAATTCCATCTTGCACCCTATGTTCCCAGCTATCCACCTGATCTTACCCCTGAAATGGGAGGCTTATTGGGCTAGCGATAATGAGCTACCCTCATCTATGCAGATTTAAGGATAATTCCGAGTAAACAAGAGTTCATAGTTAGCTCAGGATTAAGATCAAGTTACCTAGGTCATCAATTAACGAAATAGTCAGTTTTATACATTAAACGACATTTAAAACGTAAAAAGTGACTACTTCATGGTTCAGTCTTATGTAAACTCTTTACATAGGATGCCCCCATTTTCATGTCTCCACATGAATGGTTTAAGATCACATCGTTTATACTAACTACAAAATGGGCCGCATCCATAGTGTTCCCAGAATAAGGCGTCCAACCTTATTCATATACTATAGACACATTTTGGCTATATACTTTTGAACTTGATCCACAATTTATGTCAACTACATAAAGTTCAAACTACATTAAATAGCCTCAGAACCTTAGTTTATTGGATTCAAGATTACTATTTCAATAACAACTTTATCGAAAAACAAAACAGAATATGTTTATTAATTTACAAACGACGAGTTTTATCAACTGATCATATCCAGGATTGGACTGATACCTACTGATTATCCCTACTACGTAGCATATGTCAGGTCTAGTACATAACATTGCATACATCAGGCTCCCTACTGCGAAAGCATAGGGAATGCATCTCATATCCTCAACCTCTTGAGGTGTCTTAGGATATTGATCCTTTGAAAAATGAATTCCATATCTGTAAGGTAACAGACCTCTTTTGGAATTCTGCATCTTATACCTAGACAATATTTTGTCTATATAAGTTGCTTGAGATATGACTAGTGTTCTGTTCTTACGGTTCCGACTAATCTGAATCCCGAGAACATACTGCGCATTTCCTAAATCTTTCATTTGGAACTGCGTTGCTAGCCACTTCTTGATGTCAGTTAGATAACCTACTTCATTCCCAATGAGTAGAATATCGTTAACATATAAAACTAAGAACGTTATAGTAGAATTGACGATCTTCTTGTAAACACAAGGCTCGTCAACATTCTGTACAAAGCCATAAGATTTGATCGCAGTATCATCTTATATTCCAAGATCTAGAAGCTTGTTTCAATCCATAAATGGATTTTTGAATCTTACAAACCTTTTGTTCTTGTCCCTGTGCAATAAACTCCTCTGATTGAGCCATATAGATACTCTCCTCAAGATTGTTGTTTAGAAAGGCTGTCTTGACATCCATCTGCCAAATTTCATAGTCATAAAAGATGGCAATGGATAAGAGTATTCTAATCGACTTAAGCATGGCAACGGGAGAAAAAGTTTCTTCATAGTCCACTCCCTCTCTCTGGGTATAACCCTTTGCCACAAGTCGAGCCTTAAGAGTCTGTACTTTATTGGCTTGGTCTCATTTTCTCTTGTAGATCCACTTACAACCAATTGGTTTTACATCATTTGGTTGATCTACAAGTTTCCAGACAAAATTGAAGTACATAGACTCCATTTTGAGGTCCATGGCTTTGACCTACTGATCACGGTCTACATCTTTCATCGCTTGTTTATAGGTCAATGGATCCTCTATGCCGTCATCAGGTATGACGACTTGTGTTTCTGTTAAACCCAAGTAACGATCAGGCTGATGAAAAACCCTCCCACTACGTCGAGGCATTCTCAACTCTTGAGAAGGATGTGACTGACCAGATATACTAGTTTTATCTATTACTTTAGTAGATGAACTAGTTCTATCTGTAGCGTCTTTGGAAATTTCATTCAATACTAGTCTACTGTGAGGTTGATGACTTCTTATATGGTCTTCCTCTAAGAATGTGGCATTTGTCGATACAAATACCTTATTCTCTTGAGGATCATAAAATAGACCACCTTTTGTTTCTTTTTGATAACCTACAAATAGGCATAGTTTTGAACGACGTTCCAATTTTTTATGATTTTGCACTAACACGTGTGCTGGGCATCCCCAAATCCTAAAGTGACGTAAACTGCCTTTACGCCCTTTCCATAGCTCATAAGGTGTTTCTGAAACACTTTTAGAGGGAACGTTATTCAAAATATAGACAGTAGTCTCTAATGCATGTCCCCAAAAGGAATTAGGTAACTTAGGAAAGCTCATCATTGAGTGAACCTTGTCCAACAAGGTTCTATTTCTTCTTTCACATACATCGTTCTGCTATGGCATATTAGATGCAGAGAGTTGTGACTTGATTCCGTATTCTATCATATAGTCCTGGAATCTTAAGTCCATGTACTCCCCACCTCGATCTGATCGTAGTGTCTTAATTGTTTTACCTAACTGGTTCTCAACCTCAGCCTTATATTCTTTGAACTTTTCAAAAGAATCGGACTTGTGATGCATTAGGTAAATATTACCATGCCTTGAATAATCATCAATAAAACAGATGAAATATTCATACCCACCTCAAGCTTTAACATTCATCGGTCCATAGAAGTCCGAATGTACAAGCTCTAAGGATATTGTGGCTCTGAGACCTTTTCCAGTAAAAGATCTCTTAGTCATTATTCTCTCAAGACAAGACTCACATGGAGGTAAAAAATTGTCTTCTAATTGATTTAAGAGTCCATTCTTAACCAATCTCTCAATCCTTTTGAGATTTATGTGGCCAAGTCTTAAGTGCCATAGATAGGCATTAGAAGAAACTTTTTGTCTTTTATTCTGAGTTTTGACTGTTCTAAACATCTCAGTATCTAAGACAAATTTTTCTTTAGTTGGTCTTAACTTATATAAGTTGTTTTCAAGTATAGCAGAACAAATTTGAATACCTTTTCTGAAAATGAATGCTTCATTAACTTCAAAAGATATTTTATACATTTGTTCCAATATATATGTGATAGATATCAAATTCCGTCTCATTTTAGGAGCATACAAAACATCTTTAAGTATGATATATCTATCGTTGAAAAACAACCTCAAGTCTCCCACTGCTTCGGCCGAGACAATCTCTTTTGTCCCAACCTTGAGGGTGATCTCGCCTTCTTCAAGCTTTTTCCATAAACTAGTTTCTTGAAAAGAGAAGCAAATATGATTAGTGGCTCCTGAATCTAATATCCAGGTTGAGGTATCATACTCTACTAAACATGTTTCAGCAACTAGTAAATCATATTTACCTTGTGCTTCTTTCGAGGTAGGGGCCTGAGGACATTCCTTAGTTAAGACAAATCTCAAGTCATCTATTACTAGTGTTGAATTCAGATTTGTTTTCCATGTTGAGTAGTTGTCGCCGTTAAGTTTTTCAGAAGCTAATAGTTGAACTAAAGAGCTAGTCATGCTGAAAAGAAAAACATATCCTTTTTAGTAAAACCATTAATTTTTTAAATCCAATAAAGTTTAGCAAAAAAAACTAATAATGTACCCTTCATTATTATATTTTGCAACGATATTTCAATGGTTTAGAATAACCTCCACCGAGGGGTGATCGACTATTCCTCCATTGAACCAAGACTATCTTGACTAGATATTATCACCAGAATAACTCTTATTCCTATAGTAACTCAGTTATTGCTACTTTGGTCAATAACTTACTAACACTTAGTAAT
Organism: Benincasa hispida; assembly: GCF_027475165.1. Lineage (NCBI taxonomy): Eukaryota > Viridiplantae > Streptophyta > Magnoliopsida > Cucurbitales > Cucurbitaceae > Benincasa > Benincasa hispida. The sequence continues at coordinate 26,376,165 of NC_143482.1, read as the reverse complement.
TCTTGTAAGTGTGACCCTCCATTTTTAGACCTCAAAGATCAGAATCATTATGCTCCCGAGGTTGGAAAGACAAGAATGAAAACGGACCTGAGAGACCCTATCAATTTCTAGGGTTCGTGGAGTTCTGAATCTTATAATTCAACCCTCCGATTGGTAAGGTCGCTCCAAGGCAGACATGCAGGCACATTATAGGAATCTCACGGTGCAACCTAATGGAAGAGACCGTAGGATGTGTTGACACACTTCCTTCTCCCACTTACTATGAACAACTTTCCCTATTCACCTTGGTATTGACTCATGCAAACACTCTCCGAATGGAGTCCGGTCCCAGGGCGTCCTAAAGCCAAGCATGAATCTCATGGTGTGAACTCTTAGGAACGCTAGAGCTAAAAGTACATTACTTCTCTCCAGCTGAAAGTTCTAGACGGTTAGGGTATAAAATACTTAGCGATACATTTCGGCTAACTAAACATATCCTAAGTCTAGGTGATTCATCCGAGTATAACTTTTATACTAGATTTTTAACCTACAATGTCTAGGTGATTACCTCACACCACTCATGCATGCTCATAAAACCGGTTTAACCTAACTCAGACGTCGGCTCGATCTCCAGGTAGTAGGTGTTCTGTGAACCGTCAACTTAAAAACCTTCAACCTTAGTCATCTTATCTGACTTTTTGTTAAGATCTTGCTGGGTGATTTTTCTTGTAACTTCGATTTTACAAGATATCGACCTGTTTTCTATGAAAATTGGGATTGCTCGATGGTTAACCCTAAGTGAGCATGCATCTTATCTTTATTATAGATTTTAGAAGTCTAGGTTATTTTATAACAAATATAAAATAAAATTATAACAATTATAACCCTAGAATCATACATCTATAACATACATTCATACTTGATGATCATGCTTTAATATAACACTTTATATTAAAAAAAAAAAAAAAAAAAAAAAAACTTAACATGCATACTATATACATTATAACAATTATAACATATATCAAATGCATGTACATGTTAACTTATGGTGGGATTTTAAATCTATATGGCATACTATATGCATAACAAGATTCAAAGTTTAATTAAAACATACATCAACATGCATAATTATTTAAACACCCTAAAATGGATTGGTTTTGGCTCTTAAATTAAGCTAACAACTAAATTATTAAAATAATAATTTGGTGTAGTACAAAAAATCGGTCTCGAACCAGCTTCAAACAAAGATGTTTTAATATAACACTTATATTAAAACTAAGCATGCATAGTATATATTTTATAACACTTATAATATATAACAAATGCATGTCACATACTTTTCCTATGGTGGGGTTTTAAAACTATATGGCATACTATATGCACACATAATCAAACAACATTATACATCACATGCATAATAGGTAAACAACAATAAAGTGGACCGATTTTGGCATTAAAAACAAACAAATAACTAATTTATTACACAAATCAGCAACCAACTTCCCGAAACCGGCTTCAAACACTTTGAACCATCTGGAACTGCTCAGAAACCACTCGAACCAGCCCAAAAACACCAAAAACACCAAAAACAAAGTTGAACCGGTCAAACGGACGAGTCCAGACCGTTTGGACCGACTGGTCAACGCACGCTGGTGCGGTCAACAGAGCCACGGGGCAGGTCGGGTTGAACTGAACGTGCGGGCACGCGGGTCATGGAGGCAGGACATGCGCGAGTCGCGGGCGAACGACACACGCGAGGCAGCTTCAAAACGGGTCGGACCGGAGCGGGTGGAGAAACTGGGTCAGAGCACAAAATGGGCCAAATACTTATCGACAGCTGGCACGCGCGGGGCTTCTCCGAACCAGGTTGGATCGCTGCTCGAGTCGGGTCTGGGAGCACTCTCTCGGGTCTGGAGGCTATTTCGGGTCTATGAGCAAAAAACTTCAATTTTTGATGTTGTCCTCTCTCCCGAAATCGAGTAATTACATCCTAATTTCAACTATAATGACTCCAACAAACTTACAGACCATTTTTCACACATTAATGCTCATAAATATGTGAGCAATTACAAATTAATACTACAAAAACTTAATTTAATTGCCAAAACCTAAAACCATTTTAGTTTCCAATCTTAATTTTATCTAATAAATTGAAACTCACCACATGTAATTGAGTAAAATTAAAACATTCTCTGATATCACATGATGGAACATGAGACATACGCAGCGGAATAAAGATCTAATTACACTCTAATTGCTTTTAATTAAAAGAAAAATAGCATGCAACTCTACTTAATTAATTAGGGTTTTTTTTTTTTAAGAAATTACCTTTGAAGCTCCCGAAACGTTTTCATCTCCACCCGAACACGAACGGACCACCAATAAAGCTGACCTACTATCCTCTGGACTCAGAACCGGATTATAGGACTCGATGGATGAAGAAACCCGAGAGAGAGAAAGAGATGGAATTAGAAGATAGATTTTAGGTTGGGTTTGGGTTTTTATTTTTCAGCCTAATTTTGAAAACTATTTTAGCAAAAGTGGCAAAAGTTTTTAATCCAAATTGAAAAGCTCATATTTATAGAAAAGGGCAATGCAAAATTGCATGTAACAAATTCATAAAAACCCAACACCTAGAATCCATTATCTAATTGAGCTTAATGTCTCCACTATAAGCCAACATAGCCCACTATCTTGTTAGTGGAATTATCCAACAAAAGTTTGGATTTTTCCACTAACTTTAGTCAAAAGGCAAAATAGTCATTTTGTCAAAGTCAAACTTTGACCGAAAAGTCAATATTTTGACTTTTTATGATTTTTTTCATTGACTAATTTTGACCTCCCGAGCATGAATCCACATTCATTTTTTTGAAATTGAAATCACATTTGAATATAAGGTCGGTCAAAATTTGACTTTTCAAAGTCAAAAGTCAACTCTTTGACTTTGTACACCTTTGACCATTTCCATTATTTCCGAGCTTTCGAATATGAACGTATTCATATTCTTAATATTTAAATCACATTTAAATATTAAAGATGTATCTCTAAACTGAAAAACGGACCACTATATCACATATACTTGTCAGTTTCTCTCTCTTCACCTAATTTGATTAATTCGAATTATTCTATCATATGGTCTAAGTTTATTCCATATGAGCTAGTAGAGGACCCTAATGGACCTATAGATCATGGACTCCAACAATACGAGATTAGTTGGCTAAACTCTTTAGATAGAGCTAATCAACATTCGTTAACTCACAGGTCATTGTTGACGAAAAAATGATTGGGTTATGCACGCAATCATGTATGGTACATGCTTAAGCTATGCATTTATACCCATGCATCGGAGGTCATACGTTGGAATGGAAAATATGCGTTAATTTAGTATGCAATGACCACGCATTCCTATCACAAGTTTTCTTACGTTCGCGTTAAGTATAACGAGAATGCAAGTTTCTCGGGTAATCTGAGGTCGAACACAGGGCTTGTCACTCAATAATGCTTGTGAAGAAATGCGTTTGAGGCGATGAATAAAAAAATAAAAAGAAGAAAGTTAATGGATTACACACTACTCCTACTCCTAACTAAACAGATTGAGCAATGTAAGACTTACGATGAGAATTGGTAGATACACAACAACTATTAATGCATACTAATGTTTATTATCTTAAATCGCTCGAGTAATCCTAGCTCGTCGCACTAACGCATCGCACACCTCTCGATGGTCAGCCGCATGACTATATCTCTATAGTGCATGGTTGCGTCGAGCATAAAATTGTGCCTATCTCTAGGAACAATGCATACTTTGCTTTAGTGCGTTCCATCTCTTACCTTCTTAGGCAATTAGACGCGGCTAATTAACTTATAGACAAGCATTGCAACAACCCATAGACAAGCGTTGCTATAGCCTTTCACCAAGCAAAGAGGATTAACTCAGTATAGTCGCATAACGCACACTTCTCGGTGAGTTGTTACATGCGTCCTATCTCTAGGCTACACGATTAAGTATGTGATCGCCTTTGATAAATAAACGATGAAGGTAAACGATGATAAAGATAAAGATGATGAAGAAGATGGCATTGAAGGAAGCAAGATATGCATTGATTACAAAATGTCTTAATATCCCAAGCTAAAATGTAATACAATACAGAGGTTAGAGGAGAAATGAAAGACTCTGCATCAAGGCTACTGGTGGTAGACTCTGCATCAAGGCTGCTAGTGGTGCCATGGATGAATGGTGGAGATATCTCTCTCGAGCTCTATCTCCGGTCATCACTCGGTCTAGTTTGTAGAGATGAAGAATTCTCACTAAAAATCTCGCTCATGCTCTCATCTGTGATCGCAAACCTCTACCTTGGGGCAAAAGTTCGGATGTCTTGAAATGAAGGTCCAAAGGGCTATTTATAGAGTTTAAACGCCGACAGCTATCATGATTGCGTTATGTCTCATTGCTGCCTTTGTCGCGGTATGGGCAATGTCACATCATCTTATCTTGTTGATACTCCCAATGTATGCATCCGAGCCTAATTCAACTGAAGTATCAATGCATTCTACCCATCTTGCGATCACCCTTCAATTATGGTTATCACTCCGTGGCCGCAATCTCCAAGTGATTATCACATTCGCTTGATCACCGCAACTTCCATGCGATGGATGCATTCGATCACCGCAACTTTCATGCGATGGGCGCATGCAATCACCGCAAGTGTTTGTCTATGCGATAACGGCTTTCAGCGCATGCATTTATCTTTGTGGTCACCTGGCTTCAGCGCATGCATTTGATTGCGATTACTTATTTCCAATGCATGCGTTTGATTCCTGCGATAGCTACAAAAATAGACACTTTGGCATAGAGTAACGAATAATATTGAGGTCAGTGAGGATTTAGGTGCTAATCGATGGAAAACTCAATTTTTCACAAATTCTTAGTATTATCACCGCATTTTCTACTTGTTAGCCCTTATAATTCTAAATAAAAGGCTTATAATAACTGGCATTTCATCCAGTTATCAGACATTCCACTATAGTCTCGTAGTTACACTCCCCTCACTATATATATATATATATATATATATATATATGTCCATTTGATATAACCATGATTAGTAAGCTAATCCTTCACAGGTTGTTCGTAATCTCGGCTGGGTCATAAAAACCGTTTTACCCCCAAGACTACATTTTGTTCCTTAAGTTTCACTGATCCTCTAATGAACAATTGGTTTAAGGTCCAACTTATAAACCATACCCTTCTCAGGCCAAGGAGAGGGTGGGGCCCCTTGTTCAAGACATGGATTCAGTACTAAAAGGAACAACCTATCTACTATCCCTATAACGGGTAGGAGTGAATTCCGTCTTACACCCTATATTCCCAGTTATCCACTTGATCTTACCCCTGAAATGGGAGGCTTATTGGGCCAGCGATAATGAGTTGTCCTCACCTATACAAATCTAAGGATAATTCTGAGTAAACAGGAGTTCATAGTTAGCTCAGGATCAAGATTAAGTTACCTAGGTCATCAATTAACGAAATAGTTAGTTTTATACATAAAACAACATTTAGAACGTAAAAAGTGACTATTTCGTGGTTCAGTCTTATGCAAACTCATTGAATAGGTTGCTCCCACTCACATATCTCTATATGAACGATTCAGGATTACATCGTTTATACTAACTACAAAGTGGGCTTCATCTATAGTGTGTCCCCAGAACAAGGCGCCCAATCTTATTCATATACTATAGACCATTTTGGCTATATATTTGAACTTGATCCACATTTATTTCACTACATAAAGTTCAAACTACATTAAATAGCTTCAAGACCTTAGTTTATTGAATTCAAGATTACAATTTCAATAACAATTTTATCGAAAAACAAAACAGAATATGTTTATTAATTTACAAACTACGAGTTTTAGGTCATAAAATCCAACATCAAACTAGCGTAATTATTGCCAGTTAGCTTATCGACGCTAAGCAAAGCAATTATGGTTATAGCCATTTAAAACCGTTGCTAAAAAACGAACAAACATTTATAAGTCTTTTGTGAAACCACATTTTAACACTAATTAGGTTTAGCAAAGTAGATACCAATTACCTTAAGTGATAAGACTTCTATTTCGCAATGATGCCCCAGCGAGGCAGGACAAACATCACCGGTGGGGTGATCAGATGGCCCTTCACTAGGATGAGACACTCTCAACCATTAGGCAGAACCAACTCTTGGAACTGAACCTAACAGTCACCATTTGTTTGGTCCAAAACGGTTAACTCTTAACAATTTCGTGTAAGTGTAACCCCTCATTTTCGGCGCAAGAGTCCCACCCTAATGCGCCACCATAGGGAAAAGGCATATTAGGAGAAGAGACTAAGTAACCTTATCCTATATAGAAGATCAAATAAAGAAACTTGCAAAACTACCATCCTATAGGGGGACCTAGGGTGCCTCGAGGCGATGCACAGAAACTTTATTCAACCTAACGAGAGAGACCGTGGGATATACTGTCGCACGTCCCGCTCCGACCCTCAAGGTGAATAGTAGGAGGCACAATGTGATGATTTGGCATGTGAACCTAATTTATTGAGTAGGCCTAAAAGGAAAGCTAATGTAAACACTAAGTAGTATGCTTATATGTGTAGGTTCAACTCCCATTGGAAAAGCCTATCAAGCCTTAAGGAAGCAAACTTGAAGGACCTGTGAGTGACTATGAATCATTTATAAATGGTTTATAAATATTTTAATAATCCATGCTTTATTGACAGTTACTTTTATGTTGGTTATTTTATAAGAAGTTCCAAGCAACGCATTTTTCTAAAGTTTATAAACGCATGCTAGTTACAAAGTTTATGAAATATGTTTTGGTACAATGGTTGAACCATGGTAGTTTTCAAAAGAAGATTCTATGACATGTTTATGTTACAAGTATTTGTATTATGTTTTAAAGCATATGTGTTCTTAATGTTGTTGAGCATGTGTTAGCAAATGATATTCTTATAAAAACTATGATTTATGAGATCAAGCTTTTAGTAAGCATGTTTTATGAAAATGTTTTCCTATCAGGTATTTTCATCTCAATATTGAAGTACAAGGCGAAGGTATCTGAGCTGTACTACCTAGTTTCAGTTATGTTATGATTCTGATACTGAAGTACTTAGAGAAGGTATCAGAATAATACATTCAATTCAGTGATAAGCAGTGGTACCCTGCTTTAGTTATGATCTTTGACATCAGGATTTAGTTTGCTTTACGTGCACATATGACAGTTAATCAGTTCAGTAGGATTAAACAAAAGGGTTCTTTCCTAGCATTGGCTGTAAGGTGCTGAACAAAAGGGTTCTCACCCCAGGCCAGGCTAACGTTTGAGAGATTGAACAAAAGGGTTCTCTCTCAGGTATTGAACAAAAGGGTTCTCACCTCTACCCAAGCTTATGTTTGAGAGATCGAACAAAAGGGTTCTCTCTTAAACATGATATCCGACGTTGAGAGATCGAGCAAAAGGGTTCTCTCTCAACCGAGAATCAGTTTAGCTATGTTTTCAAATACAATGGTTTTAAAAGTTTTATATACACGTTGCTTGGCATGTTTTAGTTCCAGTATTATGTTTTCTAGCTTTCAGTTTAAGCATGAGATTTATGTTTTTATTAAGTCACTCACTGGGTGAGTAGCTCATTCTTTCAAATGTTTTTCTTTTCCCAGATAGTGGTCATCTCCCCAGAGGGTAGCTGTCATCCTACTCTGCCATTCAATGACTCCAGTTAAAAGTCCAAAGTCTAGAGAGAAGTTTTAGGTGTTTATTCTTTAAATGTCTGTACATATGTGTTGCTCATCTTAGGGACTAGTAAAATATATTGGGACCGCTGAACTTTGTATGTGTTAATATGATGTAACTATGTTGTTGTTGATCCCTGGTGTTGTGAGGTTATTTTTAAAGTTTCATTAGTTTAGTGAATGTTATATATGTACTCCAGGGGTCTAAGCAGGTTAAGGATGTTAGTTAGGAAGTAAGTGCCACAAAAGGGTTGGTAACTACTGTCGTCACATTCACTTCTGGATTAAGAAGGGTAATCTGGGAGGGGGTGTGACATAACTTTTACATACAAGTAATGAACCGAGCACACATGCTTTCCATACACCCTTATACTATAACACTTATAATATAAAGATGATGCATGTCAATGCTTTATGCATGCATAAATATAACTCTTATATTATATGATGTATGAGCATGCTCTTACGTAATTTAAATCACGCTTCTCTAAATCATAACACTTATAATAAAGAGATGATGTATGACCAATACAAAACCTAAGGTGGGATTTCTTCTATATGGCATACCATATGACATATAAATAAACATACATCCTATGTACATTCACAAGGATTAATGGACCGGGATGAACCACCTCAAAACCGAAAGGAAAGACTCTATCTATTACATTTTCCATCGAACAAACCGGATCTTGAACCACCTGGGCAAAGCTCCCATCATTTAGTAAATGCTACCAGGTATACGATCGTTTAGCTATGATCGTGTACCAATTACTATGCGATGAAGCATGAGGTACTTGATCGTTTAGTGCACAAGACAAAAACATGCAAGTTCTAAATGATCACTTAAATGACAACGTAGTTGCAAAGCCCGATCGTCTAGATGATCACTTAACAAGCGATAGGTAAATGATTTACCCCCCGATTGTATAGTCAGTAACTAAGCGATAAAGCTTACTGAGCTACATGATCGTCTAGTGCGTGCGTGTCAACCAGCTCCCGAGTATCTGATACTCAATGATTGTCTACCCCATCGTTTACACGACTCGACCAACGCTTAGTCATCTTCATCCTTAAAGAACAGCAACCCTTGCAACGAAGCTTCTTCACAAACGACTCACAGACTCAAACTCTTTGAAATTATAGACTTGATGGTAGTTAATATGCCCAAAAACGCAAGGGCCCTTACAATTAACTCCAAATGTAAAAAAATTTAAACAATTCAGAGACTTCATCCCAAAAACTCCATTAATCCCACATCCACAAATATTTAACGCTTAAACAGAGAGCAGACATGCTTTTACCCACCGAGAATGTAAATGCAATTCTTTTCATCAATGAATTTGGAATATCAGAACCTGACTCTGATACTAATTGAAGGAACTCTTATACAAGAGTACCTCTAAGCGGAAGTGGATAGTTCCAAACTCTGTGTGACAGAATTACCACATTTACAATCTGTAGACAAGTTGTGCAAAATATAACAAATTACCGGCATGCTGTCAAACAAAATAACAAGAGAACAAGAAATACATATCAGTTGAAGAACTTTTCTTCACAGAATTCTCGCTCTCTCGAATGGATTATTCCTCTTGCTCTCGTTGGGAAAGTCCAAGCAATCGTTCACCAAATCACCCAGTCGTCTACTCACGAACGACCTCTACACGAACACAGCAATGGGGATGACACCACCATTTAGAACCCTCGATATTCTCGATGTGAAAATCCAGGAGGTGAGGAAACGAAGATCGTATACCACGACCAAGCAAGTGGGAGAATATCGGGTCTATCGTATATACAATGCTTGATCATTTAGAAAAAGGTACATGATCGTTTAGTAAATACGTTGCGATCGTATAGACGATCGTTTAGTAAATGCTTGAGTGCACGATTGTTTAGGAAAAGGCTAGATGATCGTTTAGCAAATCCTATACGGTCGTTTAAAAAGAGGCGCGTGTGTATACGATCGCGTAGAAACTTTGAGCTATCGTGTGGTCTCTCAGTTTTCTATGTGATAGGTTGTATACACTCCGTGAGCGAATTATGTGATATCTTTGCAAAATGAAAACAATTTTCATTTTATTCTTCAATTACAAAAACTGATGAAACCTCCCATTAACACACGGTTACGGAGAAAACGCCGGCACAATTATCCTATAATTGTCCAATTAAAAATAATAAATATAATCATACTATATTCATTAACCTATGGTTTAATATCACATATAAACCATAGTGTTTTCTCCTCCACTAAATATAAATCATATTTATATCCATTTTCCTCCAAATAATGTATCTCATACATAAAGTCAATCATATCATATATAATTAACCAGTTCAATCATATCATATATAATCGAACTCCCTCATGTCAATTTGAACATTTCAAACTGACCCAAAAACTTATTCTCAATTGGAATCCATTGAGCTACTAATAAGACCTTATGGACCTATGGCTCGAAGCTCCAACAGTACGTGAATAGCTGACTAAACTCTTTAGCCACAAGATCCACCATCCGTTTACTGCCAGGTATTCCACTAAAGACCGATAGTTGAACTCTTCTTACCACAGATATATTTCTGTGTCCATCGAATTTAACCAATCAACAGTACGATAACACTTCACAGATGCTCATAACAGTTGGGCCAATTTATCGTTTTGCTCCTATAATTACATCTAACTCCTTAAGTACCACTGATCCCTCTAATGAACAATACAACATAGTCCTATTATGTGTGGACATCTCTCGGGCCATGAGAAGGTGTGTGGTGTCACATCGTCAAGCCCCCGGATCAACCCTTAAGGGAGCAATCTATCTACTTACCCATGCTTCAAGGAAGGAGTGAATTCCATCTTGTGTAGCTAAATTTCCAGCTCCCAAATCAGACGAATCCCAAAGTGGTAGGTTTGAGTCAGCGATCTGGCCACTTGCACCCATGCAAATCAAAGGACTGCCCTCAAAGGCAGAAGTTTCCAAATCACTCAGGATTGAGGTCATGTTACCTATGGTCATCTTAGTAAAGTGAAGTCTCTGTCATGAACGCCGTTAACGAGACGTTAACACTTCGTGGTCTGGTCTTATACAAACTCCTTTGTATAGGACGCCCTCACTCGCATGTCCCTACATGAATGATTAGGATCAGACCATCTGTAGCAAGTCACAACACTTGAAGCATGAGGTATGATTGTGTACCTTTTACTATGCGATGAAGCATGAGGTACGCGATCATGCAATGCGCAACGTATAATGCAAACCTTAAACAACCGTCTAAACGACAACGATGCAATGAAGCACAATCGTCTAAACAATCATTGAGCGAGCGCCAAAGTATCGTACCACGTGATCGTGTAGTTAATAACTATCCAATGAGGCATGCTAACTACATGATCGTTTAGTGTACGCGTCTTTTATTAAATGATGAGTATCCAATGCTCCCACTCAATCGTTTACCTCCAGCGTACACGTGATCGGGCACCCAACGCTACGCGATAGAGCAAACACTTTACCCCATCGTTTAGCATTAGCTAAACGATTGTTTAGTAAATACTACACGATCGCATAGAAAAATCTACACGATTGTTTAGCCAAATCCCAATGATTGTTTACCTGAGGCTACACGATACGACCAACCCTTGGTCTTCTTCCTCACTAAGAACCGCATCTCCATGCTTCAAAACTTCATCACGAGCGACTCAAAAAACTCAAACACTTTGAATTACATACTTGATTGCTTGTTAATTATGCCAAAAAATATAGGGGCCCTTACAAATTAACACTTTGTAATTGAAAAGAAAGCTTTAAACAGAGGCAATACCCTGTAAACATTCATCAACACCATCCACAAATGCATTTAACACTTAAACACAAATGCAGAAAACCCACCATGACTGTAAAAGAAGTTCAAAACAGAAGTGAAATTTGGAATATCAGAACAACCTGGCTCTGATACCAATTGAAGGAAATCAAACACGAGGATTTCCATGAGCAGCAGAATGATCATTCCAAATTCCATTCGAAATTGAACATTAATAATTACAGTCAAGAAATGGAAACTTACAGGTCATGCACAATTGAAATTATAACATGCTTTAAGATTTTCAAGGGATAACAAATACATACCTTTGAAGACTCATTCTTCAAACTCTCTTGATCATGAACAATCATTCAATCTCCAAGACAGCAAAACACGAACGCTCGAACACAACAACTGCAACACAACACGATCAACAACAACCACCACACGAACACCGTGAACACATAATGACATCCAAGATCATGACCCCAACGAACGACCTTCAATACCTTGAACTCAATTAAGTTGAGTGAGGACACCACTATTGGTAACTTTGGTATTCTCGATGTGAGAATCCAGAAGTGTGGGCTTTGTGTGGACTTGGTTAGAGGAAGAGATTGGAGGAACAACAATTGTGTAGATGATTGAGCAGGTAGGAGATAAGAAGTGTCTATTGTATAGACGAATGCTCAATCGTGTAGAAGACGACAACCTATCGTATAGATAATGCCCTATGATCACTTAGCTACGACTAGCTAAGTGAACTATCATATAGTAACACTCTAGGATCGTTTAGCCTCTATAGAGTTATCGTTTAGTGAAATCATTTCACTTGATGGCTTCTCCGTGAGTTCCTTTCCGAATTAAGCAACTCTTCTAAATTTAGGAAAATATTTTTCCTTTTATCTCACGGTTACCATAAAACCACCGATAACCTCCCATTCAATTGGTTATTAGAGAAAAAGAGATAATTATCTAATAATTAATATTAATATAAATATATATATGGATAACCAACTTACCATATTATATTTATAGGCAGCTTCGCAGTCTAGGGCCATTGGGGAAGATTTAAAGCTTCAGATCAAACCACAAAGATTTTTACACTGAAACTTTGTGGTAACATTGCTAACAAGATTCCGAGCATGTTTGAAGAAGGAATTTTCTTAAAATGAGTTATGGATTTTGAGCTATTGACATTAGAATCTGAATCTGGAATTTTTTGGGCGAACAGACAACTACTTGCAAAACGTGGGCTTGGCACCTCAAAGACCCTACTAAGTGTTGGGTGTGGGCATCAGAAAGAAGGCGACCCACTGAAGTTTAAACCCTTTTAAATTTGACTAGGTACCTGACGCCCTAAAGTAAGTTAAGAAGATTTGAAAGCGAATTGTATAAAGGTAAGCGTAATTCTGAAAGCGAGTGTAAAAAAAAAAAGGAAACCATGACTAGTAACTAAAGTAATTTGATGTGTTCACAGGGTTGACATTAGTAGGAGAAGCTCATCAATCTTAAAAGGATTTCTCAAAGGCTGTGAGTGACTATAATACTTACAAACATTTATGAATGATTTAACAAGTCATGATTTTATGAAAAGTCACTTATTGATAGCCAACCTCAAACGTTTACAGCTATTTACCTTGTTGATGTTTACGAATGCTTGGTAGATTAATAACTTATAGAGTATGGATAGTTATTGTTCGGGCATGATGTTCTTAAGTAATTAATTTCTAGTGCTTATGAAGTATGTTACCCTAGACAGAATCTTAATGGTTAGCGTATGCTATTAGGGACAACTGGGTCTATAAGACAAGCTAAGTGGGAGGTATCACTAGAAGAAATTCGGGCTTTAATGTCAGTTTTAAACCGACATTAAAGATAGTATTTTTAAAGCCCTTTCATGTCGATTGCCTTTAATGCCGATTTTAAACCGACATTAAAGGGCTTCAATAACACAGCCTTCAATGTCGGTTGCAACCGACATTAAAGACCTTCAGTGAAATTTCCAACCGACATTAAAGCCTGTGTTTTTTTTTTTTTAATTCTTAACCGACATTGAAGTCGTAATCTATCCGTTTTATTTAAATTTCGTTGTTGAATCCATTTTTATGGTAAAAAAGTATAATATGACACATCATCATCGAACGATGTGGCTATGACATATTATTCATGTATGGATTGTAAATCTATTACATTTAATCCACAAATTCTACTATAAAATTATAATTTAAAAGGTCGTACAATAATTCAGACCTTGAAAACACAAATTACAAGTAATACAAACATTATGATTTTACAAACACTATGAGTTTACTAGCCCTCTCCACTTGGTAAGTATGGATCCCTTCATAATTCTTCTTGAACAGACCCCTCCAGCTTCAGCAGTGTCTAGTTATAGGCATCTTTGTCTGACCACTGTTGTTCAAAGGATCATAAACAAAAAGGGTTTAAGACAAAGGATTGAAAGTGAAAATATGATCAGAATTCATATTCAACTAACCGTGTTTATTGGGAATGTGCATAAATGGTACATTCAAGACAAAATTCTTGTAGTGAATGTGTTGGATCTAGAGTTCCCCAAGAAAAAACATAAAGAGGTCGCGATACCAAATCTTTACTCCTTTGTTGCACCTGCAAAACAAGAAAACTCAATAGTTGAATAAATGAGAGAATCTTCTTTTTCAAAATCTTTACTCCTTTTTCAAGAATCTTCTTTTTCAAAATTTTCAACAACATAACGATGCTACCACAACAAAACCAAAAATTTATATTCAACCTGTTCAAAGAAACACATTCCCAAAAATATTTCACAACCACGTGTTCTCAACGAATTATCAGAATTTCCAAAAAATGAATATTCAAGAATACATACATCAATAAGCAAATTTAGCTCACAATGTACTTCAAATCTCAAGTTGTCACAAAAACTACCATAATGCATGAATAATCCATAAACTACCATAGTGCAACCTACAAACTCAAGCACCTTGATTAACCCCAAAATTCCTGAACTCACAAAACGCCTAGAGAATTGAGAACAACATTTTACCTGCACTTTCTTGTGCGAATCAACCCATTACTTCCATTCTCCTCCTTTCCAACTTCTTTATCCTCGGGAATTGCATCTAGGACACCTTGCTTCAGCAAACAGCATCGACCACTTTGTAGTATCAGTAATCACAGAATCAACAGCCTTCTACATGAGGCTGGACAAGATGCCACAGTGCCAACCAGAAGTCACTGCAGACAACACAGTTGGTTGGCGCAACCGGTCCAAACAAAGTGCAACCAATGATAATAGACAAAGGATTCGTATTTTTACAGGAACCTCATCCTCATAGCTTAATAAGCCAACTAACTCATTTACAAACTCAGGCTCAGAGTTAAAGAAACTAACTAGATCATCAGCATCGCCACTTGCTTGAACAAGAACAATGAAGGCATACAAGCGAATGCAGGTATATTGCTGCCGAGCAGATAGAGAATGAAATGCTCTTGCAAATCGCATCCTTGTTAGAAGAGAAAATCGCAAACTAGTTGGCACATCTCTTGGAAATGGAGGATCGGAGCCCACAAAATTATCCTCAACCTGCAAATCCTTCCTTCTCTTTATATGCTTCTCAAAAAATGAATTGAAATGATTAAAGAGGTCAACCCAATGATGGAAATCTCCTTGCATATTAAAAATAAAATAAAATAGGTCATAAATATTATGCATGGTAACTATAAAACAAAATGATGATGCAGTTTCAGAATCACCTTATCAAATTCCCAAATGAAACCTTTTAGAGGTTCTTCAATATCCGCAAGTGGAACATATGTGACATTATTGATGAATGATCTAATTTTTTGGAGGCTAAAAGACGAAGAAATAAATTATTAAAAAAAGAAGAAGAAGAAGAAGAAGGGAGGGGAAATTTATGAGTTACAATTCTTTTACAGAGTTAACAAACAAAAAATTGATCCAAAAACAAACAGTATATATTAAAAAAAAGGTTAAAAATAAATCAAAACAAGCCAGCAATACGTAAAAGAAGATTAGAATTTAAACGCAAGGTAGACACACAAACAACTGACTTACCTTAGTAAGCAACTAATAACAGCATAAGCTGACTTCATTAATAGTGTTGAAATCAGTACTAGGCCAATGGTTACAAATCAGTTGGAAGAACTTGCCATACAATTTCATAATAAGACTGAGCTTATATCTATAACAGACTATTGACACCTAAACCTTTAATATCAGAACTCTGACAACGCTCTTAAGATTAGTAATGAATGGAACTTACAAGGATTGGATTAATAGAATTTCACAATAAATCCCATGCTAAAATGTTTTGACTAGAAGTTTCATGACTTCTTCAATAAATTTTTAGAAAATGACGGTACAACATGGATTGGAAAACAAAACCGGTAGATACTTCATTCCGTAATTTTGAAGGCATAGACATTAATTCTCAATAGAGCCAATAGCTCCAATGATCATTGCCAAACAGTTATTAGACAGTAATATCCATCCAATCTCCTATAGACACAACTAATAAAATTTCACCAGTTGTTTCATGTCAATACATCATAGCCATTCATAATATCTAGACTAAAAATATTTGTCCTCTTTTCCCCTTCCCTTCTCTTCTTGAGCCTCATAAATAAACCAACAGCAAAAAAAAGGAGATATGATTATATGAATATAAATGATACCAACTGTTGTTTCATGTCAATACATCCAATCTCTAGCCATGTTAAGCAGTAGACAAATAATGCATACCAACTGTTTTATTCTCCACAAAGCATTGCAGTGCAGTTACAAGTTCACGCTTACGCCCTTTGGCTAGAAGACCTACGCTTCTGAAAAATGTGAACATAAATGATAAATAAGAAAGTAAGCTAGAGATCTATAGACTATTACAAACTACATATGGAACTGGAATGCACTTGTGCCGAGACACAGCAGCCAGCAGCTGCAGCACAAAAACTCCAAGCCAATATCCAAACTGAAAATCCAACGAAGAATTCTCAACAGGGGGAACGCATCAAAACGTGTTACTTCAAAGATAAAGCTCTTATTACCTCAATGTCATTCTCAGTTCTTGGACCGTCATAGCCTCAATTCTTGACGGGTCATCCTTAAAACTTTGATTGTCCGCTTTACAGTCATTTTCCTATATGTAAAAGTTGAGTAAAAGCCCTAAATCCGAATAAAGAAGAGAAGCATAATAGGTAATTGAAATATACTCAAACAAAAACCATCTCACAATAGTCTCTTCCGAAATTTGTTACCAGACTTATATCTCTCCTTATCCCGCCAGGCTCTGAATTCTGTGTGGATAAAGTTATAGAGGATTGATCCGACGCTATTACATTCCTTTGCACATTAGGTATCAATGTTGCAACTCTCAACCTATTCTGATTCACTACAAGGCTAAGGGGAGTCCGGGTTAGTCCAGATGAACAATGAGTCAATTGAAATACTACTAGTACAAGTAACAAAACCATATTCTAGTTAGGAGATGCAGAGAGCATTTCAGTCAAGAGAATGAGCTCACTCTTCCTAAGAATTTAACACTTGTTTTTCATATATGAAATGAGCCAAACTTTCATTCAAATTGAAGAGACTTGATTGAATTTTCCTTAACTTATGAATAAAGATGGATACAAAAAAATTAATTTTAAAAAAAAAATAAAAAAAGAGAAAAGAAATTTGGTGAAAGGGCAAACCTGGAGGGATGAAGGAAACTCCTAAACCCCAATTGCAAAGCTGACTTCATTGACAAATATGAGATAGAAAAATAGTATGCAGAGGGATAAATGTGTTACAGTGAGACTTTGAGAGAAGAAAAACAAGATTTACAGAAGCAAAGAAATGAAGCGGCAAAGACGAGCAGAGGGGAAGAAGAAGAAGAAGAAGAAGAAATTCCAACTCAGAAGGAACTTGAGAGTGTTGAGATATATATATGGGTAAACAACTCAATAGGTAGGGTAAGAGGGAAGTGTGAGAATGAGAGGAAAAAGAAAATAGGGGGAAAATAGAAAGTTGGAGGATAAATTAAGCGGGTCTTTAATGTCGGTTTAAACAAAAACTCAGCAAAATTCAAAATTCCATCAATCCAAACAAATATCACAATAAACCACAAAATCTACAAAAAGAAGTGATTTCAAAAACCAACAAACGCAAGTAGTTAGCATAAGAAAGGAGAACTCTTAATAACCATCTATCAAATAAGAAAGGGGAACTCTAAAGATTAATTTCGTTTGGCAAAATTTATAAACATAAACTAAAAAACTTATAAACATAAACAACTCAATGGAAGCCATAAACAAACTTATCAACCTAAGCATGTAAGCTTATCAAAACTAAGAAAAAAGACTAATAACAATCAAATTCATTTGAACAAATACATAAATATAAATGAAAACCATAAATAATAATTAAGTTATGACTACCATAACTACAGGATAGTCAAAACACTCCAACACGTATTTTAATTTAACACTTTAGAAAAAAGACTCAATAAGACTCAATAAGTTCCCCTTCCCATCATGAATCAAACTTTACCTAGTAATTCAATATGGTAACAAAATTTTCAATATTGAGTGTTTGCTTTTTTCTTCTTTTTCCCTCTTTTCGTAAGAAACAAAGAATGTCAATATAATCACAAAGCCGAAGTTGCAATATTAAAACTAAAATATAACTAATAGTGAAAATCAAAAAACAAGCATACGCTATCAACCCACGGTGCTCAATATTAGAAAAACATACGCTATCAACTAAAATATAACTAACAGTGAAAACGGGTGAGGTGATCAATATTAGAAAAGAAGAAAGGGAAGAAGAGGAGAATAGTATTGGTACCAGTTAAAAATGGAAGACGTGGGACTTAAGAGTGTGCAAATGAAACGGAAGGAAACAAAGAGTTCAAAGACTGATCTAAGGCACATTAATCAAATTCAAACTAGTCCGAAATGTGTTCGCCCTAGTTGTACACTAATCAAATACTTAGAAATTTACTCAACATGACAACAAATGAGTTCCAAGAGTTCAGAATAACATTTGAACACTTAAATCCATTTCAAAAAGAAAAGTAAAGCAATAATCCTTACCGAATCAATATCTAATCTTTGCTGTTTAGTGTCCGAAAATGTTATGGGTAAATTGATTTGAAGCCAATCGGAGTGTGGGCAGAATCCCCAAGTAAAAAAATGTTGTTGCAAGACACCCAGTTGTCGAGAACGTGATGCACAACTTATTGCCCACGTTGGAGTATCAGACTAAGAAGAAACGGTGTCACGAAACTTGTTCGAAGTTCGTGTTCACGTCGCAGGCTAGCTCCATCGTCGATCATGGAGCAAGGAAACGCACAAGAATGCATGGGTCTAATGCGCAAAGACAAGTTGCCAGCGGTCACCGTTGCAACTTGTGGGTTGTGCTGTGTAGTTGGCGGTGAACAATACTGAGAAGAGGGCAGTGTGATCAACGGCTGCAAGGGAGAAGGGAAGAAGATGGAGGCAAAGAAGTCACCGTTGCATCACAGGGAGGGTATTGAAAAGAGAAGAAAAGAAAAGAAACACATATTTACGTGGAAACCCTAGATCAGGGAGAAAAACCACGATAGGAGAATTTTTATTTTTTTAATTTTTCTAATACACAGTACTCAACACAGGACGGGTATAAATAACCAAACAGAGAGAAACCCTAGACAGTAGACACTGAGAAAAAGACTAAAACACTATTTCAACACTCTCCCTCAAGTTGGGGCATAAATACAACGAGACCCAATTTGATAATACAAGTGTCAAACAACTGTCTAGGTAAGCCCTTAATTAGAACATCCGCAATCTGTTGACTGGATGGAACATAGGGAACACAAATACTACTGTTTTCAAGTTTCTCTTTGATAAAATGTCGGTCAATCTCAACATGTTTGGTTCTGTCATGCTGACAAGGTTATTAGCAATATTGATAGCAGCCTTGTTGTCACAGAAGAGTCTCATCGAGTCATGACTCTCTTGATGAAGATCTACTAATACCTTCTTCAACCAAATTTCCTAATAGATACCCAAGCTCATAGCTCTGTATTCAGCTTCGGCACTACTTTTAGCCACAACACCCTGTTTCTTACTCCTCCATGTAACAAGGTTTCCCCATACAAAGGTACAATGCCCCGAGGTTAACTTCCTGTCAGTAGCAGAACCGGCCCAGTCTGAGTCAGTGTAGGCTTCGATGCATCTTCTATCATTTTTCCTGAACATCAAGCCCTTCCTAGGTGTTGACTTTAGATATCTCAGAATCCGGGTAACAATTTTCATGTGTCTCTCACATGGGGCTTGCATAAACTGGCTTACCAAACTCACAGCATATGAAATATCAAGTCTGGTGTGTGAGAGATATATCAGCTTCCCTACAAGACATTGATATCTCTCCTTGTTCACTGGTACGTTGTCTACTGAGTTTACCAAATTATTGTTGACCTCAACTGGAGTATCTTCAAGTTTACATTCAGTCATCTCAGTCTCTTGTAGAAGGTCTAACGTATATTTTCTCTGAGACACTGAGATCTCTTCCTTTGATCTTGCTACCTCCATGCCTAGGAAGTACCTCAAGGAACGAAGATCTTTAATTTCAAACTCCTCTGCCATTTTCTGTTTTAGCTTGTCAATTTCTACAAAATCATTCCCTGACAGAATAATATCGTCAACATATACGATTAACACTGCTACTTTTCCTGATGCTGATTTCTTAGTGAATAGGGTGTGATCAGAGTGACCTTGAATATACCTCTGGGTTTTGACAAAGGTAGTGAACTGATCGAACTAGGCTCTAGGGGATTGTTTCAGACCATACAAAGACTTCTTTAGCTTGCACCTTGACTCCCAAACTGTCCTTCAAACCCTGGAGAAAGGGTCATATAAACCTCTCCTTCCAACTCACCATTTAGAAACACATTTTTTACATCCAACTAATATAGAGGCCAGTCTAGGTTCACAGCAACAGAGAGAAGAACCCGAATAGTGTTGAGTTTTGCCACTGGCGAGAAAGTTTCTGAGTAGTCCACCCCATATGTTTGAGTAAACCCTTTCGCGACTAATCTGGCCTTATATCTGTCGAGAGTCCAATCGGATTTGTACTTGATTGTGAACATCCATTTGCACCTAACGGTTTTGTGACCTCTGGGAAGAATAGCTAGATCCCATGTTTTGTTGGTCTTGAGAGCTCGTATTTCTTCCATGACTGCAGTTCGCCATTCGGGAATTTTCAGAGCCTTGTACACATTTCCCAGAATAGTCACAATTTCTAGACTAGTGGTGAAGGCCTTGAATCTTGTTGACAAGCTATTGTAAGATAAAAAGCTTTTCATAGAGTTCTTGGTGCAGGACCTTGTTCCCTTTCGCAGGGAAATTGGTAAGTCTAGGGTGGTATCAATTTCACTGGTCTTGTTACCCTTTTCCTCTGCATTCATCTGCTGCACATTTTCAGTCTCCTGAACATCATCAAGGGGAAATTCATTACTCTCATCCTCTCTAATTTTGTCAAGAGTCGCTGCATCGTCAGTGTTCACTGCATTACTTTCAAAAAAGTTATTATTATCAAGAATATAGTTACCTTGAGTTGGCTCGGGTTCTGGCTCTTGAACACTTTCCGGTGGAGCAGCATGGGAAACTATTTCCTTTCGTAGATTCTTCCAAAAGTAGGTTATCCAAGGAACTTGTTTTGTAGGAAGGATAGGATTGTCAGGAATGGGAGGGCCAGGATTAGTGTCAAGAACTGGTTCAAGAAACAAGTCTACAGGAATGGAATAAGTGGATGACGTGTTAGTCTCTTCACTCGAAGTCTCCCCCTGAAGAGGACTAATAGGAAAGAAAGGTTTATCTTCTTGAAAGGTAGCATCCATGGTGATAAAATACTTTTGAGAAGATGGCCGATAACATTTGTAGCCCCGTTGATGGAGCAGATACCCAACAAAGACACATTTTTTAGCCCTAGGAGCGAATTTACTGTGGGAACCATGATTATGAACAAACACCGTATACCCAAACACCCGAAGAGGAACATCTGGGAAAAGCCGGGTAAAAGAGAAGGATTCTTTGAAATGGGCTAAGGGAGTCTAGAACTTGAGAACACGGGAAGGCATTCGATTAATGAGATGGGTTGCAGTGAGTACAACATCGCCCCATAGGTACGAGGGTATGAATGCAAGAATCATGAGTGCCCGAGCAACCTCAATAAAGGTGACGATTTTTTTGTTCGGCCACCCCATTTTGTTGTGGGGTATAGGCATAGGAGTTCTGGTGAATAATACCTTTAGAATTTAAAAACTCACGGAGGGACTGATTAACGAACTCACGGCCATTGTCACTTTGAAGGATAGCAATTTTGGTATTGAATTGGGTTTCGACCGTGGTGTAGAATTGCTAAAAGACTGTAGTCACTTCAAACTTATCCGTAAGAAGGAACACCCATGTAAGATGAGTGTGATCATCTATGAAGGTGACAAACCACCACTTACCCGACACGGTTGTGATATTAGATGGGCCTCACACATCACTATGTATCAGGTGGAAAGGTTGGGAAGGTTTATAAGGCTGGGAAGTAAAAGACACCCGAGGTTGTTTTGCACGAATACACATATCGCAAGATAAAGATGAAATATTAACATTACGAAATAAATTGGGAGATAAATACTTCATATAATGAAAATTCGAATGTCCAAGATGAAAATTCCATAACAGGAAATCCGTTTCAGAAATAGTAAGGGAAGATAGTAAACAAGTGTTATATAAACTCCTAGATAAAGCATCCTCCGAGAGGAAGTAGAGCCCTCTACTGTGCCGGACAGTATCAATCGTCTTCCCCGAGCTCAGGTCCTGAAACAAAACATTAACAGTGAGAAAACGACATTACAATTCAGATCTCTGGTTATTTTACTGAAAGATAGCAGATTATAAGATATCTTTGGCACATGCAAGACATTCTGTAAAATCAACCCTTGAATCGGAGATAGGTGACCTTTCCCAGCAACAGAAGTAAAGGACCCATCTGCAATTCGTAATCTCTCATTTCCCGCACTTGGATAATAAGAGAAGAATTGATCAGGTGATCCAGTTAGGTGGTCGGATCCACGATTCATCCCCTTCGACCAAGAAGCTAAAAGACTGAGAAGTACCTGATTACGCGACATTGCTGGTTCCAACCATGCTGGACTCTACCTGGCTAGTGGCTAATGATGTACCATCCCCTATTTCACTGATAAGGGCCCGACCGGTTTTTGACTTATCATTCACAGACCATCGCTTGCCATTCGGTGGGCGACCGTGTAACTTCCAGCATTGATCTTTGGTGTGCCACGATTTCTTACAGTGCTCACAGATTGGTGGGGATTTTCTGTTTTATTTTTGCTCTCTGGTCCCGAAGACTTGGCTCCAAACGCAGCAGAATCTAAGTGGTTGTTGCTAGTGCCATTTATAGCTCTGGTTCTGTCCTCTTCTAACTTGACCTCTAAGCATACTTCCATTAGAGATGGTATTGGTCTCTGTCCCAAAATTCGACTTCGGACACCATCAAATTTAGGGTTTAAGCCAGCCAGAAAATCATACACCCGGTCCGCCTCCTCAATCTTTGAGTACTGAACTCCGTCAACAGGACAATTCCACACGACTTCGCGGCACAAGTCCATTTCTTGCCACAACAGGGACAATTTATTAAAATAAGACGTTACGTTAAGAGTCCTTTGTTTGCACTCATGAATATGTTTCCTCAAGGTATAAAGACATGAGGCATTTTGCCTCTGTGAATAGAGC
The DNA here is from genome assembly GCF_027475165.1 of Benincasa hispida. Taxonomy (NCBI): domain Eukaryota; kingdom Viridiplantae; phylum Streptophyta; class Magnoliopsida; order Cucurbitales; family Cucurbitaceae; genus Benincasa; species Benincasa hispida. Next base: position 26,352,830 of record NC_143482.1, on the reverse strand, counting down.
TTCTGGACAGCTTCCCAAATATCCCGAGCAGAGGCTGAGTATAGAAGTGGCTTCCCGATCTGGGGTTCCATGCTGTTTATCAGAATTGAGCGAAGAAGAGAGTCCTCTCCTTTCCATAATCGTTCCTGGGGATCACCGGGGTTTGGTTTTGGTATTTATCTAGTTAGATACCCAAACTTATGACGTCTCTTAAAGACCATTCTTACCGATTGGGACCAAGAAAAGTAATTCTCACCATTAAGTTTCTCACCAATAGACATCTCTGCAGAGTTTCCCACAGAACCAGACATAATATTTGCTACAGGTAAAGTAGAGTAAGAATTTACCGGCGTTTCTGAGCATAAAGAGAAGTTTGAATGTGGATGAAAACCAGTCGTAGGATTTGTCGTGGATCTAAGGGTCGATATTTGCTACTATAAGTTTGCCAACTACTGTTCAAAACCAACGGTTTCGCCAGAATTTGCCATAGGTTGGTTTTGCCCATAAATCCCTGGAAAGGTAGCTTCATTTTGGCTCGAGGACAAACCAAAAGAAGGGCTGGGAACTGGCTGACTATACTGGTTCGGCTGGACCGAATTTGGTTGGACCTAGTTCGGTTGAACTGGGTTTAGTTGAATCGGTTGGTTCGGCTGGACCGGCTGAGAAGAGTGGGTCATCCATGGACGAGCTGGAACGTATGATAGGGCCGACGACTGACTTGCAAACGCAGGCTGAAGATCGGCTGAAGACCGCTAGTCATGAGCAGTGATGTCGGGTTGTGCAAAAACTCCCAAGGTTGATGATTTCCCGTGCATCGGTGGGATCTGAGGCAGAATATGGTGGAAATCAGATGGGTCGTGGTCAGCACAGCTTCGATCGATTACTGGTTTGATGAGATCTGTGTAATCCATTGGTCCGTGCATCGTGGAGAAGCTCGAATCTGTGTGCCGATCGAGTCTAGGAGTTCTGGTGGTCGGGTCTGCAAAGGAAGTCCACTGGCTACAGATTTGAGGATTGGGTCGGGTATGGCTGGAAGTTAGATCAGACATGGATTTGAGGAGTTGAGGCAAAGCAGCGTGAAAATAATGTTAACGGCTTCTCTTATGGCTACAGCAACTTCAGCGTTCATGGATCCCTTCGTTCCAATGGAGGTTTCTGTTGAAGTTTCTGGTTTGTTCTCATCAATGATGACCAGGGCTTCGTCGCCATGCTCTGATACCATATTGAAAAGAGAAGAGAAGAAAAGAAACACAGATTTACGTGGAAACCCTAGATCAGGGAGAAAAACCACGATAAGAGAATTTTTATTCTTTTAATTTTTCTGATACACGGTACTCAACACAAGATAGGTATAAACAACCAAACAAAGAGAAACCCTAGACAGTAGACACTAAGAAAAAGACTAAAATGCCCTTAGGGCTAAAACACCATTTCAACATAGGGACGGTGGAGAAAGGGGAGAGACGATGGAGAAGGGGAAGAGGAAGGGAAAGAGATGAAAGAGGCTAGGGTTTGTTCGATTTTAATATTACATTTTTATATTTTATTTAAAAAATTTAGGGTGGATCTTTAATGTCGGTTTTAAACCGACATTGTAGCCTATCTTTAATGTCGGTTCAAAACCGACCTTAAAGATCCATTTTTTTAAACCGACATTATATACCCGATTTCACTTTTCCCAACTGACATTAAAGCCCAAAATTCTTGTAGTGTATAGGCGAAGGACTCCTAGTAATGCATGTTTAGCTCAATACCTCGAAGTGGTAATTGGGTTTAGAGACGATTGATGACGGAATCCTCGCTACATACTCGTAAGGTCAGTATAACTAGGAAGGTGATGGATAGAGGATCCACATCCCAAGAGATGAATTCAAGTTTTAGTAAAACTTGTTAATGAAGAATGTTATGCGTTGAGTTGGCTCCGTATTAGCAAGGACTGAAGAGGGATGGACTATGTCATTTATTGATAACAGTTGATAAGTTCATAGGTCTCAAGAAAATAAGCTACATGAGGTTGCTTAGCATCTTCCTCAAGTATGTGCTTGGGTGATCGCATTCCAAGGTAACATGATAGCCTTATTGCATAAAAGGTATCCTATGTTGAAGCATGCATTATAAGGATTGTAGCTAAGTTTCCACCAATTCTAAGTGTAAAGCTACGTTCTTGAAGGTTTTATAAAAGATATGATGTTAAGCATGATATTTCTTTAGTAAATCGGACACTGAAAGCATGGAAGGTGTCCAGGAAGTACCTAAGGTGTTGACGATACTTAATAACTCCACGTGCACATAGAAGGTTCGGAAGAAGAGGCTGAAGTATGGGTCTCTTGGGCCATAAGCGAAAGGTCGATGTGTGGATCTCCTAGGCCATATTAGTAACTAAGGCTGAAGTATGGGTCACTTATAGTGATACAGACGTTGGAGGCTTGAGCAATGAATGCTCATTCTCAACTAAGGTTCAAAACGTATACACATAACGTTACCATGTTTTATGCTTCGAGTGTTATGAAGCTGTTCGATGAGTTACAGTTAATGGTTTAAGTATTGGTCATAAGTGACACATTTTGACTAAGGTAATAGTGGTAGTTGGGCCGGAGGGTCCCTCCCCCAACCAAGTTGAGGTTCAGTAAGGTTATGTACAAGAGTAGACTAGAGGAGTCGCTCTCTTGTAAAGATATTTAATGTGGAAGCTGAGGCCTACGAGTCTCCCAGAGTTGAGGCTTATGACGCGTATGTTATGGTTAAATTCTAGTAAGAAGAGTTTTATGTAATTACTTGCTTGGCTAGTTTCTCATTTTCAGCAACGCTTTTCATTTCATGATCTCCTTGTTAAACATGACTGATGTATATGTCGTTTATGTTCAAAGGTTAGTCACTCAATGGGCTTCTAGCTCCCCTCTTTAAATGTTTTCTCCACATGTAGCGGTCATTCCCAGAGGATGGCTCTGCTGTTGCTCTGCCACTCAAGACCAAAATGTTAGAAGTCTATGTGAGGGTTTTGTAATAAGTAGTACACATGTACTATGTCTTGTAGGGACTGTTGGGATTTGTGCCCTAAAGTCTTGTGTCCTGTAGTTTGTAAACAACTTTGTACGAACACTTGTGATGTATAATATATGATATTTACTTCACCTCTTGACTTTGCACATTTAGATGTTTTTCCACAAACCAATAAACTTAATATCTCTGGTTGTCTTTATGTAACTTAAGCATGTATGTAGTGACATACAAGTGGATCATGTCTTAAATGACAACCAAAATAGTCTGTAGTATATGAATGTAGGAGGGAAACCTTATCATGGTAACACTACTGACGCGACTCGCTTTGTGGAATTGTTACAAATGTTGTGACTTGTCATAAATGGTCTAATCCTGATCATTCGTGTAGTGGATATGCAAGCGGGGGCATCCTATACAAAGAGTTTGTATAAGACCTGACCTTGAAGTGTTAATGTCTTGTCATATAACTCCGTTCATGACTGAGACTTCACTTCACTAGGATGACCATAAGTAACATGACCTCAATCCTTAGTGAGTTGGGAACTCCTGCCATTGAGGGTGACCTTTTGATTTGCATGGGTGCGAGTGGCCAGAGCGCCGACTCAAACCTACCATTTTGGGGATTCGTCTGATTTGGGAGCTGAGAACTCAGTTTCATAAGATGGAGTTCACTTATTCCTCAAAGTAGGGGTAAGTAGATAGATTGTTCGCTTAAAGGCTGATCCCGGGGCTTGAACGATGTGGCGCTACACACCTTCTCATGGCTCGAGAGGTGTTCACACATAGTAGGACTATGTTGTATTGTTCACTAAAGGGATCAGTGGTACTTAAGGAGAAAGATGTAATTACAGGGGCAAAACGATAAATTAGCCTGCTGTAATTACGAGCATCTGTGAAGGGTCATCGTACTAATGATTGATTATATTCAATGGATATAGAAATATATCTATGGCAAGAAGAGTTCAACTGTCGATCTTTAATGGAATGCCTGGCAGTTAACAGATGGTGGATATCGTGACTAAAGAGTTTAGTCAGTTATTCACGTACGATTGGAGCTTCGAGCCATAGGTCCATAAGGTCCCCTTGGTAGCTTGGATACAAATTGAGAGTAGTTTTTGGGTCAGTTTGAAATATTCAAATTAACAAGAGGGAGTTCGATTATATATGATATAATTGAACGAGTTAATTAAATATGATATGATTAACTTTATGTATGAGATACATTAATTTGGAGGAAATTGAATATAAATATGATTTATATCTAGTAGAGGAAAATATTGTAATTAATATATGATATTAATTTATATGTTATGAATATGATGAGATCACATTCATTGGACAGTTATAAAGGAAATGAGACGGCGTCTCTTCTATTCTAATAATAGATGAGTGTATTGAAAGATCACTTTGAGATCCATAAATAGCTGACGGTGTTTTAAGCATGAGATACACGGATATTGTGTGAAAGAGAGTGTCATCGCTTAGAAAATCAGTGCTTATACGATAATGCCTACACGATCGCTTACATATACGATATTGATAAGCGATCGGTTATCAATTACACCTTCGCGTGCTATTAACGAAACAATCGTTTACCTTTTCTTAAGCGATCGTCTAGCTCCCGATATCTACTAGACGATCGCTTAGTTTTTCCTACACGATCGTTTAGATGATCGCTCACCCTTTTCCTACACGATCATTTAGACGACCGCTTACTTTTTCCTACACGATCGTATACTTCACCTAAACGATCAAGCATCTTGTCTATGCGATAGACAACCTCATCTTGCTTGATCATTGTGTACGGTCTCTCTTCCACCTTTCCTCTACCAAATCCGAACAAAGCCCACACTTTGGATTCTCACTCCAAGAATACTGAGGTCTCTGAGTGGTGGTGTCATATCCGTTTCATTCTATTCGAGTGTGATTGTTCAAGGTAGATGGTTGGGTTTTAGACTTACTATGAAGAAGAAATCTTCGTTTGGTATGACCTCTTGATCTCTTTAGCATTATGAATGCATAATAGTATGTTTGAATGTATATGTGGTAATTATATCACAATGAATTGGAAAAGATCCGCTTCTGCTCGTAGGTACTCTTGAATGAGAGTTCCTTCAATTTATCAGAGCCAGGTTTCTGATATTCCAATTCATTGCTGCAAAAGAATTGCATTTACATTCGCGGTGGGTGCAGCATGTCTACTCTCTGTTCTAATTTTAATTTGTTTATGGATATGTGGATTAATGGAAATTTTTGGGATGTAACCTCAGTTTGTGGAATTCTCTAGTTAATTATTAAGGCCCCTGCATTTTTTTGGGCACAATTAATTGCTTTCGAGTTTGTAAATTCAAAGTTTGTTTGAGTCATGAGTCGTTCGTGATGAAGTTCGGAGCAAGGGTTGTTGTTCTTCATGGAAGAAGACGATCAAGTGTTGGTCGAGTCGTGTAGATGATGAGGTAGACGATCGCTGAGTATCGGATGCTCGGCTGTCGTTCAACACGCGCGCGTACTAAACGATCTTATAGTTGAGTTTGGTGGGCTTTCTGCTTATGTAAAGTGTATAAGTCATATTATTGAAGAGTAGTGTATAACTCGGTTAATGATTGTCATTTGTTCTTAAGTTGATGATTGAGTATATTTATATATATGCATTTCACGGTTCTAAGTTAGGTTAAACAGGTTAGTAGGCAGTAAGTGCAAGCAAGAGGGTTGGTAACTGTTGCGATCACACCTCCTTGCAGGTTTAAAGGGTAATCTATGAGGGGTGTGACAATTTATCTACTTACCTCTACTTCAAGGAAGGAGTGAATTCCATCTTGTGTAGCTGAGTTTCCAACTCCCTAATCAGACGAATCCCCAGAATGGTAGGCTTGTTGAGTCGGCGATCTTGCCACTCTCACCCATGCAAATCAAAGGACCGCCCTCATAGGCAAGAGTTCACAACTCATTCAAGATTAAGGTCATATTACTTATGGTCATCCTAATGAAATGAAAGTCTCTATTATGAACGGCATAACGAGACTAAACATTTTGTGGTCTGGTCTTATACAGACTTCTTTGTATAGAATATCCCCGCTCGCATGTCTAATACATGAATGATCAGGATATCATTTGTAGCACTTTACAACATATGTAACACTTACAAAGCGGGCCATACTTGTAGTGTCACCAAGATAAGGTATCCAACCGTATCTATATACTATAGACCATTTAGGTTATCATTTAAACATGATCCACCTGTATGTCTCCACATACATGTTTAAGTTACAACGATAACCATGGATGTTAGTTTATTGGTTTGTGGTTAATGCAACTAAAATATCAAATATTTCATAGACAAAGTGAATAAAATATCATATATTATTAATCACAGAAATGTTTGTTCATACAAGGTTTACAAACTATAGGACTCTACGAGATTTAGGGCATCAATCCCAACACACTGAGTATAAAAAATCAAACAAAACTTGTGAATAAAAACACTTTTGAAACCAAGTTGTGTAACATTTTGAAACATCCAACTTATAGACTGCCATTGTAAAAATTAGGCATCAAAATTGGTGTATGAACCGTAAAAAATATCTAAAAGTAGGAAAAAGATTGTTTTTTAGATTTTTATCTAGTTGTATGAAAAAAAGTTCCAATACAAACACAAATTTTAATAAAAATACACATTTAACATTTATATAACTAACTAAAAGTTTAAGGACCAAAATTATATAAATATTTGCATGTCTTTGGGTCCAATTTTAATAAATGGTATAAACTTGAGTGTCGTTGATCTATGCACAAATTAAAAAATAAGTTTGCTTAATTTATGTAGTTGACAAAATATGATATTTAAGGGGATGTTTTGCTCACCAACATGAGTTAAGTTGATACCAACTCAATATTTGACCCACCAACTTTAAATGTTGGTAGAGTTGAGTTGGTATAATACCAACTCAATATTTGATCCATCAACTTTAAATATTGGTAGAGTTGAGTTGGTATATTTTACCAACTCACCACAATTCACCTTCAATTCTCCATTCTTCCAATGTTTTCATGGCTCCACCCATCGGTGATTATCATTGTCACACTCCGAGAACTAGCTTCGGGATTCGACAACCACCTTCGATGGCAAATCTCGCGACCAATTCCAACCACCTTTGATCTCGTGACCAATTCCAACCACCTTTGTGCAACCAACTCTGACGACTAATTTCAAGCTCCAACCACCTCTGATGACAACTCCAGTGACCCAACTCTGACGACCACCTTCATGCTACCAACTTCGACGACCAATTTTAGGCTTCGACAACCACTTCCAATGACCAACTCCGACAACCACCTTTAACTACAAACTCTAACGAAAATCACCTTCAATGATCAACTTTTATGATCACCTTCAAGTGAGAAACTCTGATAACCAACTCTGGGCTTCGACAACCACCTTCGAGGACAAACTCTAACAACCAACTCCAATACCACCTTTAGGCTTTGACAATCACCTAGGACTATAAACTCCAACGAAAATTATCTTCAATGATAAACTTTGATGACCACCTTCGTGGGACCAACTATGGGCTCCAAAAACCACCTTCGACGACAAACTCCAATACCACTTTCATGCGACCAACTTCAAGCTCCGACAACCACCTCCAACTACGAACTTCAGTGAAAATCATCTTCGATAATCAACTTCAACAACCACTTCCGACTATTATAAGATTGATGACTGTTAAAGTATGTTGTAGGGTTGTTAATTATATAATAATAGTGTTTTGTCTATATTAAGTGCAATATTTATACGTAGAAATTTGTAAAATATGTTTTATTTAATTGAATTCACATATCAAACACTATAAGGATATTTGGAAAAGTATGTATGGAGTTGAAAAGTATGTAACATATATATATATATATATAAACCATAAAATAGAGATCTTTTTTCCTAGAAAATTTTCTAGCAATAATTAGTGAAAAATGGAAATATATTTTATGATGATCCTCTGTCACACCCTTTCCTAGGCTTATCTCTTTCACCCAAAAGGAGGCGTGAAGACAACAAATACCACCCTTTTGTGATACTTACTACCTGTTTAGACCTGTCCTACCTAACTACTTTTAAAACCAAATAGACGTTTGAACTTGAAAATTTATTTATTGTGTTGCAACAAATCAAGGTTTATACAACTCAATGTTCATATAAATTGTTTACAAACTCCAAACCCTTCAATTATCCTAACCCTTATAATTGAATTTATAGAAAGAAGACTAATCTTCTGGTGTGGCAGACCTCGTCCTCGTCATTGTATGGCACCCAAAACTCTACTCTTTTGTTGTTGGATTTGTGTCCTAAATCTCATATATCTTGTAGTTTGTAAAAAAAAAAATATGTATTTAATAAAATAAGAGGTATTTTATTAATGTTTAGACTGCATTAATTCAATCCAATAAACTAAGATACAAGGTTATTTTATGAAACTTAAAACACGTATATGGTTGACATACATGTGGATCATGTTTAAGTAATAACCTAAATGGTCTATAATAGATGGATAAGGTTGGATACCTTATTCTGGTGACACTACGAATATGACCCACTTTGTAGTTGTTACAATTGTTGCAAAGTGCTACAAATGATCTGATCCTAATCATTCATGTGGAGACATGTGAGGGGAGTATTCTATACAAAGAGTTTGTATAAGATCAAACCACGAAATGAATAATCTCTCCATATAAAAACCAGTGTTAGAAGAGATTTACATTTCACTAGGATGATCATAGGTGACTTAACCTTAATCATGAGTGAGTTGTGAACTCCTGTTTATGAAGGAAATCTTTTGATTTGTACAATTAAGAGTGGCCATGTTAATCGACTCAACAAGCCTATCATTTTGGGGATTTATCCGAGTAGGGAGCTAGGAACACAAATACACAAGATGGAATTCAGTCCTTCTAATCTTAGGACAAGTAGAGAAATTGCTCCCTTAATAGCTGATTTCGGGTCTTGAACAATGAGGCCTCACCCTCTCATTGGCCTCAGAAAGGTTTGGTTATAGTTGAACTATAACTAATTGTTCATTAGAGAGATCAGTGATACTTAAGGAGTTAGATGTAATTACAGGGGCAAAACGATAATTTTGGCCTAATTGTATTTATGAGCAATTTGTAAAGGGTCAACACACTGTTAATTGGTTATATCCATGGACACAAAAATATATTTGCAGTGCAAAAAATGCAGCTATTGATCTTTAGTAGAGTGACCGACAGTTAATGAATATTGATTAATTTAATTAAAGAGTTTAATGAATTAATCTCATATCTTTGGAGCTTCTAATATATAAGTCCATAAGGTCCCCTTATTAGCTCACTGAGGATAGTAATAAGGAATGATTTGAATTGTTCAAATCAATTGAGGGAATGTTATATTAATTATAGATGTGATATGTAATCCAAATTATATTTGAATGAGATTTGAATATTAAATGCATATGAATTAGATTCATATAGGATTGCAGTATAAAAGAGATATATTTGAATGAGATTCAAATACTAGATTTATATGAATTGGATTCCTAAAGAGATGTATACATATAAATATATGATATTTATATGTTAATAAACTCTATATTAAATATGATTTAATATAGTTATTTAATTGATTATGATGGAGATTAGAGGCTAGTGTAAATATGTAATATTTATGTTAATTAATTAACTATATATTGTAAATATGTAATATTTATGTTAATTAATTAACTATATATTAAAGTGGATTTAATATATGGTTATTTAATTTATATGCCAATTAATTAAATAAAAGGTTATATAATTAATTAACTTAAAATGGTGGAAAAGAGAAAACTTGGAGAATGGGTTAACCCTTCTCCATATAAATTCACAATTTTGACCCATTTAGGGCCAAAGGTTTCATTTGTGTGAAAAATCCTAGTCCTCACCAAAACAACCTATCTACTCTCTCAACAATTCCTCCATACCTCTTCCTCCTCTAAGTGCTAGAGACCACATTTCTACTCTTGGAATCCTAAAGAATAACAAGGTAACACTCATGGTGGTGTCCTTGTTCGTTGAAAAGGCGTTCGTGAGAAGACGGAGAGAAAATCATGAAGATCGAGATTCGACAAAGGTAAGATCCTTTTATGCCTTTGCTTCTCCTTCTAAAGCATGCTTATTATGATGTTTATCCTCTGTTCTTCACGTTTTGTTTGCTGCATTTTGTTTTTGTAAAATCGAATTTTAAAATGCAAGGCGATCTCACACTTCCACGGAAATTCGATTCCTTTCATTCGCTACTTGGGGGATGAGACAAAACATTTAGAAAATGTGAGCTGGGAAGCCCAGTGAATGGTGATTTTAATATGAACATAGGTTTTTCTTTTGAAAACCTTTTTCAAATAATTTTAAATGTAAATCAAAACTAGAATACTAAAATATTCAATTATTTTCCAAAACACGAGCATCAACCGATAAGGTATAATAAATAGTAATATGGCATGATCATAAATTTCCTCAAACATATCCAAATTTCGAAAGCCAAACCAAATCTTGTACTCTCAAGCCTTAATTGAAGCTGAGAACTGTCAATCATCAGCTTCATCTCCTTGACTAATGAAGAGTAACCTTTAAAATTCAACATTGTTATTTTTCTAACTCTCATATGTGTATGCAGAAATGCCCCAAAAGGCTAAGCACCTCTTGCACATAGTCCAAAGCCTATATGTGTACCAAGGTGGGTTCTAGAGATCTTTCCCAAATACCCTCTCCTCGTACTTTAGTATTGGGTCTCCCATATACTTTCTCCTCGTACTTCGGTAACGGGTCTCTCGTATACCTTCTCCTCGTACTTCAGTATCGAGAGTTATAAGTTTTCTCATATACCTTCTCCTTGTACTTGAGTATAGGAAGTTATGGATTTCTCTTATATCTTCTCCATGTACTTAAGTGTAGGGAATCCTTATTTCATTCAGGGTACAAAATATGATGGCATTCCAGTGGTTTGATATCCAGTTCCATCAAAACCACCATTAATTCTAAATCAACCAATTCTAGAGTTCTAAATTCATAAACCATTTCCATGTTAAAATAGTAAATGAAATATGACTTAAAACATGTTCTCATAGATAAAGTATTTTTATCTAAATCCATAGTTTATATTAGCAAAAAGGCTTATAAAACAAACCATGCCAACATTCCAAATCATACATATATATATGTATATAATATCAATAAAAAAATTTGAAAGTAAACCACTGACTGTTCACCGGCGAGGATTCCTCTCTCTCCAAGCCTCTCCAGCTTCCTAGTTTCCTCTTGGATTCTTAGTTTCTTCCAAATACCAACTTACCCTGAGTTTGTCGAAATTTAGCATAGAATCCAAAATTAGGGGTAAAAATAACCTCAGAATACCTTCTTAGCCCTAATTTAGCTTACTAACTCCAATGGATGTAAAACTAGACTTTCGGTAACCAACAGCAAAAGTGGGCACAAAGATGACATTTTCAGACTTGTTGGGTGCATAATTTGCTCAATTGGGCACATAGCCAGCTTCCCTGGCTAGGTTGGACATATAGCCCTTTAAGTTGGACGCCTAGATGAACTCCTCAGCTCATACTCAGCCTTTTGGATGCATCCTAGTCACCAGTTGAGCACAAAGCATGTCGACGGACGATGTCGACGACGGTCGACCTCATTTTTCTCACTTCAATTTCTTAAGTTATTCCTCTCACACCTCTCTTTTGAGTTTCTTTAAGAGCTTCACAAATTTATGAAGTAAATGATCTCTTCATCTTGGTATTTATAGGCCTTTCCAAACCATCCTTGTCACTCCTAGCTCACCATTTTGTTTGACACCTCCTTCTTGCATGCATGTCTAGGTGACTTCACATGCACATCCCAACACAATACTCCCCTTTGAGGTATGTTCACCAGCTCGTAGCATGGTTTTTCCTTGCTCCATAGGTGGCCACGTCCCATTTGAACTTAGTCAAGACTTTTTCCAAATTCGCCACATACACTTTCTAACTGTCAACTTAGCCTTGTTCCCCAAGTAACCTCTCTCAACGCATCCTACCTACTTATTTTGGATGCATGGTCCATACCATGTGCCCAACTTGTTTTTTTTCTTCCTTATTTGGTTTTGGTCTCCTTCTCATAGCATGGTTTCTCCCCTTGATTATTTTCCTAAGTGCTCAAGCTTACTGATGACATGCAGAAATGCATGTCATCTTAGGCCTTTTACTTAGAATTATGAAGGTTGTTAGGCAGAATATGTGTCAATCATGATAGAAATTCACAAGAATATGGGCCTGCGTCGATCAGCATGGCGAAATTTCAGCTAACCCATTACTTTGCATTAATTGTGCGTTCAATGCTATATTTTTGTAGCCAATGTAGGACATGAACGCAAATGCGGAAACCGAAACACCGCATAGACGACCGCATGCGGAGAAACACTCCATCGCAAAGGCAAACGCATCGATCAATGCATGGATGTTGCGGTAATCAGCCATATACGTCCATCGCATGGGAGTTGCGCTCGTCAAGCAATTGTTTTCATCATGTAGAGTTGCGATGTTAAGCGAATGCGGCCATTGAATGATTGCGGCTACGCGACAACGCATTCTAATGGGATCAATACAAGGTAGGTGGAATGAACGCATCAACGCATCTACCTTGAGAAAATCCAAAGATGATGTTGACATTTCACCTACCACGCCGTTAGTGGTAGAGGTTCAGAAAGGACGAACGCGCCGAACATCAGACTCAGAGCAGTCCAATTAATGTTGTCGGTGACCCAAGCTCTATAAATAGAGGCCAATGAGCTGAAATTCAATCATCCGGAGATTATCCCTCAGCTGGAGATTCTCTCCGCGATCCAGACAAACACGTGAGAAGATGGCTGAGGTTCTTCACCTCCTTCATCCATTCCGAGTGACAACTAGAGACTTTGACCAGAGTTAGATTTCGAGAGAGTCAGCTCCTCTGCCCATCCATTGCACCACCGGCAGCCTTAACGCACATCTGCTGGAAGCAAAGTTTTGCTTCCAGCCGATCATTCCTTTTTCCTTTCTTTTCCTATATTGTATTGTATAACTTTTTGAATTAAAAAATTAATACAATGTGTTTTTCAATGCATTTCTCTATTCCTTCGACTTCATCTCCATCTTCTTGCTTAGCATCTTTACTTTCATTGCAACACTTAGTGGGATTGCATGGGTATTGCACACTTAATCATGTGGATTAGGGATATGAAGCATGTAGCAACCCACCAAGAGGTGTACGTTGTACAAGTGTGTGAGTAACCTTATTTGCTTAGTGTGAAGCTGCTGCAATGCCTGTCTATAGGCTAACGCATTGCTTGTCTATGAATGAAGTCAACAACAATCAACTGCCCAAGAGGGTAAGTGGTTGGATGCATTAAGCAAGGTATGCGTTGTTCACTAGGGATAGTAACAATCTTGTGTCAACCAAGTTCATGCATTTATCTTGTCTTATGTTGTGCCCAACACCCCTTTAGAGCTACTCGAGAGAGAGTCTAAAGAAAGAACCTAATGACTCAAGAGAGCTAGGTTAGAATCTAGACTCGAAAGAGCGAGATTAGATTGGCATGAGCAAGAGATAGGGACTTAAAGATAAGCTCTGTTTGTCGACACTGCATCGCATGCATCCTAGGAATAGGAATAATGATATGTGGTCACCTTGTTTGTGTATCATCACATAGACAAGAATTAGAGGCTTATGTGTAGGACCTATAGACACCTCTGCACATACATCGCATGCGTTCTAGCATTAGAAGCCGTAACATTCGCACTGAAAGGTGGTTTACTATTGTGTGAGTGTTGCATGATCGCATTAGTTTGCGTTGACTAGGGTTACCCTTGCGGTCACTCTTAAGGGTTGCAATGAAAACATCTCCGCATTTTATCTACTTTCCCATACATTTATTTCATGTCAAGGTTTGTCGCATCTCTACCTTTCATGCATATTCTCATTGCGTTGTCTGATAGATAGGAGGAGTAGGATTACCGTAGCAATATCCCCTCCATTATTTTATTCAACCACCGCATGCACAATCATTGCAAACATATAGTTACAAGTCCCTGTGTTCGACCTCGGATTACCCGAGAAACTTACGTTCATGTTATACTTAGCGTGAACGCAAGAAAACTTGTGGCAGGACGCATGGTCATTGCATACATTCGTTAACGCAATTTTCATTCCAACGTATGACCATCGACGCATGACTATCAATGCATATCTTAAATCATTGAGATTATGCATCCAAGATGACCTTCCCTCCTCTTATTTAGTGTTGATATCTAATGGTACAGCTCATATGCATCCAAACTCATATTTTCCCCTAGTATGTGCTCAAGTATTCTCATTTCCTCAAAGCATGTGTCCAAGAAGTTTTCCTTTGGTTTCTTGGTACAACTCTCCTCAAGGTAGTTGTTTCATGCTTCGATTATGCTTCTCATGTGTCCAAGATAGTGTTCAAATAACCTTCTAGATGTCCAAAATACCATTCCATGGTCCCAACACTTAGAAATTTTCTAAGTACCATTGCTTCCTTCAAAGCGTAGTTTGGACACTTAGCCAAATTTTTACCTTAAAAAAATTCTAGCATGCATCCCATTTTAAATTCTTGGCTCAAGTGTTTGTATAGGGCATCTTAAGCTTAAATGTAGGGAAAAAGGAGTCGAGGGTTTGCCTCCAAATTTAAAGTAATTGAAAGTGAAGTTGTTGAAAGAAATGTGGTGACATTCCATTGGCTCTTAAGATGATGGAGGAGATTCAATTAAAAAAATCATGACAGAGTAAAAATACAGAGCAACAAGAAGAAGAAGGAAAAAAAAAGATGTGATGATGAAATTCATGTAGAAAAAATAGGGATCAAAAGTTTTGATTTCTCTGTGGTTTCTCATTTTATTTAACCATATATTTTTGCAAGAAATGTAGTGGATTAATTGTTGTTCATTACCGGAAAAAGAAAGAAGAAGAAAAAAAGAAAGAAAGAAAAGCTTTAAAAATTAAAAGAAAAAAATTGCAATCCATATTTTATTCAAACAAAGATGAGTAGAATTATTGAATAAAAAAGTTTCAAAACAAAATTAGCAATCATAAAATCAAATTATAAGACCTCGGGGTAACTATTTTATTTTCCGGTTTTGTTTTTGAAAATTAAGCTTATAGACATTACTTCCACTTCCGAATTTCTTCATTTGTTATGTACTTTTCACCAATAATTTAAAAAAAACCAAGTTGAATTTTGAGAACTAGTTTTCAAAAAGTTGTTTTATTTTTAGAATTTAGCTAAGAATTCAACCATGGTACTTAAGAAAGATACAAGTCATTATAAGAAATGTAAATGATATAAACTTAATTCTAAAAAACAAAACAAAAAAAAAACCAAATGGTTACTCAATGGGGGCTTAGAGTTAAAAAAATCAGTCCATATATATGAACTCAATTCTAACCGAAAAAGAGAGATATGAACTCAAACCAAACAATTTTTCAGACATCATATCTCAGCACCCCCAACATCCCTATAGTAACATACAAAATCCTCAAAATAATAAGGGAAATTTGTATGGATGACCCAATTTTTGGGTCCAAAATGTCAAATGACCCTTTTTAAAAATTAATGTCAATTGATCCTCTGCTTACGTCATCACGGGATGAGATCACATGAATTGCCCCTGATAACCATCTCACTCTCACTTCGCTAATGTCGCTCTCGCTGTCTATTCATCTTCCATCGTGATGTGATTGTTTGTCATTGTACGATTGATTTGACAATTTTCATGAAATATGTCTACAACATAAAATCGTTAACATACAGCAAAATGGTGAATTCTTTAAAATCTAAACTTCTCATTTTGTTGAACGGAGATTTATTGAACGAGGTTTTCCAGAGTGGGGTTTTTTGGAACCAAACGGCGTTTTCAGAACGGGTTTTTCAGAATGGAACATACTTTTCTTGAACTTGGTTTTATTGGTGTTTGTAGAAATGTGGTCTCAAAACAGGTATGTAAATAGACATTATAAAATAGCATAACGAAAGGGGTGTGAGAAAGAGGAACAAAGAGAAAGGTGGAGAGAGCGACATTGAGCGACAGCGAGAAAGATGGAGAGAGCGATATTGAGCGAAAACGAGAGAGTGAGATTGAGCAACAGCGAGAGGCGCGAGAGCGAGAGCACATGGGAGCGACAACGAGAGAGATCCATGTGTATTGCTATCTGCTTAATAAAAACTGTTCTCTTGCTTTGTAGGATGACATAAAAGTGTTTACTAATTTGATATGGAGGTCATTAGGATGAGAACCAAAATTTGTATGTTGGAGGCGAGCTAACAGGAATCGTTGTGCCTATTACCTTGAAGTATGAAGAACTTAAAGCTCACATTTACAGGATTGCAAATGTAAATTCTCAGAGTTTGATGTTGTTATGAGAGTTAAATATAAGCTTGACTTTGAAGCCCCTCCACAGTACATACGGAATGACGGTGATGTTTACTTCCTTCTTTGTCGGGACGATCTTTCTACAGTTCAGTTATATGTAACACTAAAATCATACCACGATGAAAATGTGAATATGAGTGATGATTGTATAGGTGTAGACAGAAAATATGAGGCATCATATGAGCTTAATCGAGAAGAGGGTGATATTTCATTGTCTATGAAAATTCAACCATCAACATTATTAATAGACAATGACAGCATTCGTGCAATGAACTTGGAAAGAGAAACTCAATGTAACAGACCTGCGCTTGGTAATGAGAGATCAGCACGCTTGAATTTTATGGATTGTGATCCTTCAGAAGAGCGTGATCCTTTCGTGGTCGATAATGAAATATCAGTAGGATTAAATTCTATGGACTGTAGTCCTTCAGAGGTGCATAGACCTATAGTGGTTGTTACTGAGAGATCAGCAGGATTGAATTCCATGTCTTCATGTCGTAGAGGGGAATTGATTATGCCTAACACCTCTTCATCCGAGATAGATGTTGAAGTTGGTCAATTTTTTTTTTAGTAAGAGTGATTTAAAAATGAGATTGTTTATTCTGTGCATAAACAATAATTTTGAATATAAGGTAAGGAAGTCAACTAAGTCTTTATTTACTGTTAAATGTATAGGGGATAATTGTAAGTGGAGCCTTCATGCAGTTAAAATTCCAGAGTGTGACATATTTAAGATCATGAAGTATATGCGGTCGCACACATGTTCTATTAGAATTTTAAATCATGACTATAGACAAGCAATGACTACAGTAATTGGTGAACTAATCAAAGACAAGTTTACAGGCATAGGACGTGTTTATAAACCTCGTCACATCGTCGAGGATATGAGGAAAGAGTACGACGTAAACATAAGTTACGGTAAGGCGTGGCGTGCAAGGGAAACCGCTTATGCTCTCACCAGGGGTTCTCTAGAAGAGTCGTACACATGTTTTACATACATATGGTGAAACGTTAAAGATGGAGAATCCAGGCACAAGGTTTGAAATCGAACTTGAAAATGATGTCCATTTCAAGTACATGTTTATGGCATTAGGACCTTGAATTAAAGGTTTTTCAAGTTGTCGGCCTGTGATAATTGTTAATGGATCGCATCTGAAAGGAAAATACAAAGGGATCATGTTGGTCAATGTCTCCATGGATGGCAACAACCAAGTTTACCCACTAGCATATGCCATAGTGGACAATGAAACTGATCGAGCTTGGAAGTGGTTTATGTCGAACTTCAAGTGTGCCATTGGAGAACCTCTTAACTTGGTGTTTGTGTCCGATCGAGCGGTATCTATTGGCAATGCCATTCGTGCAGTTTTTCACACAACATTTCATGGATTGTGCAACTAGCACCTAGAAAATAATATTCTTTCCAACTTTAAGAATAACACGATTGTTGGGATGTTCAAGGATGCAGCCAGGGCATTTCGCATGTCAGAGTTCCAAGCACAGTGGGACCAACTACGTACTTTTTGAAATAGTCAGTATCGAAATATTTAGAGGATATTGGTCTTGAAAGGTGGGCACGTGTTTATCAAACAAAACGAAGATACGATAACATGACGTCCAATAGTGTAGAGTGTTTCAATTCATTGACCAAAGAATATCGACAACTACCCATAATGTGCTTGTTGGAATATGTTCGAGGCCTCATCCAGTCATGGTTTTATGAACGGAGAAATTATTGGGCATCTCGAATGACATCACACTCAGACTACTATGAAAATCGATTAGCAACTGAGTGTGACAAAGGCAGACGATATCGAGTTGAGCTGATTGATTGTTATAGGATCCATGTGCGGGACAATCGATTGAACGATAATCCCTTTTAAAATGCCTCGCTTATAAGTTTGATTACTAAAGTTTGTCTATTCATGAATCTCTTTAGATGTCTCGTCTATCTCGCTCTCCCTTTTATAAGTGTAATTAAATTATTGGTTATTTGTGAACCATTCTGGAAATGACTCGCTCTCGCATATCTCGCTCTCCCTTTTATAAGTGTAATTAATGATTATTGTTTACTTCTTCTAAGCGATCGTGTAGCAAAGCCCTGTGATCGTGTAGTAGTTGGTAAATGATCGTGTTTTAATCTGTAAGCGATCGTGTTATAATCTGTAAGAGATCGTGTAGGAGTTTGTAAGCGATCGCGGAGTATTTTGTAAGCAATCGTCTAGTATTTCTTAGTGATCATGTAGAATTTATAAACGATTGTTTAACATTTGATAAACGATCGGGTAACAACTGTAAGCGATCATTTAGTCCTATTTGACGCTTATCGTTTAATAAAGAACTTAGTCTTCGTTTAGTTGTTGTGCCGACCGATTACGTTAATCAAAGTCTTATTAAGAATCAGTTTCCTAACAATTAAATTGTTTGCTATTGATGGGTCTCCAATTATGTTGCAATATCAAAAAAATAATATTGTCAATGCCGTTGGGAGAAGCTGAGGTTTAAAAAAAGGGAAGAAATCGGAAGGGAGGGTAGTGAATGTGAACCCTAAGCCCTAATTTCTCTACTTGAGTATGTTCCCTACTGAGACTAGTGTGGTGAGTAGGTTGATGTGGAAACTAATGTGTAATTGTAGAGAAAAGGGTGAAAAATTAGAAGAAGGGTGTGAATTTGAAAGCTTGACTCTTGGATAAAGCTTGGAAAAATTGGCCAAGTGTAACACATACGTTGGAAGCTAGAAAATTGGCTAAGTGTTATTCCATGCATTGGCCTTGCTCATTTTAGACGTTGAAGAAAGCCAAAGTGTGGCCAAGAGAAACGCATACGGCAGCCAATGTCTTGAGAGGTTAGCAAAGCATGCGACAGCCTCAAGTTTGCGCGGGCATGGGCGTTGCTGGACGATCATGTAGCAAAGGAGTGGTACTACATGATGAGGTAGGCGATCGTGTAAGTGGGCGCTGGACGATCATGTAGTAATACGGGGAGCTAAGTGATGCGGTATGCGATCGTGCGATAAAGTGCGACGCTAGATGATGTAGAGAGTCACGCTAAACGATAGTGCTATGCGATGGGCGGTAGCGTTAGACGATGAGGCGTTGGCACTACACGATCGACATCAGCGTTAGACGATGACAATGGGCGTGTGCGCTAGACGATAGCCATGCTTCGCTAGATGATGGGCGTCAGCGCTACACGATGAGTAAGAGCTTTGCGGTAGAATAGTGCTATGCGGCAACGCTATGCGATGGTGTTATGCAGCGACAGAACTAGACGATGAGCTATACGGCGATGAGACGAGCCATGGTGGACGCATGGTGAAATGTCTTGTGTTGCTAAGGCTTGCGGTACATAAGGTTGTTATGCATTGGTGATGTGCCATATGCGTTGGACATTCGAGGGCATGTGGGTGCATAGGACAAGACTAATACTATGCGTTGGAAAAGTGTTGGTCATTATCCTAGATGAGCGCATAAGGGAAAGGTAAGCCATGCGAAAGAGAAGGATATGCGGCCAAAGATGAGCCTTGCAAGCATCTAGCATATGTGACCAAGTTGTGTCAATTGGATGCACAAGGTAAGATTGAATGAACACATTTTGATGTTGGATGGACGTATGCGCCAAGGGGTGGTGTCCGGACATAAGTATATTGCGCCAAATGGATGGACGCAAATGAGGTTGGACGCATATGAACGCATTTGTGGTAAATAGGCGCATATGAGATTGGATGGATGATGACATGCAGATATGCATGTCATCTTCCTTTTTCTTAGAATTATGAAGGTTGTTAGGTAGAAATTGCGTCGATCGTGCTAGGAATTCATGAGAAAAAGAGTTTGCGTCGATCAGCATGTCGAATCTCAGCTAACCCATTACTTGCGTTAATTATGCGTTCAATGTTCTATGTTTGTAGCCAATGCAGGAAGTGAACACAAACGCGGAAACCGAACCATCGCATAGACGATCGCATGCAGAGAAACACTCCATCGCAAGGCAAACGCATCGATCAACGCATGGATGTTGCGGTAATTAGTCGTATGCGTACATCGCATGGGAATTGCACTCGTCAAGCGATTGTGGTCATCATATAGAGTTGTGGTGTTAAGTGAATGCGGCCATTGAATGACATCGGCTATACGACAACAATTCTAATGGGATCAACACAAGGTAGGCGGAATGAATGTATCAACGTATCTACCTCGAGAAAATCTAAAGCTGATGTTGACATTTTACCTACCGCGCCATTGGTGGCAGAGGTTCAGAAAGAACTACGTCTGAATGTTAGAGTCAGAGTAGTTCAATTAATGTTGTCGGCGATCCAAACTCTATAAATAGAAGCCGATGAGTAGAAATTCAGATCATCCGGGGAGGATCCTTGGATCCAAAGATTATCCCTCAACCGGGATTTTTCCCGCGATCCAGACAACTAGATGACTGAGAGTTCTTCACCTCCTTCATCAATTCCGAGTGATGACCGGAGACTTCGACCGGAGTTAGATCTCGAGAGAGTCAGCTTTTCCACCCATCCATGGCACCACCGGTAGCCTTGACGCGCATCTGCTGGAAGTAAAGTTTTGCTTCCAGCTGGTCATTTCTTTTTCCTTTCTTTTTCTATATTGTATTGTATGACATTTTGGAATTAAGAAATTAATACAATGTGTTTTTCAATGCATTTATCTATTCCTTTGACTTCATCTTTATCTTCTTACTTAGCATCTTTACTTTCATTGCAACACTTAGTAGGAGTGCTTGGGTATTGCATACTTAGTCATGTGGATTCGAAATATAAAGCATATAGCACCCCACCAAGAGGTGTGCATTGTGTGAGCATGTGAGTAATCTTATTTGCTTAGTGTGAAGCTACTGCAACGCCTGTCTATGGGCTAACACATTGCTTGTCTATGAGTGAAGTCAGCAACAATCAACTGCCCGAGAGGTTAAGTGGTTGGACGCATTAAGCAAAGTATGCATTGTTCACTAGGGATAGTAACAATCTTAGGTCAACAAAGTTTATGCGATTATCTTGTATTATGTATGCTTCATTCATCCATTAAGGATACTCGGAGGATAGTCTAAGGACAGGATCTAGGGAAGGTCAGGTCAGAATCTAGGCTTGGGAAAGCCAGATTAGATTACATAATACAAAAGGTAGGCTTAGAAATAAGCACTATTTGTTATTAATGCATCGCATGCATCTTTGAGATAGGATACAATTGAATGCGGTCACCTTGCTTTCATGCATTTTGCATCATCGCATAGGACAAGAATAGAGACTTAGGAATAAGCTCTATGGACACTTTTGCATTCAACACATTCGTCCTAGAATTAAGAGCACCACATTTCCATTGGAAAATGACTTACCGTGTATGGTTGTGGCATGATTGCATGGATTGCATTGACTAGGGTTGCCCTTGCGATCACTCTTAAGTTCTGCAATGAAAACATCTCCGCATTTTATCTATTTTCCCACACATTTATTTCATGTCAAGGTTTGTCGCATCTCTATCTTTCATACATATTCTCATTGCGTTGCCTAATAGATAGGAGTAGGAGTAGGATTAACTTAACAACATCCCCTCCATTCTTTTATTCAACTGCCGCATGCACAATCACTGCAAAGATATAGTACAAGTCCCTGTGTTCGACCTCGGATTACCCAAGAAACTTGTGTTCATGTTATACTTGGCGTGAACACAAGAAAAGTTGTGGCAGGACGTATGGTCCTCGCATACATTCGATTAACGCATTTTTCATTCCAACGCATGACTATCAACACATATATTAGGAACATGCATCACATACCGCGTCCAAGGGAAGTTGGTTGTCGTGTAAAATTGACTCCCAATTTCCCATCATCAAGTTTTTGGCCACCCCCAAACTTAAAATCATGGTTGTCCTCAAGCATGCGTTATACTCAAGAAATTCTAACTCACCTTCTTGCTTTCTTTTGCGATGACCAGCTTCTCAGAATATAATTTACACGCACCTTTGACTATCACGCAATGCTCTCCTCCACTTTAACCGCTTCTTAAAAAAGATCTTGTCTAAGTTAAATCCGACAAGCCTTTGCTCAAAAAAATTTTTATTCATTCACCGCAATTTTTTGTTTAGCTTCTAAGCTTGCGTTCATTAAAAAAAAAAAAAAAAGTACTTCAAAACTTTGCGATGACTTATTCAAATGTGGCGTTGAACCTGGTTACGCCCCTCGTTTTTGCTTACCCCCACGTGTGTCATGCGGGCATCCAACTTCGGTTGCGTTCTATATTCAACTCAACTCTTGTCTCATTTGTTTTGGCTTGCGTCGGACAGAGGAGTTGCACTAATGCACTGATCCTGGTGACTTGCCTTCGTTTTGGCTTGCCCCCACGTGTGTCATGCGGACATCCAAGTACGAGCAAGTGCCTTTCACAACTTAACTATTATCAACATGGATTTCCCTATTACGTTGACAGTGGAGTTATTATTCCCAAAATCTCACTTCAATTTTTTTTTGTTCATTTTTCATTTTTTTTAAATGATCGCAATATAATGAATGCAATTCTCCGAGACCGCTGCCACCCCCAAACTTAGAGGTTGGCAACATTCTCACCGCAAAGCTAGAAACAAAGTTACAAGAATGCGATAATAAATGTTTGAACACGGGTTTGTGCAAAATAAAACTTAAGACTTTCAAAATTTGAAGAAGCTAATAAAAGTAAAGAATGCCTTGCATTGATTAGTTAGAAAATGTGGTGAATTATACGTATCATCATAGAAACATCGCAAAACAATGCAATCGGGAACAAAGAGAATTTCAAAAGGATAAGGCATACAAAATAACAAGAAAAGACCTTAGGCGGAACAATGCATGCGCTCATGCGTTGGAATCCATGCGATTGAAGCCTTGCGTTGAAGGGTGAAAGGACTTCTTCCGTTGAACTACGAACCGAGGAGACTTATTGTTGCACCTATAAGAGAAAATGTACCAAAAACCAAGGAAGCAGCCATATATCCAAAATAAAAATAAAATAGAAATAACCTATACTAAGAAAGCAAAGTAAAGATAGAGTAGAAGACGTCCTTGGAAAAATAAGAGTGTTGTCACCGCAAGGAGTCTTCCATGCAGGAGATGGCTTTCAACTGCTTGGGTCAAGTTGCCTTGACCATTGGAACTTCCGACAATTGTTGGGCATATATTGGCCACCATGAGCTTAGAACTGCCTTCGGCTCTTTTGCGACTGATTGCCCTTCTACCTTGGGTCAATACTGACTTTCAGCGCATCACCTACACTTCAATATTGTTTGCAACCTGGTCGCACAAGCTGCAATACACCCAAGATAAAAAGTTTGCTCGCAGAGACACAAAACTTAACAAACATTTAGTTGCCAAGTCCCTAGCAACGCGCCAAAAACTTGATGAAAGAAAGTTGGTTGTCGAGTAAAATTGATTCCTAATTTCTCGTCATCAATGGATGCATTCAAGGTCGTCATCCGGATATGTGGCTTGTTAGGGAGAAATCTTAGGCCTTAAGCAAATGAGGTGGATGCACAAGAAGACATGCAAAGTTAAGCATTATGTGTTGGCTAAGGAAGAGGAGGACACCTTAGATTGCGATGGCATGAAGGTTGCATTGATAATGTGGGGAAAAGACACTTGGACATGCAACCAAGTAGGAGGTGTCGGCCTTAGAGAGATTTTTGGATGCCTATAAATAGGGACAAGGACTTTAGATCATAAATCAAATTCTCTTTAAAGGACATTAAGAAGAGTGTATGAAGGCTGATTGTGAGGAAACTATGCATTGATGGAAGAACGCATGCGTTGGTAGCAAAACAATGCTTCGGTCATAAAGCTTTAAGAGGAGACGCAGCTGGACAGTGAAGTCTGGAAATAACATCAACTTAGGATGAGGATATCTCCCAGCATACTCGTGCATTTGGAGTGATTTCAAAGCCACCTAAAAACTCCGCGAGTCTAGTTTTCAGGGTAGGGTTTCTAGAGAAGAAGCTCGAAGGAATAGGGCTGGAAAGTGAAGAAAAAACAGAAGGATCAAGCTGTCGGGTGAGCTTGGGCCAGTCTTGAGGATTTGATGATTCTGGTCAAACCATGAGAAGTTCTAAGCTAATATTTTAAGGTAGGCTTCCTGAGACATTATAGAGCATGTTTACAGAAGGAAGTATCTCAAGATAAGGCTTAGAACTATGAGTAATCTGAGCTTTAAATTGAATCTAGATCTTAGGGTTCAAAAGGGAGCCCGAGGTAACCAAGGAACTTCTAGAGAGAAAGGTTCCTAAACGACCCAGGTAAGTGACTAAATATTTACAATGTTTTAAAGAAACCATATTTTAAAAGAAAGATTATTCTCATGCTAGCTAGTTTTACAAAGTAATTTTCAAGCAAACCATGAGTTATGTTTTAAACGCATGCCATGTATGAAAGTTTATTGAAAAACTATTTATGTGTGTTTAAATACACCAAGCATGCATTATTATCTTTAAAGACATGTTTTCTATGTGGTATGCTTTACATGCTTTAAAGAGAAAGTCATTTCATGACTAGTTTTACTTGAAACTCGATACCAAAGGACATTTGAGAAGGTATCCGAGCAACTCGATACTGAAGGACAAGTTTTGAAAAGGTATCTGAGCAAAAGTAACAAAGGTATGACGGTGCTTAGTATGACCACGTGCACGTAGGTAGTTAAAGTCAAAGATTGAGCAAAAGGGTTCTCTCTTGATTAGCAATTGACGTTAGGATTTAACCACAGCAGGGTTATTCTCAACTAAGGAACAGTTTTAATGTTTTCTGATAAAAATAGCTTTATATGCTTTATGCTTGGAAAATATTTATACTGCAGTACAAGGTTACTGTAGAAATTTATATTTCAGTTTAATCTTTTTATTGAGACTTTTGCATGAGAATCAGTTTTTTTTTCTTAAGTCACTCACCGGGCCAGCAAGCTCACCCCGTTTTCAAATGTTTTCCTTTCCCTCAGGTAGCGGTCAAATCCTCAAGAGATAGCTCTGCATTTTCTCTGCCCCTAAAGGATAAAGATAATGTAAGCCGTCTGTTAGGTAGTTACTATAAATATTGTACACATATTACAGTTGTTCATATTGAGGCTAAGGTTTTAGGCATCAGGACTTGTGAAACTAGTAATGTAATCACTCTAAATATGTTGTGTTTTTAAACTTAATGAATTTTGCCTAAGAGGCATCCACTGTATATGAGTTTGCATATTGGTATTAGAGTTATTTCCGTAAGAGTTATTAGGCAGTAGGCATCAACAAAACGGTTGATAACTGCTGCAGTCATATCCTTTCCTAGGCTCAGAGAATAGTCTAGGATGGGGTGTGACAGTGAAGTCTGAATATCAGAAGTGAGGAGGGAGAGTTAAGCGATCGTGTAGAGTGCCGCTCATCGTCTACTTCTACTAAGCAATCATGTAGCAGAGTTAAGCGATCGTGTAGCATTTGGTAGGCGATCGTATAAAATCTAATAAGCAATCATGTAGTATCTTGTAAGCGATCGCGGGGTATTGGTGGGCGATCGTCTAGTGTTACTAAACGAACGTGTAAAGACTATAAACGATCATATAGAGTTCTAATCCCTTTTAAAATGTCTCGCTTATAAGTTTGATTACTAAAGTTTGTCTATTCATGAATCCCTTAAGATGTTTCGCTTATCTCAATCTCCCTTTTATAAGTGTAATTTAACTTGTTGGCTATTCGTGAACCATTCTGGAAACATCTCGCTCTTGCTAATCTTGCTATCACTTGTAATCCCTTTTAAAATGTCTCGCTTATAAGTTTGATTGCTAAAGTTTGTCTATTTATGAATCCCTTCAGATGTCTCTCTATCTCCCTCTCCCTTTTATAATTTTAATTTAACTTGTTAGCTATTCATGAATGAATCTTCTATATTCATGGTGTTCTATACTAACAATTTAAACAACATGTTAGTAAAATTACATCAATAATATACATAATACACATAATATATATAATATACATGTACATCAATAATATAGAGTGTTTGTCCACAATTGACATGCCAATTGCATCCTATAGTCAGTCATCTTATCCTGAGTTATTACAGATGGGGCACTACCAGTCACTAAATGTTCTAAGAATTTTACAACAAATATTCCACAATCTAACGACTCGTGCTATGTATTCGTAAAGGTAGGTTGGGATATCTTCCAATGAGACGTTTTGATGTCCAACTTTCAACGTTTCAAGTCACAGTAGTGAAGAAGCAATGGTAGGGTGTAAGTCAACGGTTCAAGGAAAGACTCCAGCTTCTTCTTCGATGTCATGGATGGTAGTGAATCAAATACGAACAATCGGCCTCTATTTAGATCGAATGCTATCAACATCCAATGCTGACTAATGTTTGTTGTCGTGTATACAAAGTCCACATCTGACCACTTGACATCAAATTTACCCATGACATAATTCGGTAACGTCTCATCTGCCTATGCTACGGTAGCATCCAAGGTCGACTTGTTTTTAATATGTTTGTAGACCCCATCTCGAGAATTTAGGTGACTCTACACGGTGAAAAGCACATTAAAACACATAATAGTCAACCATTGAATTCCTATTCAAATGTGCAGTAAATGATTACCGTTATTCCAATTGGCAGGATGGTGAAGCGGGCCATACACATGACTGGTCGCCTATAGAATTTATCTTTCATGAACTCAAATATGATATTTAGGGTCTGCATCCAGAACAAGATATACGTTAGGAGAGGGTTTATAACTATATGTACTTGGTAAAAAGGACAAGGATCGTAAACTTACGTCATACTCAACCCATGAACTTGGTTCAGTCAACTCCTGGAAAAAGGTTTTGGATAATGGCTAAACTACATTTTCTCGAACCTCGTTGTCCGTATTCTTATTGGCAATCCAGTTCACCATTTCTTTCAATATAGCAGCTGGAACCTCATGCTCCAAGGAGTATTGGATCGTCGCTTTAAACTGTATCGTAGGTACCCCAGGGAGAGGGTACTTAATATTTGGACGATCCAAAGGAAGTTGAACCTTAATTTCCTTCTCCTTTGTTATTTTTTTTTTTTGGTTCAACAGGAGGTGTGTATTTATCAACGGCCTTCCTCTTACATGTTGTTTTTCTACCCTCGACCATAACCTACAGAAATCAAAATGGTGAACATGTTGAATAACAATTATGAAGAAAGAAATTTTCGAATCACATAATGATCATACCTGTGAATCGAGATGTAGGGTGCTAGAGAAGGTCGTGATATCAAGCTATACAGATGAATTGAGAGGTGGAGGTGGGATCGGTGACTTAGGTGGAGGTGGGGTAAGTGATTTAGGTGGAGGTGAGGTATGTGACTTAGGTGGAGGTGGTGTAAGTGACTTAGGTGGAGGTGGGTTAGGTGACCTATGTACAGTTGGGATAAGGGACATAATGGCATCCTGGCCTGTCTGTGGAGTGGGAGACCTCATCGCCTCAAACACTGTGGAATCCTTCATAGACTGTAATAGAAATAAAATAATTGACAATTGTGCTTTCATGTCCCTCGTGTCCGTCTCTAGGTTTGATACACGGGCATCCAAACTCAATATTGAGCTGTCAATGCTCCGCAGGTACGCATATACACCAGGATCAACATTGCCTCCCTCCCTGTGGCCCGAAACCTCCGGGACAGAACACTCCTCCTTAGGCTCAGGACGTACGTCACCCACCAGCACATCATGAAACATATCCTCGCTAGGGGTGTAAGTAGGTTGGTGGATGTTTTGGTCCCCATCAGATTCGTCATCCCTCACTCCACCTTCTGAATTACCCTACTGTTCACCTTCCCCACCTTCTGAACTATTATTATATGAACTACTGCCACTATTTGAACTATTAGAGCTCCCTAAACTCTCGATGTCGGAGTGTGCTTGTCTTACGACCCGTCTATCAATTGAGGTGTCCCGAAACTCCTTCTCAGTATCGGACATGACAAGACCCTCTTTGACTTTTGTCTACATTAAGGAACCCAATAAGATGGTTAGTGTACATTTAACTACCGAATAAACATATTGTGGCTACATAGATTATACTTATATTTTGAGACTAAAAAATGTCTCTCTCGAGTGATTTGAATGACACCGAGTGGGAGCATGACCATCATAATATACGAGGAATGGCTACCTTGCTCTTTCGAGTGGCAACGTTCCCTGCTATTGATGATAGGATCTCGTACGTCTATACCTAAATCCAAACAACTCAAATTTATAACTATGTTAATGTTAAACCAAAGATAAAGTTAAGTTAAGGAACATCTACCTGGAATGCTTGGGGAAATCCATGGAGAGTACTTCATAACATAATTTTTA
This sequence comes from Benincasa hispida, assembly GCF_027475165.1. NCBI lineage: Eukaryota > Viridiplantae > Streptophyta > Magnoliopsida > Cucurbitales > Cucurbitaceae > Benincasa > Benincasa hispida. The sequence goes on along the minus strand of NC_143482.1, from coordinate 26,324,050 downwards.
TTTCCCCTCACTCTCTCCTTGTATAAACCAACCTTGTCATTAAGTGCGGTCTTCATGGCGTCGAGTGTCCTCTGCCAAATAATTGTACCCCAATCAAGATTGTTGTAGTGGTCTATGTCTTCAACATCATCAAATAGAGTACGATCGACAACATTCTTTTGCTTGTTTTTACCCATCATTGCAACCTCTGTGTAATATACTAGGGTAATTTTCACAGCATCATCGTCATTTTCAAATACCAATTTTTTGTATTCTTCTTCAAGCAAATTCAAGTGGAATGCATCTTAGGTCGACCGACTACCAAAGTACCTCGTAAAAATTTCTTGTGAGGACTCCTCACTCCGTCCAACTCGCGTAGGAGACCGTCACAAACCAGTGATCAATAAAAAGTCGTCCTTCGAAAATGTGACGACCTTTCCTCTGACAAAGAAACTAATTGAGTCCATTCCTGACTTTTTCACTTCCCTCAATAACATATGGTGGATTAGTGGGCTATTGAATACAAGTTCAATGTCTAAAAAGCGACCAAAAACTGTTTTCTTGAACATCTCTAACTGCCTTCCGGTAAGCTTTTGCTTTCCAATCTTGTTGGCATTGGCAACGTGGGCCAGGCAAGTTACTTGCCCGAGAAACCTATCAACTTCACGAATTTTCAAAGATTTTGACATCTTAAATTACTCTTACATTGTATGAACATTCAATTTATTAGTTAACAGCTTCGTACTAAAAAATCATTAACAAAACATACCGTTAAAGTCTTGCTAATCTCGCTCTTGCCCATCTCGCTTTCGCTCGTCTCGCTCTTGCCCATCTCGCTTTCGCTCGTCTCGCTCTAGCCCATCTCGCTTTTACTCGAATCGCTCTATCACATCTCGCTCTTGCAAAACTCGTCCACTACCTTGTCTGACTCTAACTATATCTTTTTCATTCTCAACCAATGCAGAACACATCGAAACCCAAAATAAAAAACAGACGCGATCGATTAAACCCCGAAACCAGTTATGAACGTGACGACCGATCAAACGAAACCAACCTAATCAGACGCAACACAGCATGGAAGACAAAAATTAAATTCACTAACCTAGTAGAGAACTTTGATTACGGCAGTAGATGGACGATGATTTTGCAGAGCGAGGTTGAATGACACTTGCACAATAATTTTGAGCGGAGTGGGACAACCGTTGAGTTTGAGCGCACTCGTATAGACTAGAGGGGCATTTTTGTAATCTCATCCTATTATGATGTAAGCAGAGGATCAATTGATATTATTTTTTAAAAATGAGTCATTTGACATTTTAGACAAAAAACTTGGGCCATCCGTACAAATTTCCCAAATAATAGTTTGCCATTTAATAAATTTGAAGAAATAGATAGAGACAAGCCGACAGTATACAGTTAGCAGCATAGTGAAGAATGGTGGGAAGTTCCGGTGCCGGACCATTGGGCTTTCCCTTGTTCCTTGAACCCACTCCCGCCGCCGTTGATCTCTTCGCAACTGCCACTTCTCTCCGTCTCACTCACTTTCTCCGCCGCCGTATTACCCATCACATTCGCTTCGCCTTCAATCTCCATTCGTTCGATAAGGTTTTCTCTTTCTCTCTACTTACCATTTTCAGTTTCGATATCCAGAAAATTCCCTTTACCTCAGTTTTGATGACTCGAATTTTGATCTTCTGCTATTCAATTTCGAAATCATTTCCAGATTCGACTTTTGTATGGGTTTGAACTGTAGTACTGTTGACTGTTGAGAGAGGCGCATTAAATTTCTTGAGTTTTGTCTCTCTGTTTGGTGATCTTGTATATTTGTTACTTACGGCTAGCTGCGATGCGTAGGCCAATGCTCTGCATGAATGTTGATAGGAAGTTTGGAGGGTTAATGTAATTTTGTTAGATGATATAATATTAAATTTACCTCATCCATCGTCAGTTTAAGTTTTTGGGTCAATCGATAATTTAAGGTTTTGTATTTTTCAAGAGGCTTGTAACTTTGGAAGATTTGCTGCAATGGTTCTCTTATTATTAATATTTTGTTTGAATACAAAAGTTTGTATTAGTTGTAACCTTCTAACCCCATCTGAGTCCTCTTGACGCCTTCAATTGTTGTTTCTATTCGTTGATTCAAAGTAAAGCGACTGACGGGCTTAAAAACGTTCCACCAAAGGACTTTAGTTTTACCACCTTTTGAAAACCACATAGAACCTTATGAAGAGAGATGTTTGAGTGAAGGAAGTGATCGTCATCTTTTGTAGCGAAGTTAGGGTGAAAAGAGATGTTAGAGGACCTGTAAGCCTCTTCTAGATTAAAGGAGGCGTAAGTTTATAGGCTACAAGTTAGAGCCTTTGCCTCAAGGTGAGCCTAAAAGCTTAGCCTCGCCTTTTAAACAATTGGGTGCAATTTGGGGAGGATGTTGGGAATATTCTATTTATTAATCCAGAAGTTTTGTGAAAGGTTGAGATTTTAGCCACCAGTATCTATGGAAAGCATCTCATTTAGTACATTTAATATAGGAAAAAAAATACCCTTTTGGTTCTTGAGTTTTCAAGAATAGGTGCGTTTAGTCCCCAATGTTTCATATTGGCCATTTTGATCTTGAGTTTTCAAGTATAGGTTTAAAACTTAAAAGGTCCCTGAATTAATAAACCAATTAAAATTAAACATAAAATTGAGTAAATAGATGATGTGGCAAAATGAGTTGGAAAAATAGATACTTTTTTTTTTTAATATTTACCTATATTCTCTTGTTCTCTCTCATCCCAACAGATGTAGAAGATTACTAGGCATTGAGGTGGGAAGATGAAAGAAGTGGAGAAAGGGAAGAGGAAAGAGGAATTTGGGGGCTTAGTGGGGATTTTTGAAAGGGTACAAAGCGTGATGGATAGGGAAACTAATTTTGTTTTGTTTTGTTTTGTTTTTTTTTTTTTTTTAATAAAAACAATGACTTTCATTGAGAACAAAATGAAAGAATACAAGGGCATACAAAAAAACAAGTCTACAAAAAGTAACCCCTAAAAGAAAGGGTTTCTAGCTAAGTAAGATGTGGCCTAGAGAATAATTACAAAAAAGCTTCGAGACCGAAGGCCAAAGCGATATATGGAACCTAACTAAGGACCAAATCTCAATAGGGTCCTTATACATACCTTTAAACATCCTATTGTTTCTCTCCTCCCAAATATCTCACAACACCACACACACCCCAGCAAACCACAACAAGTGGCCTTTCTCTCTGAAAGGTGGATGGAGGAGGAACTTCTCGATCATTGCACGAATATCCCTTTGGCTAGCTATCTGAACGTCAAACTCTTGCATGAAGCAAATCCACATAGTTCTCGCAAATTGACAACTCCAAAGAAGGTGATTCATGTTTTCCTCCGCCTTCCAACAAGGAATACAACAAAAAAGACCCACTAGCGGGGCCATCTTCCTAGCAAACCTATCCAAAGTATTTACACGACCAAGCAAGACCTGCTAGTAGAGGTGATCATTAAAACCGTTAAAATCGAACCAAATGCTAAACCGAACCGAAACCGAATTAACGTGGTTTAGTTCGGTTTGATATATTTTCAAACCGGATTATTGCGATTCGGTTCGGTTTCAAATCTGAAAACCGATTTGAAACCAAACCGAACCACCTTTTTAAAAAACAATATATATATAATTTAGAAAATATGAAAAACATAAAAAATTAAAAAAAACTGTGAAACCGAACCAAACCGAACCGCTTATAATTTAGAAAATATGAAAAGCATAAAAAATTAAAAAAAAAAAAAACCGTGAAACTGAACCGAGCATTTCGGTTTCATAAAATATACTTTTAAAGTTTGTGGTTCGGTTCAGTTTGGGAACCGTGCACACCCCTACCTGTCAGGTAAATAACTTGGTTTTCCTTGGTAAAGATGAGGATACGCAAGACAAAGAGGGCTATCTACGAAGAGGGAGATGTTGGTGGTTTGTTAGTGAGAGCGAGGATCGGGGATTCGATGGTGGCATTGCTGTTTGCCGAAGAGGGAGACATCGGTGGAATTGAAGCCATTGAAGACAAAATTGAGGATGGAAATGGAGTGGAAAAGAAGGGGGAAAAAGAGGAGGAGACTTGGGATTTTGAGTACGACCATTGGAGAGGAAAATGAGAAACAAGAAGATAGTAATAAGTTGTGGAGCTAGTACAATTTTTTATTTGTAATATAATATAATATAATTAAGATAAAAATGCTCCAGTAATAATCAATACATTTATATTCTATTTCCTGTTTCGTTATTACAGACTTGCAGTTGATCAGACAAGTTGTGGAGCTCTTGAAGCAATTTTTGTAATGCATAAGTACTGCAATTTCTTTTTTTTTTTTTTAAAAAAAGAAGATTTAGGGATATTGAAGGAGATATTGGACTGCCCGACATTTTTTGTTGTTTTTAATTCTTCCTTTTTCATATCTCCATATTATTCTCCATAAACCCAGAAAGGAGGAGAGAGAACCAGAGAAGAGAAGGGAGGGGGATGAGAGAGAATGAGAGAGGGAGAAAAAAGGAGAAAAGGAGGAGAGAGGTGGCAAATATTTAGAAAATATATACTTTTTCCAAGTCATCTTGCCACATCATTTATTTACTCAAAATTCATGTTTAATTTTAATTGATTTATTAGTCGAGGGACCTTTTAAACCTATTGTTGAAAACTTAGTGACTAAAATGACCAATTTGAAACAATAGGGACTCAATGAACCTACTCTTGAAAACTCGTGGACCAGAAGGGAATTTTTCTAGTGTAGCCTAAATGAGAGTTTTATTCAAATGATTGAAATCTAATGAATACAAGAGAGGGGTTCTCTATTTATAGAGAATGAAGTGTGGGATAGGGTAACTAATTCTAAACTTACTAAATTATCCCAATTCCTATTACATCATATTCTATCCCTCCCAAAAGAAACTCGTCCTCGAGTTTAAAAAAAAATTTGAATGAAAATATTGGGCGAGTCATTGTTGCAAAAATACTTCTTTCGATGTTGCAAAACACTTTCATAGAAAATTGCCGTTTAAGATCATGAACATGGCAAAGCTTCCAAATTAGTGACACCTCCAAAGATGTTGAAAATTGACATAGAGGAACCTGGAAATTAATATCCTCTTCCTTGAAAAATACAAAGCTAAATTGATAAACTAGGTAGCCCAATATCCTCGGGTCACTTCTTTAAAATAGATGGGTTGGGCTTGATCGATGAAGAAAAAACCTTTGTTTGCAAATCTTCCATCGTCGTCTTCCTTGCTTTTTTCTATAACAAGTCTGGCTTTCCTTCATTTACACAATGAATCAATCGCAAATGATACATTTTTCTTAATTTTCTCCATATCTTTCATTCAAAATTGGTTGCACAAGCCTTGATTTCGAAATGGTTTTATTGACTTCATTTCTACAGAAAATTTCATCTTCGTTCTCAACATCTTCATCTTTGATTTTCAAATTTTCGATTGATTGTTCTTCCTCATCCGATTCAAACCATGCAACCTCGATGTCAGCTCCTTCAATTTTTTCATCTTCGCCTAATATGGCCTTCACACTTGTGTTCCATATCTCAACTTGTTTGCTTTCAATTCTTTCATACACAAGTCTTGAATCTCTTGGCCTTTCTTTTTTGTTTGTTTCTAGTATATTTTCACACCTTGTTTGATTGAATTCTTGATCTTTTTGAGTGCTTAAATGTAGTTCTGGAAGGATTCTTGGAAAATCTTGAAGATTATAATTATGCCTTTCTTGAATTTCATAGTAATAACTCTCTCCTTCACTTGACGAATTAGAATTTTGCAACATGTACCCCTTGGTTTTCTTGAGATGGAAATCTTGATCGATACAAATTTCTCGAAGTTGGAATCTTGCTCGGTTTATGTTCTTGATATGGATCTTCAAAAATCTTGGTCTTTCCTAGGTTTCTTGTAGGTTCAAATCTTTCAATAGGGTTCGATTGTTTGGTTTCTCCTAGTTCCCGCCTGAATCTTGTGATTCTTGAATTCGAATACCACCTTTGTTCTGTCGGTCAATGTGTCTAATGGTAGCGCAAGTGCACACGTCAAATTATAATATAGTAAAACGGTCAAGAGACCGAGTATCGTCCTTTGAGGAATTGGTTTGACTTTTAGCTATTGAGAGATTCTTCTAATTTTATTTAGGGGACCGGATTGTGATGAGAATTAATCTAATCTAATCTAATCCTAAAAAGCAAGAAAAGATAAAATTGTAGTGAAATTAGACAAAGACACGTTCTAGGGTATGATTTCGTTAAACGGATTAAACAAATTAATTACTTTGACCTTAGATTGATTCATGCAAATTATAGATCTAGGAGTCTTTTATCCAGGTATCCTCTCTCGAGCTCAACCCTTTCTAATGACTAACCATCGATCTGAATCTCTTCTATCACTTGACTAGTCACAACATTAAGTTCCTCCGTCAACAATCTCTATTAATCTCCTATCACTCTTGTGCATACTCGATTAATAGTTTAACCTGCTAGATCCAACTCAACACCTTCTCTCTCGAGATAGACATTAAGTAAAGAACATTCAATTAGTGATCAGTTAATCAAAAGCTTAAGAACAAACATGCTAAAATAATTATGCATAAATTCAATCCAAGAAATAACCAAATAAGTTTTAACAATCCATAAAACTAAATCAACACCTTAGAAACACAAATCAGTCACTCATGGTTACAACACAAACATAGACCATTCATGAGGTTTCCAAATACGAAGGACAGAAAATAAAAGAGGGAAGAAATTGCAAGCCGTGTTCTTGATTCTCGTCCTCGAATCCAGAATCGCAACCCAACGAACTCTTTAAATCTTTGATTCTTTGAAGCTTCGAGATGTTGCCTCTGTCCAGAATTACACTCCCCATGGAGGTCTCACCGAAATATTGCTTTACGCTCTCAAGATAGCCCTAAAAGTGCCTCTCTTGGCCTCCCCGAATCAAATCGGCCATAAACTGCTTATATAGGCAGCAATCACAATGTTGCAACGCTCCAGGGTATGTTGCAACTCTGACGGTAATTAAGTGCATTCTAGTCGTATGCAACGTTGTGATGCTGCCTTGTTTCCATGAGCTCTTTGCCTTGCAGCGTCATGGGGCAGCGTTGCAACGCTTGTTCAACACTGCGCTGCCTCCGATTTCCGAATTTTCTTTCCTTTTTCTCCATTGATCAATGCCTATGGTCAAAATTTGACCTTCTTGGGGGTATTTTGGTCATTAATCTTCCAAAATTGCATGTTCTCATCCAATTCCTCGATTTCCTACAATCAAACAATAAAAGCATCAAAGATCTCAAATTATGCATAAAACTAAATAAATTCTAAACCCAGAAAACGCACTTTTTAGATGCGTTTTAGTGTCCTTGATAGTCTTCCACGACTTGGATGTTCAATCGCAGCAAGGCTTGGGCCACTTGGGCCAACATGGAATGGATTTCTCCAATTTCCCCCTTTCATCTCAAAGACTGATTTCTCAACAGAAGACAAATGGGCTTCCACGACCTTAGTTGATGAGGATGCTTCCGCGTCCACGATGTTTCGAGATCCAAAAGGAATGCGCGTTGGATTGGCACTCTGATACCATTGGATGTAGCCTAAATGAGAGTTTTATTCAAATGATTCAAATCTAATGAATACAAGAGAGAGGTTCTCTATTTATAGAGAATGAAGTGTGGGATAGGATAACTAATTCTAAACTTACTAAATTACCCCAATTCCTATTACATCATTTTCCCATTAATTTATCATATTGCTTTGCATCACACAAGATTATGACATTGCTATAGTCTTAGTTTTTGGTGAACATAGATTTCTGACATAAATCTTTCTCACTTTTTGTGCATATAAAAGGCCTTATTTGAGTTCTATTTGGATTAAAAAGTCTCTACAAAATTATTCAATGTGTATTGAGTATTTCAAATTGCTTCTGTGATAATCTCAACACAGTTTCTTCGGTTTCTATTATCTTTTAATTGGTGAATCTTGGTTCTGTACTTCCTAACTCCATTTCTTTGATGCTGATTGAAGCATAGTAGTACTTCGTAATTAATAATTTCTTTTATTGTCATGCTCTATTTCTTTTCCAGCAGAAACTTGCTCCTGTCATTGAATTCTCTTCTAAAGTGAAGAATGCATGGTGTTCAAGTGCTCTTCATTTTCCAGGATTAAATTTTCTTGAAGTTATTTTATCATCCACACATGCTGCTTGTTTATATTTCTTTGGTGGTGGGGAAACTGGGAGTAGCTTAAAAAATGAGCGGATATCTCACTGGAAAACATCAAATAGAAATCCACAAAATGATCAAAGATGGACCAATATTCTTCTTGCTGTTAATATTTTGTGAGTTTTACAGTTAGCTGTTTTCTCTTTGATATCGTTCCTACGATTATGTTATCTGATGTACATCTTTTCTTTTATTCTTCTAATTCCTGCTTATCTTATCTGTTAAACATGTGCTGTGTAATTTCTACAGAGCTTATCTAGCTCAAGTAGCATCAGAAGGAAAGTTACTCCTATGGGGAGCTAAGGTGATCCTCAGTTACTACAGATATCATGTTTGGTATATAATTTTGTAACTGTGTATGTTGGACGTTTACTGCATGATTCACTTATAATTTGCAGATAAATGGTCTAATTGATCAAGGACAATTATGGAGGTTGGTCACGTCTTCTTTTTTGCATGCAAATATTGGGCACTTGATGGTATATGGTTCTAATATTTTGTGGCACATGCTACATTGTTTTTGTCTTCTTTAATGACTTGAAATAAACAATTGAAAGTTTTTGTCCCAGGTTAATTGTTATTCTTTAAATTCTGTTGGTCCCGCGGTGGAGAAAGTATCTGGTACTTGGAGATTTCTTGCAGTGTACTTTGCCTCGGCAATTGCAAGTACAACTCGTAATCTCAATAAAATAGCCATGATATTATTAAATACCATTTTGACTCGATCATTTCAAGAAAATCAGGTTCATCCATGAGTTATTGGTTCTGCAAGGCACCTTCTGTTGGTGCATCAGGAGCAATCTTTGGACTGGTATGACTCCCTTTTCATTTGCATACTTGATTTTTGGCAACATGCATGGCAGAGAAAACTAAAAAACAAAAAAGAAAAAAAGAAACGGAAAGTAGCCATTGATATTTACCTTATAGTGGGACAAAAAAACCTTAACAAGGAAGTAGGTATCAGGATGTTGGGTTTTTTTTCTATTTTTTTGTCATTCCAGTGCTTCATTTAACGGTCTTCTATAAATTTCACTTCCGCTACTTCTCTAAAGATTTATTTGAACTTGAGAAACTGCAAACTTTATTCTGCTGTGAAGATTTTGATTAATTGCATATTTTAGCTCCATAACTAACTCAAGCCTGTGCCTGGGGTAAGAAGCTTATTCATCAGAAAGAAGGGGAAAAAAAAAAAAAAGGAAAACTTGTCATAAGAAGGCTACATATTGTTGACATGGAAGAAAAAAGCTATACTTGTTACGTTTAAGCTATTTTGATGAATGGTTGGCATTTTCTTTGTTCCCAAGTATTTTAATTGTTAGACTTCTGATTCAGGTTGGATCCTTTGCTGTATTTGTTGCAAGACATAGGAAACTGGTCGGTAGAGGCAAAGAAGATCTTCGGCACATCGCTCAAATAATAATCTTAAATATGGTGTGTTTTCTAATTTCCTTTTCTTTTGTCAGATTGGTAAGAAAAGTGGATATAAATTATCACATGATCTCTCAGACTTCCGGTGTGCCTGATAAATTTACTTCAACCATAGGAATCGGTTGGCATTCACTTACAAACACTTAGAATTGCATCTGTAATTACTATTCTGTAACGTTTAATCTATTGGTTGCCATTTAATTTTTTGTATCTGTTAATAGGAGAATAATATCAATGATCATTTGGTTTGCAGGCTATCGGGATAATGTCCAGAGGCATCGATAACTGGGGACATGTAAGTTTGAGGATAGACAATATTTATTTATTTATTTCTCCCTTGAAGAACACTTGAACTTCAGTTAGTGATGAAATTATACTCTTATAGTTTTTTTCTTCTTTTTTTCAATGGAAATAACCACTTTCATTGAGAAAAAATGAAAGAATACGGGGGCAGAAAACAGTCCACAAAAGAATGGACCACCCTCTACAAGAAGGGACTCCAACTTTGCAAAATAACTCCAATAGAGTAGTTACAAAAAGTCTTCGAAACCGAAGCCCATAAAGATACATGAAAATAGATGAGAGACCAAATCTCACTAGGGTCTTTCTCCACCCCTCTAAAGACCCTACTATTACGCTCGCCCCCACAGCCCCCATAGAATAGACCCTACCATTTACTTTTATAGTTTGTGAATAGATGAAAACTTTTTTTTTTGTTGCTGCTCAATTAGAAGATATCTGGTTGTCATGAAGTTTTCTTGATATTGTTGATCCTTTAGTAAAATGCTTCAGCATCTCGTGCAAAACCTAAGTCTGGCAATGTTCAATAATTGGAGGTGAGAAGCTTTAGACCTCATTTATTTTATTGCTTAGTTTGGTTTGGCTTCGGTCAGTCATACCTGGCCACCTGGGTGTAGGAATTATCCTTTCTTTTTCCATTTGACTGAGTGGGAATGTGAGGACCAAGGGATGTTCGTGTTTTTTCTGGAATGCTTGTTTCTTTCTTTTTTATTTTACGTATGTATACTGTTAAGGTCGAATTCACTGTATTTTTCTAGATTTTGGGGGTTCTCAAGGTTTTCATTCTTATGCAAGTTTTGTTTTAAATATGAACAAAATCTGGTGTAGACTACTTGAAGAATTCTCGAACTCAATATTATTCAAATTGAATTCAGAATTTCAAACACAAGCTGCATCATCCTTTAAATAGGATGAGCCCCACAAAGCTGTTGAACAAAACAGCCTAACAAACCAAACTTACTAACCAACAAGCTTAATGATAAAAAAAAAGGGGCCAGATCACAGATTATACAAAAGAAAAACCCTTCAAAACCCCTATATTCAAAATCTAAAGAATAGTTTGATGATAGTTATGGTGAAAATGTGTGAGAAAGTCTGCGTGAAGTTGAAATTTGATAGTCATTAACCAAACACAATGATTGAGTGGCTTGTGGCTGAAGAACTCATTGGTATAACTTATAACGGAACCTTTTCCCCCCCTATTTTTTTAGGGGAGCATGGGTTGCTAAAAAGTTGGGATGAGGGATGTTAAGAAAGTGTGATTGTATGATTCAAGCCATGTGAAGCTAACCCAGGGCACATGATCATCTAGGTAGATGACTCAACTATAAGCTGCCATACCAAGAAGGCATATAAGTTTGTCCATAAACCTAGCCTAACCTCTATTTTACTTTATTTCTTGATGCTTCAACATCCAGCACTGTAAGCAGGAAGGACTAGAGCTTCACAGAGGGTTCATCGAGCTAGGTTAGTAGATTCTTTCCCACGTTCATCTTTATCATTAGGTGCTCCACCTATAAGCCATATAGATTAATATCCTTCCGACATTCTAACCAAGGATTACAATGTTTTCTCTTAGCGCAACTGGACAATTGATAAACCAACAAAATTTCTATTCGGTTTGAAAGCTTGTTGGTGTAGTAGATTTTTATTGAGTGGTTGGGTCAGGTTTCAAAGAATTAGTTGACATTACTATTATTATTACTGTAGTTTTGGTAGACAGAATTTTTCTTATTCCTACGCTATACAAAGGTAGAACCCTAAATTTAAAGAGGGGTAGAAATCATAAAAGGCAATAATTCAACGGTAAAATGAGGAGAAAGATTAAAAGAATTAAATATGCACAAAAGGAAATTATAAAAAAGGAAAAACTAGTAATTACAAAAAATAAATATTCCTATTTTCAATACTCCCCCTCAAGCTGGGTTGTAGATGTTAATTAAATCCATCATGGTCTTTAATGCATCAAAGATGTTCTTGAATAAAGCCTTGGTAAGTATGTCTGCAATCTGCATCTTGGTGGTATGTAGGAGAGATGCTTTTGTTTTCAAATTTTTCTTTGATAAAATGTCGATCAATATCTACATTTTTATACGGTCATGATGGACAGGGATTTTAGCAATACTTATTGCTATTTGGTTATCACAGTAGACCTTCATTGGTTCTTCAGATATGATTCTTAATTTTGATAAGATGCTTTTAAGCCATACTCCTTCACCTATTCCTTGAGCAAGAGCCCTCAATCCTTCTCCAAGTGTTCCTTTTAAGTATATGAGAATCCTATAAACAGCTTGTATATTTTCTTCAGTAGGATTGTTCATAAATTGACTCACAAAACTTACTACGAAACAAATATCAGGTATAGTGTGAATTAAGTAAATCAACTTCTCAATGAGTCTTTGATATTGTTCCTTATTAACAAATGTGTTTTCTTTTCCTACGGTGTAGTTAGGATCAATAGGAGTATTAGAGGGCTTACACTCGAGCATACCTGTCTCTTTTAGGAGGTCAATGACATATTTTCTTTGAGAGACACACAAAACTTTCTTTGAGTGAGCCACTTCCATCCCTAGAAAGTATTTGAGGTTGCCCAATTTTTTTACTTCAAATTCTATAGCCAAGAGTAACTTTATGTTCCTTATTTCTTCGTCATAATCTCCTATGAGAATAATGCACATAGACAATAATAATTACAATTTTTCTTCTGGATGAATGTTTTATGAATAGTGTGTGATCAGATTAACATTGCAAGTATCCTTTGTCTTTCACAACTTTTGAAAATTTGTCAAACCAGGCTCGGGGATTGTTTTAGACCATAAAGGGATTTTTTGAGTTTGCACACTTTATTAGTGGTTTTTGTTGATTTCATACCAGTAGGCATATCCCTGTAGATTTCTTCTAAGTCACCATTAAGAAAGAGATTTTTTATGTCTAATTGGTGTAGAACCCGATCATTATTCATTGCTAAAGAGAAAAGAACACGAATAGTATTTAATTTTGCTACCGGAGCAAAGGTTTCTTGATAATCAATACCGTAGGATTGAGTGAATCTTTTTGCAACCAGTCTTGTTTTGAGTTTGTCTATATCTCCACTTGCTTTGCATTTGACAGTGAAGATCCATTTGCATCCTACTGTTTTCTTTCCTAAGGGTAGGTTTGTTATTTCTCACGTGTTATTTCTTTCCAAGGCATTTATTTCTTCCAGAATAGCTTTCTTCCAATTAGTATCCTTAAAGGGCCCCATAAACATTATTCGGGATTTGTATGTTGGTTAGATTAGATGTGAATGCTTTGAACTCGAGAGAGATATTTGTAAAAGAGGTATTTTTGAATGGGATGTTTGGTACAAGTTCTTATCCCTTTTCGTTGAGCGATGTGGATCAATGTCTTTTGTTTGAATTTGCATTTCGGAGTTGGGAACAAAATTCTCTTATATTTCGGTTGTTTTTTGGCCAGGAATTGGTTCAGGTTTGGAAGTGGTTTGTTTTCCTTCTAGTATAGACTATTGGTTTTTTTTTTTTTTTTTTTTTTTTTTTCATTCATCCATCAAGGCTTTGGGACATTGAAAATTAAAGGGTCTAACAAAGTATATGCGTCTGTCAAGATTGTGCTAGTGCTTCCTTCAGTTTCAGTGAGGAAGGGTGTTTCAGTGTCATTTCCTTGTTAGAAGTAGGGTTGGTTTTCAACGAAAGATACATTTATGGAGATATAGGACTTCTTTGAAGAAGGTGAATAACATTTGTATTCTTTTTGACTTGGGGCATAACCAATAAAGATACATTTGATTGCCTTAGGATCTAGTTTACTTCTATTGGGCTGATGGTCTTGAACAAATGCAGTACATCCAAAAATTCTTAAGGGAATTTTAGAGAATAATCTTGTACGTGGATAGTGCTCCTGAAGTTTTTGTAAAGGACTTTTGAAACCTAGAATTCGTGATGTCATTCTATTAATGAGGTAGGTTGCAGTTAGAAAAACTTCTCCCTAAAAATGATTGGGGTGTTAGAGGAAATCATTAAAGCTCTAGAAACTTGTAGGAGGTGTCTAATTTTCCTTTTAGCAATCCCATTTTATTGAGGAAAATCTGGATAAGTACTTAAGTGAACAATACCCTTTTTCTTTAAAAAATTTCCTAAAGACGTATTAAAGTAATCTCTAGCTTTATCAGTTTGAAGAATTTGAATTTTAGTAACGAAGAGATTAAGAATCATGACATACAAACTTTGAAATATGACAATAACTTCAGTTTTTTCTTTAATTAAAAATACCCAAGTGAGTCTAGTATGATCTTCAATAAAGGAAACAAGCCATTTAGCTCCTGTTATGCTTTTAACCCTACTAGCCCCCCACACATCGCTATGGATCATAGAAAAAGGATGAGAGGGTTTGTAGTTACTTACAAGGTATTAGCCAATTCACACGACTCAAATTGAAAAACCTGAGAATATTTACTCAAAAGGTTTGGGAAAAACCATTTCAAATACATAAAATTGGGATGGCCTAAACGCTTATGCCATAACATTATTCTACCATCATAATTATCTTTAGAAATAACAAGAAAAGTAGATTTGTCAACACCCAACTCCTTAACTTGAGACTTGGGAACATTCAGGATGTAGAGACCCGAGGATTCTTTAGCATTGCCAATCGTCTTCCCCAAATTCAAATCCTGAAAGATACAACTATGTGAGTGAAAAATTGCTCTGTAATTTTTAATACGAGTGAGTTTAGTTATGGATAAGAGATTGCATTGAAGGTTTGGAACATGCAGAACATTTTCTAGGATAAGGTCTTTAGAGGCAAAAACATTGCCAGTTCCCACTATTTTATAGTAAGCTCCATCGGCAATTCTCACATTAGGTTGGTCAGTACAAGGTGAGTAATTAGTTAGAAGAGACACGTCATCTGTCGTGTGATCTGTGGCTCCAGAATCAACAATCCATGTACTAAAATTTGTAAATGCATTAAGGGCATAAACAGAATTACCTGATTGAGCAACAAATGCTGCACTTGCTTTGGATGAATTTTGTGTAATCTTGGGTTGTCCAAATAGTTTTAGGAGGAGATCCAATTGTTCTTTAGTAAAAATATTATTTTCTGAAGCTACATTACCTTATGATGATGTACCTGCTTGGTATGCCTTTCCTCGTCTATCACTAGTGCCTTTGTTTGACTTCCAATTTGGAGGCTTGCCATGAATATCCCAGCATACATCTTTGGTATGCCTTGGCCTTTTACAATGCTCACACCATGGCCTTGGCTTTTGTGGTCAATTTTCATTTCCATTGTAATTCTGATTTCGATTATAATGGGTATCATGGAAACTTATATTTGGAGTGCATACCTCATTACCAAGAGTTCGAACAAGTAAGGTAGATCCTTCTGGTTTCAAGTTTGCAATCACTCCGAACGTTAACTTCTTTTTGCTTTCTTCTCTTCTTACTTCTGCAAAAACTTCTCTAATATTAGGTAGAGGTTTAATTGCTAGGATTCAGCCATGTACCTCATCTAATTCTTTATTGAGATCGAGGAGGAATTTGAACACCCGTTTCTTCTAAACAATTTGTTTGTATGTAGTTGCATCTTTAGTGCACTCCCACTTATGACTTTCAAAAGTATCGAGTTGTTGCCATAGACGAGAAAGTTGGGTGAAGTATTGAGTAACTTGCATATCACCTTGCCTTAGCTCGTGAAGTTTTCCTTCTAATTCAAAGGATTCTGAAGTATTTTCTTGATCGAAGTAAGTTTCACAAGCTGCTTAGAAGAATAAAAATCCTTCACCAGTTTCAGTTGTCATGAAATTGATTAACCATGACATGACCATATTGTTTTTGGCTTTCCACACCTTGTATTGTTTATCATCTTTATCTGGGATAGAAGTTTTACTATGTAATCTTTCTTTCCTTTTCCACAACAAACATCATAAAGACTGTGACCGGAGAGATAATTCTTCCCAATTAATTTGTGATTTGTGATTGGAAGTAAGGTTCCCTCTGGATTGTTGTGAGTGGAAGATGCCATTGATGAAGAGGCTTTGTTTTCTGTAGTTTAAGCTAGGAAAGAATAGATTGCAAATTAAAATTTGGGCCTGACCCAATTGCCCAAACAAGTTTAAAATTTGCAAGTAATCTGAGAAACTGACCCAATTAAAAGGAGCTTGCCACTGACGGATGTGACCCACAGAATATAGCATACAAGCTTGGATGAGAGATACGTCTGCAACACACAAACTGCATGAGGTGGTCTCAGAAATTCCAGAAAATATGCAACCCACGATGAGAGAAAAATCTCAAAAAATTCTTCCTCTTCATCAGAAAAAAAAAAAAAAAAAAAACCTTAGATCAGCAACGATTTTCCTGTTTTTTATTTTATCTTCTTCTTCCTTTTTGCCTATGACCAATAGGAAGAAGTTTGTCTTTAGTCAATCTAAAGATGCAATACTTGGGACATTGGTTTTCTAGTAGTAACTTCAACCAATTAGTTTGACTACACCCAAGACCCTCTCAGTGACATTCTTGGGGTAAGGCCAATTCACCATTGGTCGTATTTCATCTCCATCAGCTCCAAAGCTATAAAGTCATGTCCTTTGGTTTGTAAAATGCAAACGTAAAATATTTTCAAGATAAACTGCTCAAGATGATAGAGATTTATGTTGTTGACCTGCTGTAAGGCCCCCCTATTTATCACACTTATGTGAGAAGGGGCGAGAAAGGAATTTCCCATGAGTAGAGTTGGCAGTGAACGTCGAGTCTGTTATTCTGGGATATGGGGACCAAGGCTGAAGGGTTTAAGAGAGAGTTTGCGGCATCAGAGTAAGGTGTGGAATATTTTGCTGAAGATTGAAGAAGGCAACAGCCAACGCTCTAGAATTTGCTGGGGAATTTGTTAGGACTCTTCCACCTGCACACAGAAAAACCCAACAAAACACCCAAATCCTTAAAAACAGGGCAATAACTTCTCTGACTTACATATGTATGATTCTGGAAATAACAACACAAGTTTAACAAGAAGGAAATAATAAGAACATTCAAAAGATAACAAGCCAACCCAACACTTTCGAGAGAGCTGGGAAATTCTCTCCAAGAAGACTACCATCTTCTACTAAAATCTCCACACCCAAACAGTAAAGAAAAACTCTACTTAAACCTTTAGATGTCCAGCCTCCTCCAGCCATACTTGTCGTCCCCTCCCTTTTCGCATTGCATAACAACCTTCCCCTCCCATTAATGGTTTGTCCCCTTGGGAGAAACTCTTTGTCCTTTCACTCATATGTGTAAGTGTGAATAATTGGTGGCCTAACAGAATTATCTTTGTTTGTTTTCTTGTTCGTTTTTCATCTTTCTTTCACCGTTCTTGAAGCTTAAGTCTTGAGTTAGAAATATTATTACAGTATATCAATCAAGGAGTATATTTCCCTTGTTTTTTTATTTTTATTTTCTTGCATTGTTTGGATATTTCCCGAGTGCATGAACCTTTGGAAACCTAGCACATGCTTGTCAAGTCCACATGGCATAAAGCTCCATCTTACTATAGGTGTTTTGGAAGTGCTTCTTCTAAAGTACTTTCATCGTAGGAACTTTAATGAGAGGCTAATAATTAATCGTATTGGGGAAACATGCGGAACAATAGTGAGAAGTTTTGTTGTTTGATATGCGACGGAGAAAGTTGGAGGTGTCGATTTTCAAAGGGACGTAGAGGATGATCCCCATGGATGGCTCCACCGTGTAGCGAGACATTTTGAAGTTAATCGTATGTCTGAGAAAGATAAATTGGAGGTGGCGTTTCTCTGTTTGGAAGGGGTAGCCCTTGAATGGCATCAATAGGAAGACGTGCATACACCCATAGCGAGCTGGGCTGCGTTTCGGGAGCAACTACTGTTGGGATTCTTGCCAGTGAAGGAGGAGGATCGATGAGCACAATTATTAAACCTAAAACAAGAGGTAATTGTTTGTGAGTATCGAAGTCGGTTAGAACAACTGTCCAATTAATTGAAAGATTTTCTAGGCTCAGTTTTGGAGTGCAAGTTTGTAAGTGGGCCGACTGAAGACATTCAAGTTGAAATGAGAATGTTTCATTTGGTGGGCTTGAGAGAAAAAATGACGACGACCCAGTTGATCGAGTATAGTGAGACGACCTGAATAAAAAGGTGGGGAGTGTCAGTACCCAATACTAGTGTAAAGACCAGTTCCAGCCCATCGGCCTAGAAAACAGCTAGCCCATCCAATCAGTCGGGTCAATCAGGTTAGACTCCTCAGGCCGACCTCTTTGTCATAATTAGCCCGAATCATAACATAGTGGCCACCTCAAGCCAGTCCTCGAGAACTATAACCCTAAAAGACACGAACGTGAAACCCTTTATGTAGGGACTTACCGACAGCTCTCAGACATTGAAATAAAGAGTAGACAAGAGAAGGGACTGTGCTTCCAATGCGATGAGTAATATAGTTCGGGGCATTGCTGCAAGGAGAAAGAGTTGAACCTAATGATGCACTTGGATGAGGAAATGAAAGAAGTGGAGGACAACGCGGCTGGCACGGAATCAGGGGAAGCCGAAGAAGTAGCGGCAACATTGTAAACACTTGATATGGAGGAGTAAGAGATAAGACAAAGTGGGATTATCCCTCAACTCCATTGTGGGCTTGGATTTTCCTAAAACGGTGAAGGTTATGGGATTGGTGGGGGACAAAATGGTGGTGGTCTTAATCAAGTGGAGCATCACATAATTTTATCAATGAGGAGTTGGTGAAAGCCCTTAATATGCCTCAATCTCCCACTTGAAGCTATGGAATACTATTAGGCACTTGAAAATTCGTCCGAGCTACAGGCATGCGTAAAGTTGTCGTTCTTACCCTACTTGAATTAAATGTTATTAATGATTTATTTCCTTTGCACTTAGGCAATGCTGATGTTATCTTGGGAGTTCAATGGTTAATGACCTTAAGGCGCGTTGAATATAACTAGCGAACATTAGAGATGGACTATCAAGTGGGAGAGTGGAAACTAACATTGAAGGGTAATCGTAGCTTGATTAAGACCCAACTTATTCCAATTTTGTCAATACTTTTCACAAGCGCAACTAAAAACTATCGACAAAATTGGAGTAAGGAAGTCGGGTACATGGTACACGATTTCCTTCAGCTCCAATTTGCTCCATGTCATCTGCCATGAGGTAGCCATCACCACATGACTCGTGGATGCAGTCCAC
This sequence comes from Benincasa hispida, assembly GCF_027475165.1. Taxonomy (NCBI): domain Eukaryota; kingdom Viridiplantae; phylum Streptophyta; class Magnoliopsida; order Cucurbitales; family Cucurbitaceae; genus Benincasa; species Benincasa hispida. Next base: position 26,304,881 of record NC_143482.1, on the reverse strand, counting down.
GAGTAAGGTGAAACTCATGTACCCCATACCCGAGTTTTCTTTTTTCTTTTTTCTTTTCTTTTTTCTTATTTTAATTTACATTTAAATTTAAATATAAATGTTGCCTAAGAAATGAAGTTCAAATTTTTCTTGTCTATAAAACAAAATACAATAAAAATACATCTAATAAATGATTTAGTTTGACACGTAGTAGGAAAAAAGATTAATTAAATTATATTTTAATAAAAATACATCTAATGTCAAAACTATCAATTAGAAATCTTCAGAAACTCATATGCCACACGATGGTCGTCTTATTTGACGTTGGCCACGATGAGGTACAAGAACCTCGAAAAGTATTGTTGATGCTGAATTACATCATCAATGTCTCATTGGGTGACAACAAACGAAAATTCATCAGGTGTATAATACTCGTGTTGCTGACTAGAGCTAAACTCTTAGTAAGTGTCTAGGAGAAGCTAGAACCAGATCATTAGCTATGTGAGGTTTTGGGTCAATGTGCTTTAGAATAGTGTCGACCTCCAGTTGTTGGCGTCTACAACGAACATGTCTCTTATTAGTGTCGGCAACAATAAGTCTACGTGTATGTTGAACAATATCTTCTACACTTACAATACACCGGTCACACTTCGAGGTTCTTGTACCTCGTAGTGGCTAGCGTTAGAGAAGACGACCATCGTGCGACACATGAAATTCCTATTAATTTGTAATAGATAATTTTGACTTTAGATGTATTTTTATTTAAATATAATTTGATTAATCTTTTTTCCTATTATTTGTCAAACTACATAATCATTTCTTAGATGTAATTTTATTATTCATTTTTATTTAGATGTATTTTGTTTTACAAACATAAACCAAAAAGTTAAACTTCATTTCTTAGGCAACATTTAAATTTAAATTAAAAGAGGAAAAGTCGTGTACAGGTACACGAGTTTCATCTTACTCGTGGACATGTGGTGATAGCTGCATCGTGGCAAATGACATGGAGCAAATGAGTTGAAGGAAATCGTGGACCCTGTTCCTTACCCCAATAATGTCAATACTCTCCGGCTGCACCATAGATAAGACATTTGTTTTTTTAACATGATTTTCAGAAAAATGTTTTCCACCACCCACTTTTTTCATGTTTTTTTTTTTTAAAAAAAAGTACATGATTTTTGGAATTATCTAGTGATGTGTCACTATTCTTTTTTACATCCATTTGTAGATCTTCTTAGGTGTTAAATAACATTCTTTTTTGTATTAGACTTGAGTGTTCTACCCATCTTTTCCTTTCATCCAATGTTGACCCTTCACAAATTAAATTAGTAATTTTCCAATCTATTTGTGTAAACATCTCTGAAGGTACCAATTCATTTTCATTTTGTGCATTTGAATCTCCAAATAATTCATCAGTTTCTGCCTCAATATCACTGTCCCCTCTATTTTCAGGTTCAAGAATGACTAAATCTTCAGGACGCACAAACATATTGAACCAACTTGTTTACAACCGTCCAAAATTAAGAAAATGTGACTTCATTAAATTTTTATCACACTAGTTTACTTAATAGCCTAATATTAATCCAAATCCAAAAAAATAAAGTCCAAACAACCCAATCCAACATCAGTCCAAATACCAAAAAAAAAAAAAAAAAGAAAAGGTCCACATAAACCCTAAACCCAATCCAACGTCAGTTCAAATACAAGAAAAAAGGTCCAAATAACACTCCAAACTAATGCCGTATGGCAGTCCATTTTTTCTTTTGAAGTTAAACATTCCAAAATCAAACCATAAATCAGTCAAAATTTAAAAAAAAGGTCCAAGTAAATGGTTCAAAATCAAACCACAGATAACACATCCATACACAACATTATAGATCTACACACAATATCATTTAATGTTAAAAAAAATCTAAAATAAGAAATCCAAACAATAGTCCAAAAACGAACTAGATCACACCAAACAACAGCCCATTAACCCATAATTCAATGCGCACAAAAGCTAACTAGATCCAAACTAATCTACAAAAATATGGAAAATTTTATAAAAAATCTAGATCACAGCAAATAACACCCTAGATCTATTGATCTATTCATCCATACACAAAAAACATTATAGATCTACACCCATAATATCACATAATGTTAAAAAAAAACCCTTAAGCAGCAACGGACGGCAGCGGGTAGTTGGCGGTATATGGCAACGAGTGGCAGCGGTGGCTGGGGAAGAAAGTTGAGAGCAAAGAGGGTTTGGAGCGGGTGAATAGCAGATTTGGAGGGGGGCAATTTTTGGGGACCACGAACTCGTGGACCCGGCGGCCATATCTGACGAAAATTGTGGACCCGGTTCATGATTTAACTTAACTAGACGTGAGCGCGGTACATGTCGGGTCCATGATTACTGACCTTATTTTGTCAATATTTTCTCCTCCGTCCTATTTTTATCATTGTTTATTAAAATAACATTATTTAAAAAAAGAAATCGCCAATTAAGGTTAGTTGAACTTTTTAGGTAGTGGCCTTTACTTTTTTGCTGCTCATTAGATGATCAACGAAAAATTTTCATCAAATGATAAAGATGAAGCTTTCCTTCTCTTTTTCCTATTTTCCTTCGTTTTTTTGTTTGGTTGTCAAAGTAAACATGGACAATAGACAGAGTGAGAGGGTGGGGAAATTAAGGAATGAGCAGCAGTAATTGAGAGAAAGTTGTAGTCTTGAAACGATTGAAGACAATAGTTGGATGACTTGGGTGAAGAATTCAATGCCAAAATATCAACATTTTATTTCCTCTTGTTGAATAGTGAATAATCTTAATATAAAAATTGAGTTATACTTTTTGCTGAAGGACATAAAATATCAACATACTTTTTCTTAGTCCAAGTACGGGGTGGAGATTTCAACCTCCAATCTCACACATTTGTTTTAGAGTGACTTCCTACTTGTTTTAATTTTTTTTTATATAATTGAAAATATGTTGCTATACATGCAATGTAGTTTTTTACATATTATTTTTGTACTTTCTTCTTCAATTGAGGGTAAGAGATGCTATAATAGGCAGGTGTGTATGCGTGCATGTGCAGCTTAATGAAAAGTCTCGGTATCTTTTTTTTTTTTTTTTTTTTTTTTTTTTTTTTTTTTAATTAAATTAAAAAAAAAAAACATAACTTAGAAAGGAGTATAATCGTGCAGGAAAGAATTGCATTTGAAGTACCTGCAATTTTCCTCGTTATTTGTTGACTTGATCTCTCCTCTGATTTGTTTGGGATGAATACTTCTTCCAAGAGAAATTTCAATTTCTTTCTTTAACTTGGTTCAAGATAGAGGTGGTAATAAAATCAAAACTTGAGAGGATATTTGCATAGGAATGTTGCCCTTTTTCAAGCTCTCCAAAAGTCTTGAGATCTGTATTTTTGCTTGAATGTTGCATCATAAAATCAAAGGAGAAAGTGTAAAATCCACTTTTATGTACTGTTAGCTTGTTATAATTGTATCTTCTAACTTTCAATCTGAGCATTTGTCTTCCTAAGCTTATGAAGTTGTCACTGTTCAACTTCGTTAGGAAAAATACGCAACCCACTTCTGAATTATACAGATTGTTACAAATTATACCTTTGAATTAAAGAGGTAATATCAAAACTTTAAAATAGTTGCAATATTAGTATCAAACTTCTACTGCAAACGAACCGCTGATTTGAATTTTAATTGCAATGAAATAAGTTCATGTGGATAGTTGCTCAAACTAGGGGGGCCGTTTGGGATGCAAGATTGGTTATTATAGTCAATGCTTTAATCTATAGGTTATAATAGTCTATGTTTGGCTTGTGGACTATTTTAATCTAGGTAGGAAATAGTAAACACTGTAACAAAGAGGGACGATGAGGATTGATAGAAAATAGTGAACATTCTAACAATGAGGGATTTCAAATAGTACTAGTGTTAATTGGAGGTTATGAATAATGGTAAGCACTACTATAATAGCCCACCCCATTAACTTTTAAGTCGGGGGCCCAAATAGTCCCTAGGGTGTGTTTGGCCCAAGGAGTTGTGAACTTCCACTCCTTGTTTGGTTCAAGGAGTTGGTTGGTCCCACTACTAAAAAAACACTAATTATATATCTTATCAACTCCTTTTATTGTGAGTCTCAGGAGTTCACAACTCCCTAGACTTCATAACTCTTCACTCTTCACTCCTCACCATTTCACTCTTTACCTCCAAGTGTTCAAGTCTGCAATTATAAGAGTGGATTTGACCAATCATTTCTAAATTTAACTCATCCCGTGAAATGTGATTTATAGATAGAAATATTTTCTGCATTTTAAGCATTAAACTTTGGAAAGATTCTTATATGTGTAGTGTGATTCTGGTGCTGATTTTCTTCCATTGATATGTCAGCTTGGAGGATTTCTAGGTGGGGCTGCAATCTCGTGGCTTCTTGGACCTGCTTGGAAGGAGGAACCTTCGTTTGAAAATGGCCAAAGAACGTTTACAGATAGGGCTCCAATTTTTTTCCTCATCAGTGGAAGGAAAAGAACCTAGATGAGACGATTTTCAGTATCCCAACACTTGAATTTGTTGCATCTTTTAGAACATTGCCTTCTCACAAAGCTTTTTCACCAATATAGATGGAAAAATTGTTAAAAGCATTAACTGGCTACGAATGTGAAAGTGAGGATAGTTGAGTAGTAATTGAAAAAAATAATTGTGAATATTTGTATAAATTAAATTCAAATCAAAATATTAGCTTTGCAACGCTATTTTTCTATAAATATTGAGGAAAGGTGACATGATTGACCTCTGAACTATTGATTTGTTGAAGATTAACGTTAATCTTTATTTGTCCCTAAAGATTGTAAAATGGTTGTGAATGGTTCTTAAACCCATTGGACCTTTACTTGACCTAATGAAATGTTGATCAAGCTATTAATGGGGCTACTTGTATATAGCAAAACTTAAAATTAATTACAAATATAACAAAATTTACCTCTAATTCACATAAAATGTCCAAAAACTCCATTGAAGGTTAAAAAAATATGTTGGAGGTACAAAATTTTCTAATTTAGTGGTAAGACACTATTACTGTTTATCAAATCAGTAGACATCGATAGACTCTATCATATTAGTGATAGATAGTGATAGATGTCTATCACTGATTTTATTTTTATTAAGAATAAATAGTAATAGAAGTCTATCATTAATATATACTTATTTAATACATTATTTGTTTCAGATTTGTATTTAGTGATAAACTTATTGTTTGTCTCTACATGTAACCACTTTGAAAATTTGAGACCAAAGAGACAACAAAAACCTATAGTATATTGACAAACATTGATAGAAGTATATAGAAGTATCAACGATATTGTAATGCCTCACATTTCCAAAGAAATCAATTTCAGTCAATTGAAATTTAATTTTGGAATTCATCTTGGTTAAGTAATAGGTAAAGTTGGATTAGACTTTGACAGAAGTAAACAGAAGTATGTCACTTATAGAATTATACCTATATGATTGATAGACCATTTTCTTGATAGATTTAGATAGATTCTATATGACTGCTTCATGTATGATAGACTTTATAGACGTATATAAAAAATCTTTCACTAATTCTTTATTCTTTATTATTTTTATTTTTGTATTTCAACTCTGTCAGCCATTATCATTGGTTAAGTGCCAAATAAAAGTCTATCAACAATAGAAGTGATAAAATGAAGTATGTTAGTGACAGACTTCCATCACTATTTATCTGTGGTAGATTTCTATCACTCATTCCATCACTCTATATCAATGATAGATAGTGATAGAAGTCTACCATGATTATATTTCTTTCATCGATAAACCGTGGTAAAAGTCTATCACTGTTATGTTTATTTGATACTATATTTGTTAGAGGTTTGTGTTTAGTGACAAACTAAAAGTTTGTCTTTGCATGTAGTCACCTTACTAACTTGAGACCAAAGAGACAACCAAAGCCTACAATATATTGATAGACTCGAATAGAAGTATCACTACAAAAAAACATTTCTTGACGTTTTCGCAATGTCAAGTGTCACTATACTTGACATTTTTTTTTAAAAAATCAAGATATCCAGCATCAAGAATATGAGTGTTTTTTTACAAGAAAAAAGGTCAAGATATACTTTACTTGATATGTTAAAAATGTCAAGAATATGAACGTTCTTGACAAGAGCAAAGTGTCAAGTGTATAAATTCTTGACAGTTTCTACTTGTCAAATACACATGCACACGCGCACGTGCACGCATGCGTACACGCACATGCACACACATGGACATGGGTACACGGACACGGACACAGACACAAACATGCACGCACATGTGTACACACACGCATACACGCACGCGCGCGCGCACACACACATGCACGCACACACATGCATTACTTTTTTTTTAAAAAAATTGTAATATAAACTTTATCTGTAAATCGTTCCTGTATTTTGGTTCAACAATCACATTGATATATATAGGACGAACATTCATCAATCAAATAAACAACACATATTTTCAATACTATCAACCAAATTTTCATCCATATCTGAAATAAAAGTTCACTTCTTCAAAATTGTTGAAAGTATGGAGAAAGAGTGTCGTAAACTTCTCTCCGCTAATCAAATAAAATTTATAAGTACCAAACTCTATTAACTACCATTGAGTAGTATAGGTGGTAAGTTTAGGTTGATTCATAAGGAAGTGCGAGATGTGTTTCATTATGTTAATTTTCTAGTTATAGCAGTAAATGGGGAGTTTGGTGTAGATAGAGGGAAAATAAAAATTTTCAAGGATGAGGGAAAACAAAAAGGTGTGGAAACAATTGGGTGCCCTATTTGATATTTTTAATTTTTTTAATTAATCAAAATTATTCTTGACATTTAAAATCGGTCAAATAAATTACGAAAATTCTTGATATTTTTAAAATTTCAAGTTTTATGTTAGCGTGAAAAAACCTAAAAAACTCCATCAACCTCTGCTTTTTTTTTTTTCCACTTTTTTTGACATTTTTCTTTAAAAATGCATGTTACTTTTTTTTCCCCATAAAAACGTTGTAATTAAAAGTTGAAGCATCAAGAAATATAGTGTGTGAGCAATTACTATGAAGAGATGTTATTACTTGAGGAGGTTAACATGTTTGAGGATGAGGAAGCTACAATAGATCCATTCTACAAAGAACTTAATTAGGAGATTGTCGATCTGCTTGTCAATCATGAAGAGACCACCTTGTGAGGATTTAGAAGAAATAGTGCACGTTGCCATCAAGATAGAAAAACAATTCCAAAGAGGATCTTAAAGGTACACTAAATTTAAGTCCAATTCCAATCCTAACACATTAATGGAAAAAGTTAGTCTACCTACCATATTTGGGAATTTTGACAAGGTGAGAAGTAGTAAAGAGAAGCTTGCTAATGTTTTACCTATGCATGATAAAGATGTTTTGTCTAGCGAGTTATTAGATTGCAAGAAATTACATGATGGTAATTTTGAAGGGATTTGAATCCCAACAGAAGTGTGTGGTCGAGTTTTTTTGATTTCTTGAATGAATTTAAAATACAAATAATCAAGAAAAGGTCAAGCAACATACCTTTTTTGATCCACAAATGTAGGAAAAAAACTTATCCTCAAAACCGGTAGTCTTCTCCTTGTAGTCTTCTTATTTTATGAAATCTTTCTTACTATGACTCTGGCAAGGATTCGGCTTGCGGGAACCACTTCTTGAAAGAATAGAGAAGAGGAATTTTCTTAGAACTTTTCTAAGAAAATTGGGAGAATTTTTAGAGAGAGAGTTTCAAAGTAATCATAGAGATTATTCTTGTAGAGTGTAGATGTAAGTTCCATGAGGGCTCCATAGGGCTCAATTTATAGAACTCTACTGGGTTACTCCTAATCTTACTAGGATAACTTCTCCGCAGATATTTTAAATTAAATATTTAATAATATCTAATTAAAAAATATCTTCTCATTTAATATCTCATATTAAAAGGTTTAAAATATTTAAATTATATTTAAATATTTATCTTGTGCAGATTCACTTTAATTTGAATCTCATTCAAATTAATTAATTAATTATTTGAATCATATTCAAATAAATTAATTCTTTCATCCCTATAATTGGTATCAGAGCCTTCTCATATATTAATTAGGATTATGAAATTTGCACTAAGTTTTGATGGGATTAATTGCATTGTGGATGTTTATTACGAATGAATGTTTATGGTATTTTTGGCCTTAGATTTACATATTTTTTATTTGATCAATTTTAAAGACACTTATGTTTTTAGTGAAGGAACCAGTGAAGGTTATTAAATGGAAATAGGGATCAGTCCCAAATCTCAATTTTTACAGAACATGAATTTTACGGAAACAGAACAAAACGTTATGCATCCAAATAAAAATTACAACATGCTAATTATGAATAAAAGAGAAATGAGATAAGAATACCCTTACCTTTGAAGAACCCTTCTTCAGATTTCTTCTCCAAAAAATCACGAACAATCAAGATGGTCCACTAATTGGTTTACTGGATTCTCTATGATGAGAATCCAAGGAGTTTGTGGGTTCTTGGAATTTTGGGAGAGAAAAAAAATGAGGTGAGAGGAAGGGATTTTTCTCTGGCAAGAAGCAATTACACACACAGAAAGAGAACTCATGTCTCCTAAGAAGAAGATGAAGACCCTTTCACCTTACCTCACGATCTTGAGAGAATTCAAGGGGAGGGAGTTACAATTCTCTCCCAATTTAAAATTCAAAAATAAATTAAAACCAATTTAATTATTTAAAAAAATATATGATAACTACTTTATCATATGTTATTTACATTGAACTATATGTTATATCAAATATAGCACATAGCCCATAGTTTTATATTATAAAAAATATCGCATATAACCCATAGTTTTATATTGTATCAAATACAATATAACTTATAGTTTGAATTCTCTCATTAATGACATTTATTATAAATCCAATTCATATTAAATTTAATTATATGAATACAATTCATATAATTAATATTTGAATCATACTCAAATATTTATTTCCTCTCAAATAAACTTTATATCATAATGTATCAAATACATTATAATAATTGTATCATATATAATTAAAATAAACAATTATATCACATATAATTAATTTCCTCAATTAATTTGAACAATTCAAATTAATCCAAAATTGATTCTCATAAACTTCTGTTGAGCTACAGGGGGGACCTCATGTGCCTAGCCTTAAGCTTCAACGATACTTCAATAATTAATTAAACTCATTTAATTAAATTACTCAACATCCGTTAATTGTTGGACACTCCACTAATGACCAACAGTTGTACTCTTCGCATATAGATATATTTCTATATCCATTGGATATAACCAGTCAACAGTATAATAACCCTTCACAAATTGTTCGTAAGTACAACTAGGTCAAAATTGCCGTTTTGCCCCTATAGTTACATCTACCTTCTTAAGTACCAACTAATCTCTCTAATGAAAGTCATAGTCTAACTATGACCAAACCTCTCTGGGACCAGGAGAGGGTATCGCGCCACATTGTTCAAGCCCTGAAACCAACCCTTAATGGAGAAATTTATCTAATTCCTGACGTTGGGGAAGGAGTGAATTCTGTTTTGTGTAGCTGTGTTCCTAGCTCCTCAATCAGATGAATCCCCAAAATGATAGGCTTATTGAGTTAGTGATCTGGCCACCCTCACCCATATAAATCAAAGGACCTTCCTCATAGGTAGGAGTTCACAACTCACTTAGGATTCAGGTCATGTTACCTATGGTCATCTTGGTGAAATGTAAGTCTCTATTATGAATGATGTTATATAATGAGACTAGTCATTTCGTGGTCGATCTTATACAAACTCCTTTGTATAGAATACCCCTGCTCACATGTTTTCACATGGATGATCAAAATCAGATAATTTGTAGCACTTTACAACAATTGTAACATCTACACAACGGGTCGTACTCGTAGTGTCACTAGGATAGATACCTTATCCATCTACTACAAACCATTTGGGTTATTACTTAAACATGATCCATCTGTATGTCTCTACATACATGTTTAAGCTACAGAAGATAACCTTAGATGTTAATTTATTGGTTTGTGGGTTTAATGCTACTACATGTCAAATAAAACATCTAATATTTTATTAAATAAATAAAATATTTGTATAATACAATTACAAACCACAGGACTCTATGAGATTTAGGGCACCAACCCCAACAATTTACCACTTGAGCTAGTGGGGTATACATACAAATCATAGTAATATATAAGTACACAAATCAATAAACTAGAGCATAAAACGCACCCAATACAAAATCTCCCATTTGCCCTAGACTATATATGGCCTGTCCTATCGACCCATATTCTGCAGGTGACCCTTAAACACCTTAGTCATGAGGGCCTTTGTAAACGAATGAGCAACATTGTGCTCTGAAACTATTCATGTGACGGTTACATCCACTCAATACACAATCTCTCAGATGAGATGATACTTTCGTTTTATGTGTTTTTCGCGTTTGTGACTCTGAGGCTCTCGGGAATTAGCCATAACACCATTACTATCACAATAAAAGGTGACGGGCTTTGACATATATGGAACCACTTCCAGACTTGTCAGGAGTTTCCTAAGCCATACAGCTTCCTTAACAGCTTCAAAAGTCGCTACATACTCAACCTCCGTGGTGGAGTCAACAATGCACCCCTGCTTGGTGCTCCTCTAAACTACTGCTCCTCCATTAAGAGTAAATCTCGATCCTGATGTAGATTTTCTAGAATCCTTATTAGTCTAGAAATTAGAGTCTGTGTATCCCGTAAGGATCAAATCCTTAGAACCATACATTATCATGTAGTCTCTCATTCTCCGTAGATACTTGAGGATGTTCTTAACAGCAGTCCAATGATCCTATCCTGGATTAGACCGATATCTTCTGACTATTTCCATCGCATAGCAGATGTCAGGTCTAGTACATAACATCACATACATCAGGCTACCAATAGCTGATGCATAGGGGATCCTTCTCATTTCCTTAACTTCTTGAGGTATCTTAGGACACTGTTCCTTAGACAATATAACTCCATGCCTAAAAGGGAGTAAACCCCTCTTGAAGTTTTGCATAAAAAATTTGACAAGCATTTTGTCAATGCATGATACTTGAGACAGAGCTAGCGTTTTTTTCTTTTGATCTCTAAAGATCTGAATGCCCAGAACAAACTACGCCTCTCCCAAATCTTTCATTTGAAATGGGGTTACTAGCCGATTCTTAATTTTAGTCAATAGTCCTACATCATTCCCAATGAGTAGGATATCGTCTACATATAACACTAGAAAAGCTACTGAAATGTTGATGATCCTCTTGTATACACAAGGCTCATTAACATTCTGATCGAAGCCATAAAATTTAATCGTAGTATCAAATGTATATTCCAAGATCGAGAAGCTTGCTACAATCCATAATTGAACCGATTAAGCCTGCAAACCTTTTGTTCTTGACCTTGGGTTATGAATCCCTCAGGTTGCTCCATATAAATGGTCTCTTCAAGATTCCCATTTAGAAAGGCAGTCTTGACGTCCATTTGCCAAATCTCATAGTCATAATATAAGGCATTGAACAGGAGGATTCGAATAGACTTTAACATAGTAATAGGCGAGAAAGTCTCCTCATAGTCGACTCCTTCAACTTGGATATAACCCTTTGCCATAAGTTTAGCTTTGAAGGTTTGCACCTTCACATCAGCACCCCGTTTTCTCTTGGAGATCCATTTGCAACTTATAGGTTTTACCCCATCTGGTTGATCTACAAGATCCCAAACTGAATTGAGGTACATAGACTTCATTTCGAGATCCATAGCTTTGATCCATTCATCTTTGTCAACATTCTCCATTGCCTTCTTGTAAGATAATGGATCCTCAACATCTCCGTTAATTACCATAGTTAGGATTTCTGTTAAACCCATGTAACGGACAGATGGGTTTGCAACCCCCCACTACATCGAGGTTCCCTCAACACTTAAGGTGGACATGACCTACTGGATGAACCAACTTTAACAACTCTTGTTGAGGTGTTTGGTTCTTCAATAACTCTTGTTGAAGGTTATTTAACACAATCTTACTGTGAGTCTTATACTCCTTAATGTGGTCCTCATCTAGAAAGGAAGCATTTATCGACATAAACATTTTATTTTCTTTAGAATCGTAAAAGTAACCACCTCTCGTTGCTTAAAGGTAGCCTACAAATAGGCATAGTTTTGAACAAGGTTCTCGTTTCTTAGGATTTTCCTCAAGCACATGCGTTGGGAAACCCCAGATCTTGAAATGGCATAAACCACTTTTACGACCATTCCATAATTCCAAAGGTGTTCTGGTAACACACTTTAAAATGTATGTTGTAGTTTGTACTGCATAACTCCAAAATGAGTCAAGTAGGGATGTATAATCCATCATAGACCGAACCATATCCAACAGGGTTCAATTTCTCCTCTCGGATACACCATTCTGCTGAGGTATACAAAGAGCTAAGAGTTGGGATACAACTCCATGTTCTATCAAATAGTTCTGAAATGTAAGATCCAAAAACTCTCCACCTCGATCAGATGAAAATGTTTTAATCATTTTATTTAATTCATTTTCTATTGGGGTTGATGCCCTAAATCTCGTAGGGTCCTGTAGTTTGTAAATGAAGGAACTCTAAATAGAGAACTAGTGAGCGGAAGCAGATCGTTCCAAATTTCATTGACAAAGAACACAAACAATTACAGTCTAAAAGAATAGGTTATGCATAAACAATAAATTACAAGCATGCTTCTTTAATTGAACAAGGGATAGAGTATGCAAACCTTTGAAGAACTCTTTCTTTGAGTATCCCTCAATCATTCAACAAATCGTTCAACAACACGAACTTAAACGCAATGATCAGAACAACCAAGAGCACGAACTGAAGAATCCTCGACCACTATCAAGTGCAACTCGATCCTTAACCCTCAAATGGAACAAGAAAACCACCATAAAAGTTATCTTGATATTCTCGGTGTGAGAATCCAGGAGTTGTGGGCTCTATGTGACATTGGATAGAGGAACGAAGGAGGTAAACGTTCGAGTAAGTGAGAGAAGGAAGAAGTCTATTGTATATGCTTGATACTCGATCGTGTAGTAAGAAGAAGCCTATCATATAGACTTACTACTCGATTGTGTAGTAACGAGTAATTATCGTATAGTAAACTCGATACTTGATCGTATATGCTCTCTTTGCTATCGTTTAGTAAAACACGTTTACTCGATAGTCTTTTTGTGAGACCAATCCGAATGAAATTCACTTTCTAATTTGGAAAACTATTTTTTTTTATCTCACAGTTACCACAAACTGCCAAAAACCTCTCACTGAAGTCAGTTATTGTGAAAAAGAATAATTAATTATCATGTAATTAATATATTATAAATAAATTTAATAACTAACTTATCATATTATAATTGAAGGAAATCAGACATGAGGATTTCCATGAGCGGCGGAAAGATCTTTCAAAATTTCAATCATATATGAACATACACGTTATAGTCACAAATGAAAACAAATGGCTATGCGCAAAACAGAAATTACAGCATGCTTTTTTACAGATCAAGGGAAAGAATTAACAAACATTTGAAGACTCATCTTCAAGATCCCTCGGTCACGAACGCTCGAACAAACTGCAACATTGCAACACTCGAATGCTCATACAACACGACCGCTACACTGCACGACACAGCGAACTTGAAGAAAGAGATCACAAAGTCACGAACACCCCAAACACCACGAATGGCCCTAACAGAACCTCGACTGTGTCGAGTTGAGTATGACACCACCAGAAAGGTTACCTCGGTATTCTCGGTGTGAGAATCCAGAGTGTGGGCTATGTGTGGACGTGGTTAGAGGATGAGACTGGAGGAGGACAATGCCGGAGGAGGACAATCCAGAGTTTGGGCAAAGCAGTGGAAAACCTCCCAACGATCTACTAGCACCTAGCGAGTCTATCGACTGTAACAGCACGATCCAAACGTACATGAACAATGCCGTGGGGACGAAACCACCACAAGAGAAACTCGGGTATCCTCGGCGTAAAAAATCTAAAGAGTGGGCTCTGGTGAGTTTGGTAGAGGATGGAGGAGAAGACGTCGTGTAGACGATAAGGAAGTGGGAGATGAACCCTACTATCGTATAGAGGAAATGCTTATTGTATAGTAGAGGTACACGATCGTTTAGGAAAAACTGAACGATCGTTTAGGAAAGATGAATATGATCGTTTAGAGAACACGTGAACTAGACGATCGTTTAGATGAACGAGCTTCTATTGTATAGGCTCTCACGATTGCTCTTTCATGGATTCTTTTGGGTGCTGGCGATACGAATGCACGACTCAATAATTAATCAAATGAAAATGATTTTCAAAGCTTTAACCTACCGGTTACCATAACCTTCGTAGCCCCAACTTCCCACGTCCAAACGTGGATTAATCGGTTAATTATTAAATAATTAATCAATTAATTTAATTAATAAATATAATCATATTATATTTATATCCTATAGTTTGATATCATATATCTACTATAGTTCTTTCTCCTCTACTTGATATAAATCATATTTATATCTAATTTCCTCCAAAATAATGTATCTCATACATTTAGCCAATTATATCATATATAATTGAACTTCCTCTTGTCAATTTGAACATTTCAAATTAACCCAAACACGGGTTCTCAACTTTATCCAAGCTACCTAGGTGACCTAATGGACCTGTGGCTCGAAGCTCCAACGGTATGTGAATAGCTGACTAAACTCTTTAGCCACGAGATTCACCATCCGTTAACTGTCAGTGATTCCATTAAATACCAACCACTGAACTCTTCTTACCACAGATATATTTCTGTGTCCATCGAATATAACCAATCATGAGTATGATGACTCTTCACGGATGCTCGTAAGTACAGCTGGGCCAATTTACCGTTTTACCATTGTAGTTACATCTCACTCCTTAAGTACCACTGATTCCTCTAATGAATAATACAACATAGTCCAACTATGTGTGAACACCTCTCGAGCTAAGAGAAAGTGTGTGGCGCCACATCATTCAAGCCCCAGAATCTGCCCTTAAGGGAGCCATCTATCTACTTACCCCTACCTCAGGGAATGAGTGAATTCCATCTTGTGTAGCTGAGTTTCCAACTCCCAAATCAGAAGAATCCCCAAAATGGTAGGTTTGAACCGACGAATTGGCCACTCGCACTCATACAAATCAAACGACCACCCTCAATGGCAGGAGTTCCCAACTCACTCAGGATTGAGGTCATGTTACCTATGGTCATCCTAGTGAAGTGAAGTCTCTGTCATGAACGGTGTTATATAACGAGACATTAACACTTCGTGGTCAGGTCTTATACAAACTATTTGTATAGGACGCCCCCGCTCACATGTCCCTAACACGAATGATCAGGAACAAACCATCTGTGGCAAGTCACAACACTTGTGACCATTCCACAAAGCATGCCACGTCCGTAGCATTACCAGGATAAGGTTTCTCTCCTACCATTTTGGTTATCACTCAAGACATGATCCACTTGTATATCACCACACACATGCTTGAGTCACATATAGATAACCAGGGATTTTATGTTTATTGGTTTATGGTAAAGCAAATAAAACAAATAACCAGCAAAACAACAAGATGTGAAGTAAATATCATATATTAACAATCACTGGTGTTCGTATATACTGTTTACAAACTACAGGACACGAGACTTTAGGGCATCAACCCCAACAAATCGTGTAAACGATTGAGCAAGTAGGAGAAGATGAAGCCTATCGTATAGGTCAATGTCCAATCGTTTAACAAAAGCTATGCGATCATTTAGCTAATTGTCCAACTGAGTGTCTATCGTGTCGGAACACTCCACGATCGTCTAGTTTCTCCAAGCCGTTGTTTAGTAAATCTAATTTACTTGACGGCTTATCTGTGAGAACTTTCCGAGATTGGAAATCTCAAATTAACATTTTGCAAATCTTACTAAAATTAGGAAAACATTTTTCCTTTTATCTCACGGTGACCATGAAACCACCAATAACCTCCCACTCAATTGGTTATTAGAGAAAAAGAGATAATTATCCAATGATTAATATTATCATAAATATAAATGATAACCAACTTATCATACTATATTTATAACCTATACTTTTAATATTTCATCTCATGAAACATACAAATCATAGCTCTTTTTCTATTCCATGGTACTTAATGTAAATCTCATTTACATTAACCCTCCATTTGATGTATCTCATATACCACAACGATCATATCATATATAATCGAAATACCTCTTGTTAATTTGAACATTTCAAACTAACACTAAGAACTGATTCTCAACTTGAATCTATTGAGCTACTAAGGGGACCTTATGGATCTATACCTCGAAGCTCCAACGGTACATAATAACTAACTAAACTCTTTAGTCACGGGATCCAACATCCGTTAACTACAAGGCACTCCACTAAAGACCGAAAGATGAACTCTCCTTACTACAGATATATTATGTGTCCATCTTAACCAATCAACAGTGCGATAACTCTTCACAGATCCCTCATAAGTACAGCTTGACCAATAACCATTATGCCCCTATAGTTACATCTAACTCCTTAAGTACCGCTGATCCCTCTAATGAACATAAGTCATAGTCCTACTATGACTGAGTCCTCTCTTCCAAAGAGAAGTTGTGGCCACTATGTTCAAGCCCCAAAATTTACCCTTAAGAGAGCAATCTATCTATTTTCCCCTGCTTCAGGGAAGGAGTGAATTCCATCTTGTGTGATTGAGTTTCCAGCTCCCAAATCAGACGAGTCCCAAAAAGGTAGGCATGTTGAGTTGGCAATCTGGTCACTCTCACGCATACTAATCAAAGGACTGTCCTCATAGGCAGGAGTTCCCAAAACACTCAAGATTGAGGTCATGTCACCTATAGTCATCTAGGTGAGATGTAAGTCTCCGGTATTAATGGTGTTATATATAGAGTCTAATCATCTCGTGGTTCGGTCTTATACAAACTCTTTGTATAGGACACCCCGCTCGCATGTCCACATGAATGGTTAGGATCTATCATTTGTAGTAGTTTACAATACTTGCAAACCTCTACAAAGCGGGCCATAACCGTAGTGTCACCAGGATCAGGTATCCCTCCTTAATCCTTATACTACAGACCTATTTAGGTTATCACTTAAGGCATGATCCACTTATATATCTCATATACATACTTAAGTTTAAATACAATAACCATGAAACTTTGTTTATTGGATGTGAGTAAATGCCAAAATGAAATAATGCTTATTTTATTCATAAACAATGTGTATAATTACAAACAATGAGACTCCGAGAGAATTAGGACACCAATCCCAACAATCTTCCACTTGTTCTAATGCCTCGAGAGACTAATGTACAATACAAAAAAACATGTACGATATACAATAAACTAGGGCATACCCCAGTATCATCTCCCACTTGCCCTAGACAAGATGCCACATGTCTCGTAGACCTACACTCTTTAGGTGACCCTCGAACACTTTAGCCGTGAGAGCCTTTGTAAAGGGATCAACAACGTTGTGCTTTGACGCGATCTTCGTGACTATCACATCACCGTGATGCACATTCTCCCTAATCAAGTGGTATTTTTGCTCTATCTGCTTGCCCCGACAATGACCCCGAGGCTCCTTCAAATTTGTCACAGCCTCACTGTTATCACAATAGAGAGTGATAGGAAAATCCATATTTGGAACAACTTTCAAATCTGTAAGGAATTTTCTCAGCCAAACAGCCTTCTTAGTTGCTTCACAAGCGGCTACATATTCGGCTTCCATAGTGAAGTCCATAGTGCATCCTTGCTTGATGCTTCCCCACACTAGAACCCCTTAATTCAGAGTGAAAACTGACCTCGATGTCGATTTACGAGAATCTCTATCGGCTTGAAAGTCAGAGTCTATGTATCCTGTAAGGATCAAATCCTTATCTCCATACACGAGCATGTAGTTATTCGTTCTCCGAGGGTACTTGAGGATTGTCTTGACCGCCGTCCAGTGATCAAATCTTGGATTGGCTGGTACCGACTGACAATCCCTACTGCATAGAAAATGTCGGGTCTGAGGATTCGTCTGATTGGGGAGCTGGAACTTAGCTAAGATGGAATTCACCCCTTCCCCGAAGTAGGGGTAAGTAGATAAATTGCTCCCTTAAGGGCTGATTCCAGGTCTTGAACAATGTGGCGCCACACCCTCTCTTTGATCGAGAGGAGTTTAATCATAGTGGGAATATGATTTATTGTTCATTAGAGGGATCAATGATACTTAAGGAGTTAGATGTAACTATAGGGGAAAAACGGTAAATTGTGAAGGGTCATCGTACTATTGATTGGTTATATCCAATGGATACAAAAATATATCTGTAGTGCTAAGAGTGCAACTATCGGTCTTTAGTGGAGTGCTTCGACAGTTAACAGATAGTGGATAATGTGATTAAAGAGTTTAATCAGTTATTCACGTATTGTTGGAGCTTCAAGCAATAGGTCCATAAGGTCCCCTTGGTAGCTCAATGGATTTAAGTTGAGAATCAGTTTTTGGGTTAATTTGAAATGTTCAAATTAATAAGAGGGAATTTGATTATATATGATATAATTAAATTAATTCAATTATATATGATATAATTGATATAATGTTTTTGATATATTATTGTTTAATTGGAGGAACTAATATTTGAATATGATGTAGATATATTTTCTATGAATTAGATTCATAGTTATTAAATTTAATATAAATATGATTTATAATAAATGCCATAAAATAGAGAAAAAGAACTATGGTTTATATATTGTATATGATGCAATATTAAAACTATAGGTTATAAATATAATATGATAAGTTAGTTATCATATTTATTAATTATTTGATAATTTAAATTCTTTTTCTCCATAACCATCCTTAGTGGGTAGTTATTTAGTTTTATGGAAAATTAGGATGAATGAAATTTTTTTAATTATTACAAAGACAAGTGAATGAAAAACAAGGCATTAGCAATTGAGTTACTATACGATCACTTGAGAGACTAAACGATCGAGTGGGAAGTTTATGCGATAGACTAGTTCGTCTACACGACAGTGTAATTCCCATCTTGATCGTTTTCCTCCTCCACACCAAACTTCCCCTCTAACCAAAATTAGCCAGAGTCCACCACTCCTGGATTCTCACACCGAGATTACCAATGTATCCAAGTGGTAGTGTCCTATTTTGTTCGAGGATCGAGTTGCTGCTTACTGCTTGTTTTAGGGAGTTTTTGATTTGTTCGCTATGTTCGTGAACAAGTTAGATCGAGGGATTACTTGAAGAAGGCTTCTTTAAAGGTATAGTCTCTTGATTTTTTGTTTTTATTTCAAAGCATGTTATAATTTAATCATAATCTGTTATGTATGACTGTGAACATATGCGTTCAATTACAATGGGCTTTGGACGATCCGCTTCCACTCAAAGGTCTTCTGTAAACGAAGTTTCCTCATTTTCAACTTCAGCCTTAAACTCTTTGAAGTTTTCAAAGGCTTCAGACTTCTGTTTTATTAAATAAACATACCCATATGTTGAATAATCATCAGTAAAAGTGATGAAATATTCAAACTCTCTTCTTGCTTTAACATTCATAGGACCGCAGAGGTCTGAATGTACAAGCTCTAACGGTTCTTTGGTCCTATGACCTTTTTCAGTAAAAGATTTTTTAGTCATTTTGCTTTCAAGGCATGACTCACACATAAATAAAGAATTTTTTTCTAACTTGCTTAGAAGTCAATTCTTTACCAATATCTCAATCCTATTGAGATTGATGTGTCCTAATCTTAGATGCCAAAGACGAGCATTTTCTTTAGGAGAAATTTTAAGTCTTTAATTTTGAGTTACTGCAGTTTTAAATATTTTTGTGTTAAGAAGGGCTTTAGTTGCTAACGATCTTAGCACATACAAATTATCTTTAAGAGTAGCACAACAAATTAATACTCCATTATTGTAAATAAACACTTTATTTAGTTGAAAATTAAGAGTATATTTTTGTTCAAGAAGACAATTTAAAGAAATCAAGTTCCTTTTCATGTATAGAATCACATATATATTATTTAATAAAATATAAGATTCCTATAAGCAGAGTCTAAACCCTTCCACTGCCATAGCTGAGACGACGTGCCAAGTTACAACACGCATCATCATCTCCCCAGCTTTTAGTTGCCGCCAGGAACTAATTCCCTGAAATGAAGAACAAACATGGTTAGTGGCGCCTGAATCAATTATCCAGGTTGAATCATCATTCTCCACTAAACAAGTCCCCAATATAAGTAAATAAGATTTACTTTGCTTGGCCTTCTTCTTTTCTGCCAAGTATTTGGGATAGTTCATTTTCCAATGTCCCTCATGATTGTAATGGAAACAGATTCCCTTTGCAGTCTTGGCCTTCTTTGGGCAGAAACTAGTGGGTTAGTGTTCCCCTTTCCACCTTTCTTCTTCTTCCACTTTTTGTTGTCGGAAGAAGAAGGCACAAACTTAGTTCTAGAAGACGATCCTCTGTAGAACTTCTTTGAGGATGAGGCAACATTTTCCTCTCCTTATTGTTTCTTATTTTTCATCAAGGACTAAAAAGTCTAAAGCTCATTAAGCAAGGTGGTTAGGTTGTAGTCAATCCTGTTCATAATAGCATTGTTATAGAATTGTAGGAAACTTCCAAATAAGGATTCCAAGATGAAGCTAACCTGACTGGCCTCATCGATGACAGACCCATTCATCTCCGCCATGTTGAAGGGACCATCATGTTGAGAATGTCTTCTCTAACATATTCCCCCTCTTGAATACGGGCATTGAAGATGTGTTTTAGAGCATCATGCCTGAGTTGTGTAGATGGTTATCCGAACATGCCCCACAGGGACTCCATGATCTCATAGGCAGTGATCATGGGCTCATGCTTCTTGGGCAGGGCATCAGAAAGGCTATCCAAGATATATGCTCGAGCCTTTTCATTTTCCCTTATCCATCACTCGTATACCTCTCAAACATTTAGAGTGGCATTTTGAGCAGGAATTGGAGGACAATGTTCCATAAGGACAAAATGCAGATCGTCGATGATTAGTATTATGTTGATTGTGTTTTTCCACGTTGTATAATTTTCGCCCATAAGTTTGTCGGCGACAAGCAAAATTAAAGTCGCAAAAGTAATGATTAATAAACTATTGAAACCATAAAAATTATTTATATTAGTATTGTATGAATTAAGGAATTTTCAAAAATCAATCAAATTTAGTAAAATAATCTAATGCACCTAAAGTGACATCAATTTTGCAATAATTTTTTAGTGAGACAGAACAAAAGCCATCATAGGGTGATCAGGTGCCTCTTCACAGAAATGAGACTATCTTAACCAATAGACAGAACAACTCCTTGTGTAACTATCAGGCAGGGACTCCATGATCTCATAGGCAGTGATCATGGGCTCATGCTTCTTGGCCAGGACTTCAGAAAAGCTATCTAAGATATACGCTCGAGCCTTTTCATTTGCCCTTATCCAGCGCTTGTATGCCTCTTGAATATTTCGAGTGGCATTTTGAGCAGGAATAGGAGGACAATCCTCCATAAGGACAAAATATAGATCATCGATGATTAGTATTGTGTTGATTGTGTTTTTTCACGTTGTATAATTTTTGTCCGTAAGTTTGTCGGCGGCGAGCAAATTTAAATACGCAGAAGTCATGATTAATAAATTGTTGAAACCATATAAATTATTTATATTAGTACTATATGCATTAACACATTTGTAAAAACCAATCAAATTTAGTAAAATAATCAAATGCACCCTAAGTGACATCTATTTTGCAATGATTTTTCAGTGAGACAGGACAAAAGCCATCGTAGGGTGATAAGGTGCCCCTTCACTAAAATGAGACTATCTTAATCAATAGAGAACAACTCCTTGTTACTGTAACTATCAGGCACCATTTTTCGGTCCAGAAATTGTTAAAGTCACTTAACATTTCTTGTAAGTGTAACCCTTCATTTTAGATTCTAGAATTCCACTCCAATGTGCCAACCATAGGAAAAAACTGATGGGGGCAAAAACTAAAGTAACCCTATCCATTTCTGGAGTTCGAGATAAAAAATCATGCAAATGCCATCCGTAAGGGGACACAAGCAAAGGTGCCTCGAGGCCGAGCATGAAACTTTACTACAAACTAATGAGAGAGATTGTGGGATGTGTTGACACACGTCCCACTCCCAATTACTATAAACACTCTCTCTATTCACCTTGATATTGATCTATACAAACACCATATGTAGGGGGACGCAAGCAAAGGTGCCTCAAGGCTGAGTATAGATCTCACGGTATGAACTTTTAGGGAGAAACATGAAAAGATAAAATGAAATATCATATACCCATTTTCCTCTAATTGAGTGTTTTACCTAGGGTTATTTAACTTGGGAAAATCCAGCTACTGATTTTTAACTAATTGTTTGTTTAATTTGATCAAAAGTAACACTTACTTTGGATGGTTAAACAACTTTGATTAATGTTTATTAAACACTTTAATAAACCCCAATCAACCATTGCATGCTTGTAACAAATATATCTAATTTACTTTTCCAGGTAAGTTCCTAGATAGGGGTGTTACGTTTTCATCAACTTAAATACCCTAGCCTAGACATAACTAATCTAAGACAAAAGGTCCCTTATAGAAACATTTGTTACAAATTTAATCTTTTAATTAAGAATCAACTTAATCCTATTAAATTGATTAAAAGATTAAACTTAATTTCTAATCTTATTAGAAAAGTGAACTTAGGTCTATGTGAATCATATTTTAAAACTATTTAAAAAAATTATTTTAACCTAAGGTTTGGATGCAAATATGAATTCTTGATTTTAATTTCTAAATTCATTTAATTATAACGATTATAAAATAAATGAAACAAATTAAAACCAATCAATTGCATCGAATGACATACTTTATAAAAATATGAAATTTATAAAATTATCTAAAGTAGTGTCATTCATCATGCAATTACCATTTCATTACTAAACATACATAACACTTATATATATAAGGAATGAAATAATTAATAACATACATTGTATCCATGCATCCAAACTATATATTATAGTTCTTATAATATAAATGATGCATGGCTATGTTATTAATGCATGCACACATATAGTATAACTCTTATATTATATGATGCATGAGCATGCTATAAAATAAAATCATCCAACTATATATTATAACATTTATAATATAAATAATGCATAACCTATAGAGGGATTTTTATTATATGACATACATTATGACATATAATAATAAAGATAAATCATACATCAAATGCATAATTAAAAAAAAAAATTATTGGACTGGGATTGTACACCTAAATAATTAATTAAATTAATATAACACTTATATTAAGTTAATTAATTAAAAAATTATAACTATTACAAAATAATAGTCAACCGGTTCGAAACAAGTGAACTAATTCTTGAACCGCTCGAACCGAACTGTCCACCAACGATCTCTTAGCAGCAATTTCTTAGCAAACGCTAAGCGATCTCTTAGTAAACACTGAGTGATAACCCAGTAAATGCTACGCGATCTCTTAGCAAATGCTGAGTGATCTCTTAAGAGCGATTTCTTCCTCATCATAGCGTTTCTTTGTTTTTCCTTCGAAACTCACTGGGAACAATACGAATGACTCAAAACTTTAAATTACAGACTCGATCGCAAACAATTATATCCAAAAAAAGGGCCCTTACAAACCAATTTGTAAATTGAAAGCGATAAATGTAAACAGTCCAATCACGAAAACATCCAGTAATTGTAAACCATTCATATTCACAAACATTCATCACATGAACATATACATAATGCTACCCCACAAATTCTGTAAAATTAATTTTGAAAATAAGAAAAAATTGGGACAAAAACTGGCTCTGATACTAATTGAAGGAATCGATGAAGTTCCTTGAGCGGAAATGGGGATCGGTCCCAAATCCCAATTTTTACAGAACATGAATTTTACAGAAAAAATATGCATCAAATAAAAATTATAGCATGCTAATTATGAATAAAAGAGAAAAGAGATAAGAATACCCTTACCTTTAAAGAACCCTTCTTTAAAATTCTTCTCTAGAAAATCAAGAACAATCAAGATAGCCTCCACCAATTGGTTTCCTCTGTATTCTCTGGGATGAGAATTCAAGGAGTTTATGGGTTCTTAGAATTTTGGGAAAGAGAAAAATGAGATGAGAGGAAGTGATTTTTCTTTGGGAAGAAACAATTACACACACAGAGAGAGAACTCACAGTCTTCTGAGAAGAAGTTGAAGACCCTTTCACCTTACCTCACGATCTTGAGAGAATTTAGGGGAAGAGAGTTACAACTCCCTCCCAATTTAAAATTAAAAAATAATATATGATAACTACTTTATCATATATTATTTACATTGAACTATATGTTATATAAAAAATATCACATAGCCTATAGTTTTATATTGTATCAAAAACAATATAACCTATATTTTTAATTCTCTCATTCATGGAATTGAATATAAATCTCATTTATATTAAATTTAATTATATGAATCCAATTCATATAATTAATATTTGAATCATATTCAAATATTTATTTCCTCTCAAATAAACTTTATATCATAATGTATTAAATACATTATAATAATTGTATCATATATAATTAAAATAAACAATTATATCACATATAATTAATTCCCTCAATTAATTTGAACAATTCAAATTAATCCAAAATTGATTCTCATAACCCTCGTTGAGCTACAGAGGGGACCTCATGGACCTATAGCTTTAAGCTCCAACAGTACTTGAATAATTAATTAAACTTCTTTAATTACATTACTCAACATATGTTAACTGTCGAACACTTCACTAAAGACCGACAACTTCACTCTTCACACTATAGATATATTTCTGTGTTCATTGGATATAACCAGTCAAAAGTATAATGACTCTTCACAAATTGCTCGTAAGTACAGCTAGGCCAAAATTACCGTGTTGCCCCTGTAGTTACATTTAACTCCTTAAGTACCATCTGAAGGAACTCTTACCAAAGAATACCTATGAGCGGAAGCAAGATCTTTCCAAATTCATTGTGAAAGAAATAAAAGCATTCACAAACAAACATACGTTATGCATTTACTATCAAATTACGACATGCTTTTAACAACAAATACAAAGGAACGAGAGACATACCTCTTGAAGAACTCTTCTTTTCTTTATCTCTTGCTCGCGCTTGGAACAACACCTCTCGCTGTCGCTGTGAACATAAAGCCAATCGTCCACCAAATCTCGCTATCGCTCACCACCTCTTCTACACGAACACACAGTAGAGAGGACACTACGACTCAGTAACCTCAGTATTCTCGAAGTGAGAATCTAGGAGGTGTGGGCTCTGTTGGATTTGGTAGAGGGAAAGGAGGAAAGTATGATCACACACAACAACTAAGCAAGTGGGAGTAAGTTTGAGTATATTGTATAGACTGGTGCTTGAACGTTTAGTAAAAGGTATACGATCGTTTGGTAATTGGGTTGATCGTTTAGACAATCATTTTGGTAATCTCGCTCTCACAAGCGATCGTTTAGTAAAAGCTATATGATCGTTTAGGTCGACTGCGCGTGTACATGATCTTTTAGGAAAACTTGAGCTATCGTGTAGGCTCTTGTTAACTATACGATGGCAGTGTACAAATTTGAAGCGATTATCCGATATCTTTGCAAAATGAAAACTATTTTCATTTTATCCTTCAATTATGAACACTAAATGCAACCTCCCACTTTCACGTACGGTTATGAAGAAAAACATCAACAATTATCTCATAATTATTTAATTATAAATAAATATAATCATAATATATTTATAATTTATAGTTTTAATATCACATCATATGCAACATATAAACCATAGTCCTTTTCTCCTTCACTAGATATAAACCATATTTATATCATTTTCCTCCAATTAATGTATCTCATACATCATGTCAACTATATCATATATAATTGACCAGTTTAATCATATCATATATAATCAAACACCCTCTTGTCAATTTGAACACTTCAAACTGACCCAAAAACTGATTCTTAACTTGAATCCATTGAGCTACCAAGTGGACCTTATGGACCCGTGACTTGAAGCTCCAACGGTACGTGAATAGCTGACTAAACTCTTTAGCCACGAGATCCACCATCCATTAACTACCAGATACTCTACTAAAGACCGACAGCTGCACTCTTTTCACCACAAATATATTTTTGTCCATCGGATATAACCAATCAATAGTACGATAACCCTTCACAGTTGCTTGTAAATACAGCTGGGCCAATTTACCATTTTCCCCTATAGTTACATCTAACTCCTTAAGTACCACTGATCCCTCTAATGAATAATACAACATAGTCCTATTATATGTGGACACCTCTCGAGCCATGAGAAGGTGTATGGCGCCACATCGTTCAAGCCCCCGAATCAACCCTTAAGGGAGCAATTTATCTACTTACCTTCGGGGAAGGAGTGAATTCCATCTTGTGTAGCCGAGTTTCCAGCTCCCAAATCATACGAATCTCCAAAATGGTAGATTTGAGTCGAAAATCTGGCCACTTGCACCCATGCAAATCAAAGGGCCGCCCTCAAAGGTAGGAGTTCCCAACTCACTCAGGACTGAGGTCACGTTACCTATGGTCATCCTAGTGAAGTGAAGTCTCTATCATGAACGGCGTTATATAACGAGACTAAAATACTTCGTGGTCTGGTCTTATACAAACTCCTTTATATAGGATGCCCCCGCTTATATGTCTTTACATGAATGATTAGGATCAGACCATCTGTAGTAAGTCACAATACTTGAACTACTTTACAAAGCGGGCCGCATCCGTAGTGTCACCAGGATAAGGTTTCCCTCCTATATCCATGTACTACAAACCATTTTGGTTACCACTTAAGGCATGATCCACCTATATGTCTCCACATACATGCTTAAGTTACAACGACAACCAGAGATCTTAGTGTATTGGTTTGTGGTAAAGCAAATAAAAATCCCATGTTTCATAGACAACAATGAAGAAAATATCATATATTATTGCATCATAAGCGTTTGTTCAATACATTGTTTACAAACTATAGGAACGAGAGTTTAGGGCATCATCCCCAACACCATTGATCCCTTTAGTGAACAATAGGTCATATTCTAACTATGACCAAACCTCTCTTGGGCCAGGAGAGGGTGTGACCACATTGTTCAAGCCCTAGAATCAGCCCTTAAGAGAGCAATTTATCTACTTTCCCTGATGTTGGTGAAGAAGTGAATTCTGTCTTGTGTAATTGTGTTTCCAGCTTCCCAATCAGACAAATCCCCAAAATGGTAAGCTTGTTGAATCGACGATCTGGCCACTCTCACCCATACGAATCAAAGAAATGCCTTCATAGGTAGGAGTTCATAACTCACTTAGGATTCAGGTCTTATCACTTATGGTCATCCTGGGGAAATGTAAGTCTCTATTATGAATGGTGTTATATAATGAAACTTGTCATTTTATGGTATGGTCTTATACAAACTTCTTTGTATAGAATACCCCCGCTCAGAACCACATGAATGATCAGGATCGGATCATTTGTAGCACTTTACAATAATTGTAACATCTATAATAGGAAAAAGTATCTAGCCTTATCCATTTACTACAGACCATTTAGGTTATTACTTAAACATCATCCACATGTATGTTTCTACATACATGTTTAAGCTGCAGAAGATAATCTTAGATATTAGTTTATTGGTTTATGGGTTTAATGCTACTAAATGTCAAATAAAACATATCATATTTTATTAAACAAATAAAATGTTTGTACAATACAATTACAAATTACATGACCCAACGAGATTTAGGGCACCAACCCCAACATTTGGTCTGGTTCGATTTTGGAGCGACAAAAGCTTATTTTAAGATAAATTAGCATAATTATCATAATTTAATTGCTTTATTTTATCCTAGGGGCCAAAACTACTGGTTCATTTGCTATTTAAATGTTTTATGGATGTCATTAAGATAAATCACACTATAGGTTAAGCATTTCATGCATTTTAATATATTATAAGCGTTATAATGTCTGGTATTAATACATGGTATATATTTAATTTCATGAATAATTTAATGTAATTATTATATTAAATTAATGGAATCAATAAAGCATAAAGGAAGACATTACTTAATTTGAATATAAAAGTTATATTTAATTGAATATCTTGAGTATGCTTGTTTGATCTTCATGATTGACTTTAATATAAAGTGTATGTTAATAAAATTATGAAAATGAAAGGTGCATTGGGTATGAAACATCCATAGTATAAATATAAATGTTGTATTTTTCATGAAATGCATATAGTATGGATTATTTAATTAATTAGAATATGATTGTTAATTAAATTAAACCATAAAGAGCATGATTATTGGGCTAATTATTAAAAATTGAAAATGCTTTTAAAATTAATGATTAGAAACAGTCAATCTATAATCAAGAATTGCATGCAAACATAGAATCACCGAACAATTAATTACTTTTAAATTATTTAAAATTAATTAGACCTAAGATCATTTTAATTCTAATAGGATTAGAATTATTTCTTACTTAGTTTTAAAATAGTTTTAATGAACTAAGTAGGAAAAAAATTACTATGATTATAAGAGAACTCTACCGGGTAGGTCCTGTCCAGACTGGAGGTATTTAAGTTGATGATTTAAGGAACATCTCCTACCTAGGAACTGACCTGGAACTTGAATTGAATTAATCATAGTTTAATGTTAGCATGCAATGTCACTAGGTTAATTAAAAGGGTTTAATTCACCTAGAAAATAATGTAAAGACCTTTTAATAAGAGTTATAATAGGCATAGACTTAGATAGATTAACTTAGCCGAATTTATCTAAGTTAAATAATCCTAAAATATGGTAGGACACTTTAGTGGGAGGAAAAGTAAAAAACGAGATATTTATATCCAGTTTTGCTCCTGTTCCTGTATGTTCACAACGTGAGATCCATGCTCGGCTTCGTGTCGCCTTGGGTGTAACCCCCTTTCAGAAAATGTTTACATGGGTCAATATTAAGGTGAATGGGGAAAGTGTCTATAATAAATGGGAGTGGGATTCATGTCAACGTATCCTTCGGTCTCCACCCCTAGGTCACAACATGAGATTCCCATGATCCCCTTGCATGTTGTCCTAGAGCAACCATAGCTTCGAAGGGCCTGATCATAGGAGTCAAAACATATCGAACTCCTGAAAAGGATAGGGTCACTTAGGTTAATTACCAACAGTTGTCTTTCCTAATGGTAGCCTGTTGGTGCATACCTTTGGGATCTGAAAGTGGGAGGGTGCATTTACGGGGATGAGTTAAGAGTTAACGAATCCTTGACCAAACAACGATGGCTAATGTCTATAGGAATATGAGCTATTATGGTATCAGAATTAGCTGAGAGCTATCTCATTTTAGAGGAGCAGTGGCTAATCACCCTTCGGTGGCAGATCCTCTAAACCCCTGAAGCATCATTGCAAAAACTAAATCAATAGTTTATTAGGGTACTACGATTGCTTGCTTTTGCTAAATTGATTGGATAGTTCGTAATTGTTTTCTTGTGTGATGGGTTAAGGCAAAGATAACTAATACGAACAATGTTTGTTTTTTTATTTTCACCAATGTCTTCCTCAATAATTGCACTACTTAAAAATGAAAAACTTACTGGCGAAAATTACTCTACGTGGAAGTCCAACTTGAATACGATTCTTGTTGTTAACGGTCTGTGGTTCGTCTTATCGAAAGATTGTCCTCTGGCCCTTACTCGTAATGCATCCCAGACTACGAAGGATGCTTATGACCGGTGGATAAAGGCCAACGAAAAGGCTCATGACTACATCTTGGCGAGCTTATTTGAAGTTTTGTCTAAGAAGCATGAGGTCATGTAACTGCTAGGGAGATTATGGAATCTCTCCAAGACATATTTGGACAACTGTCCTATCAGCTCCACCATGGTGCCCTCAAATACATTTACAACTACTGCATGAAAGAGAACACATCTGTTCGAGAATATATCCTGGACATGACGATCCAATTAATATGGCAGAGGCAAATGGAGCGGTCATAAACGAGCGTAGTCAGGTTGCGTTCATCCTAGAATCTCTTCCGAAGAGTTTCCTACAATTTCGTAGCAATGGGATGATGAACAAAATCCAATATAACATGATCATTCTCCTTAATGAGCTATAAATTTACTAGTAATTTATAAAAAAATAAGGGACTTAATAACGTATAAAAATAATGATGTTTTGTTATGATTTCTCGCTTATGTTACACTACTGATGAATGATTCAAGTTCTTGTCCCCAGCAACGACGCCAAAAACTTGTAATAATAAATTTATATTCTTTATCTACATGTCTTATAAAAATGAATGAATTGTTATGTGCTAAGACTGAAGTTGCTTTGCGATAAAGATATGCGCGATACTACGTTCTAGGTATATGCGATGATGCTTAAATGCTCGTAGTATGCATTCGTATAGTGCGTGTCACAAGTTTTCTTGTGCTGGAACCAAGTATAATTCAAACGCAAGTTTCTCAGATTGACCTGAGGTCAAACACGGGGATTGTTGTTGTTATTGCGATATTAATGTGGTAAATGTGACCAGTTTAACATAAAGAATAAAGAATTGGTTTGTGCAGAAAAGTAAATTGCGATGAAAATAAAATGCGATGGTAAATAAAGTGCTGTCTAATAAATTGCGATGATAAAATAAATGACTAAGCTACTAATGATACAGGGTGAGGACTGGCTGTGAAGTTGTGCAAAAGAATCTAATGAATGCGGTGGCAAGTCTTGTGAATGAATCAGAAAAAGAATGAGTTGAGGGAAAGGACATCGCAAGTTCGTCAATCTTGTTAAGGACGCGACTCAGGTTCCGCTTTCCCTTGGTTTACACCTTTCAGTGATCGGCCGCGTTCCCATATGTCTATGGTGAAACATGGATGAACGTAATGAACACAAGGTTGTTTCCATCTCTGGAAATACTTCTCGCTTTAGTTAACGCATTCTTCCAACCTTCTCTCGATAGGCGGAATAACATCTTCACTTCTACTCTCACAGGTGAAGATGTCGTCGAGCATGCTTTAGCTAAACTTAGCCGATTACCTTAACAAGGATTAACTCACTCGCTTAATCTTTCCCCTTTACCCAGGGGATTAGTGACACATGATGGAGAAAATGAATGATAAATGTATGGAAAAGAACAGAGAGATGATAATGATTACGATAATGATATTTAAATCTAGAGATCAGCGTTTGATACATGATTGTGAATGAAAGATTAAATAAAGATAAACACAGTAGATGAATGAAATAATAGAAACAAATACGGAAAACGTGTCAATGTCTTGACACAGATCCCGATCGGAGTCGTTATGCTTACCGGCATGTGGATGAAATGGAGTGGAAAGCTTCCCTCTCAGGCTTGCTTTCCAGGTAGAAGTGACCTCTTGCATAGAGCTTCTTCTTCGGGAATGGAAAGAATTTCTTGCTCAGAGATTTACCTTTCAGCCTTGTCTCGTAATTCTCCCATATTTTCTCTATATTGTCTCTTCAGACTATCCTCCTTAACATTGAATTCGAGGAAGCTATTTATAGACCTTGGCTCTCTATATTAGTGGTCCCACTTTGTAATTCTGATAATTCCTGCCATGGCGTAATGGAAAAGTCCGCTCTGCTCCACGATCAATTTGTCAGAATTGTACAACAGAAAAGCTGTACACTTGTCAAATGCTCTGCGAATGCGTTGCTCTTCACATCTTCGATCGATTGCCGCATGCGGTGTAATTTTTTTGATCTATTGTTGATCACCACATGTGGTGGAAATGCGTTGATCTCTTGAATCCATGATCGATTGTTGCATGCGCTGCAATTGCGTCGATCTTTTCCGTTCTTGATTGATTGTCGATGCTGTGTGGATGCATTGTTCATTTTGTCCTCGAGCAATTAACGCATACGGTGACCTATTTCCTGAAAACAAAGATTTGGACATTCCATTTCACCATCGCAATGGGGTTAGTGGGTGTGTTCATGACACTTTACAATTTTCGTATTTCTAAGCCAATTTCTATACTGTCGACGCAACTTTTCCTTCTTTTTGCCACATAATCTAAATAAAACAGCATAAATAACTTGTATTTCTACAAGTTATCACACCCCTAAATTTAGATATATGCTTGTCCTCAAGCATATCTTCGACTAAGGCAATTCCGCTCAACTCCCATCCTAACTTTGTGTCGATCGGCTACTCCGAATGCTCTGCCTCTACATAATTTCTCAACACCGCAAGTTCCTTCTATCCTTTAACATTTCTTCACATGCTCACTTTATTCTTATCTAAAACAAAACTCTACCCAAATTTTCCTTCTAGTTTTGAGAAGAATGTTTTACCTCTTCTTGCAAAAACATCAAAGTGCGTCTTTATGCGGTGGCCTGGTTTGCGTCATCGTATAGAGAATGTTGATCATGGTTACACCCTTCCTTTTGGCTTGCACCCACGAGTGTCATGCGAGCATCCAACTTCGATTGTGTACCAATCTCAACTTCAATTCTTGATCCTTAGCCAAGTTTTACTTTTCCTGGTCAGAGGAGTTGTCTCTTTTATCCTTATTTTCTCTCTTTTTTTTTTTTCATATTGCGTCGATCTTAGAAACCTACCTTTGTTTTGGCTTGCTCCCATGGGTGTCATGCGAACATCCAACTATGAGCAGGTTCCTTTAATGACTTAACTCTTATCATGTTGGGATTTTTGGGATTTTCTCTTGCGTTGACAGCGGAGTTTTATGATTTTTTTTCGATGATGATGAATGCATTTGCCTGATATTACTGCATCCACTTGAACGCATCTGCTCAGACCTTCCCCACCCTCAAATTTAGAGATGCACACGGTCCTCATTGCATTATTTTGGATAGAAAAGACAAAACACTTAGTCAAAATTTTGAAAAGAAGGTTTGAGCAGAGTCTTGAAATTGAGAAGGTAAAGTAGAGCTATTGCGATGAATTGTCTAAGTGTTAGTAAGAAAATGCAATTTATAAAGGAATTTGCTAAGGGTATGCATACTACTCATCATGGCAGCACAATTAACAATGCAAAATAAAAGACGAACTATCGCATTAATTGACAAAGGATAATAAGTAAAGAGGCAAACGCATATGGAAAGAATAATTACTCAGTTGTATTAAATTTGACTAAGTATACAAAGAATCATAAATATCTCAACATAAAATTGTAGCATGTACAAAAGAATCAAGGTATAGCTTCTATACAAAAAAAATAATGAATAAATGGCCGCAAAGAAAAATTGCAGAATTGCGGAGAAGATGGCACACCCGCAAATTTAGAGTAGCGGCGGGGGATCTTGAGGAGGATGTTGCGGAGGAGCTCGTTGAGGCGCATCTTGAAATTGAAGAGGTTGCTGTAGATGTGGAGGCACCACGAGACCATGTAAATAAGCTATTAAGAAGTTGAAGTACTCATGGTTGCGCTTTGCCATCTATCTCTGGTTCAAGCGGATGGTAAAGATAAATGATTAAAGGCAAATGATTCGAGGGCTGTAGATGCGGGGTTAGAATCAAGAGTGAGAAGGAGGGTTGTGAAGTATTCGGGGAGAGGGGAAAGGGGCTCAATTGGAGGGCTTGGTGGGCAAATGATTAAAGGCAAAGGGTCCAAGGGTAGTTGGGTTTGTTCTTGCGGTGATCGTTTTTGGACTTTTTCCTTTGCAGTAAGCTGGCCTACATCGATCGGAATGCCTCGCGCAATATGGTATGCAGCCATCACTCGATCCCTTGAAATTTTTTTGTCATGCATTGTTGGGATGAGTCACCGTTTCACCAAATATACCCAAAGTCGCGCTTCTGGGAGCAGCTTGTTCGTGGCGAGGGTTCTAATGCCTGTTAATAATACTGACCACTGGGTGCCCGGTTGCGTTAATACCTTCAGCGCATCCTCCATGTATTCTTCTTCAGTATCATCAATTAACTTGTTACTCGGTGCTTCCAGGATGTTCTTCAAATTGTATAGTTCATTGATGTCCTTTGCGCTGAACGACACTACCCTCCCTTCTATGATCACCACATCTTCGGTGTCAAGGAGCTGGCTGTGATAAAAGGCCCTCACTACTGCAGGAATAATGATGGATGGGCATTGGCAGAAGGTTTACCACCCATGCTCCAACACAACACTTGTGATTAGATTTGGTAGTGGCGTCGATGCAGGGAAGAAACCCATCTCCATCATCATATCATCATTTTCTTTCTTTGTTGATGGGTGCCTCCTGGTCGACGCAAGCTCGCTGCTCTCAACTTTAGCTTTGCCCTTGTCGTGAGCAGACGCATGGCGAGATTTTTGTCTTTATTTGCGTTCCCTTTCCTTGCGTTGCTCTTCTTTTTCCCTTTTCCTTTCCGCCACCTCTGTTCTCTTATTTTCTCTGACGCGCTGCACATTGGCCTTGCGGTGTCTTTCCTTCTCCTCTTTCTCCTTTTTTTCTTTTTCTTTTTCTTCTTCTTGTCTCATTTCTCTCTAAACTACTCTGAGGCAAGCAAAATGTGTTGCTCTTCCTCGTGCCTTCTTTTTTCTTCTTCTGCCACCCTTGCGTTGTCACGGAAAACTTTCTCATCGTGGATTTTTCTGGCCAAATCATCTGATGCAATGATTTGGCGCGCATGTGACATCTTTTCTTGCTTCTTCTCTACCTCTCTTTTTCTTCTCTCCTCTTCTTTTGCTATGCGTTGAAAAAATAATGGGTCACTTGTAGACCTTTGCGGTGCATTCTCCTTGCGACGCCCATAAGAGGGGTAATGTCAGGATCTTCTCTATCTTCAGTCGCAACCATTCTGATATGCGGTGATGAAACATGTGGTTACGCTGATGCTTTGGCTTGCGTTGATATCCTCTCTTCCACCCTTACGGTGGTTGATTCTCCATCAAAATCTGGGCTTTTCGCCCTCTTTCTTTTCTCCTCCTTCTTCAGGCATTTATCTTCTCGCCTGCATTGTTTCTTTTCACTCTCCTTCTTTTCTTTCTTCTTCTTCTTCAACCGGGTAGCTTCATCTCCTTCCACCCGTTTTCTTTACTTTTTCTTTGCTTCTTCCCTTTTGCCGTCCCCGGCTGCTTCTTTGCTCCTACAACCTCCATAACAGCCCTGATGGGTCCCTCATTGAAGTCTGTTGGAACAGTCTCCTTAGGATCTGTAGTGGCCATGGCCATTCTTCGTGAAGCTTCCGCCATTTTCTCCTCTGAAGGCAGGGGCTGGTTTATAACTCCAGCTTCTGGTAGCCCCCCCTCTTTCCATATTACTTAAAATACTCCCAAATACCTCTTTATCGTCCTTTCTCTTCAGTTCGCTTTTTATCGAAGGTACTAGGAGTGCCACCTCAGGTCTGGTGGCAGGGGCACTCTCCGTGCTCAGCCCTTCTCGGATGGTGAATGGTTTGGCTACAGAGGTCTTTCGCCGGGGTTTTTCGGCGATTCTTTAGGAAGGCTTGGGCTGGACGACGAGACGGCGGCTAACAGCGAGGCATGCCGCCTCCCGTGCGGTGATGGAGGCTTGGGAAGGTGATGATGGTAAGAAAGATGAGTGTGAAGATTGTCCGGCCATGGTTTCCGTTGAGTGAAAGAGTTAGGAAAATTTTTGGTCTGAGGAAGGAAATCGGAAGGGTATGGTATGCAAAGGAAATTTTATGGTTTCTTTCGCGAGAGATTCAAATAAGCTCCTCAGTTGAAGGAGGTGAGATTTATAGGTTGGGCCTTAATGGGCCCAACGCAATCTCTGCGTGGCAGGCTTCGATATTCTCAAAAAGCCTGCCGCCGCGCCCCTCCCATTATGATTTAGCAGAAAGGATGTCCTTTCATCTGCTAAGCCATAATTCCTTTGGAAGCTTAAACAATTCGACTACTCTCTCGGCGAAGATTTTATCATTTTATTTTATTCGGACGGCGCAATGTTACTTATTAACGTAATGCATCAGTTACCGCAAATGTATATTTACGGAGGATAGGCACAACATATACATTAGTGCAACACACCCCTCAATTTAACGCATTTCTGGAGGATAGGTGCATGGTATTTCTACTAGCCCAACACTACCTCGACATAGTGCGTTTTTGCTGAGGACAGGCACATTGTACACACGCGCCCAACATACCCCTCAAAGCAATGCATTTGTGGAAGACGGGCGCAAAGTGTATCCATCATCGCAAGATACACCCGCCATCACAATGCATACCGGATGTTTATTAAAGTTTACTTTTATTTTTTTATTTTTTTTCCATCAACAACGTAACGCGTAACCCCTAAACCAAGTTGGTAAGATGTTGCAGTGTGGATTTCTTTTTTAGTAATCATTCACAGAAATTAGGTTCAATGCAAACTAAGGCTGGAAAGTAAATAAATTCAACAAAGCATGAAATTAACGCAACTAGAATTGAAGTAGAAGTAAATTCAGAAAGCAGTAAGACTAATTTAAGAAAGCAATCAATTGAATTGAATAACGCAATATCAAAGAAATAAAATAATTTATGAAAGCATTAAAGAAAGTAGTAGAAATAGATGTTTGGGATTCTGATTGAGAAAAAGTTCTTCAAGGTTACCACAATTCGCATCCCCGCAGGCAGTCAGACATGCCTGCACAATGTCACTACTGACAGTGTTGCTTCCCATTAGGTCGGGGGGCTTCTGAATTACTTGGCAGCGCTTCTAGTGTTCTATTTTGAAGCTCAGTTGCCATTTGCCCTACTTGGACCTCCAAATTCCTTATGGAAGATGCCTGCGATTGTATAACCGCATCATTTTTCTCGATGTACTGCTTCAGCAGAGCTTCCAAGGATGATGAATTTGTAGAGGTGTTTGATGTGGAAGGTTGGTTTTACGATTGCCTTTGGTGGTGATGACTCTGATTCACACCCTGGTGAAAAGCTGGAGGGTTTCCTTGATTCTCGGAGTTGTTCTATGAATTCCTTTGGCCTCCTGATCGTTGTTACCTCCCCAACTGAAGTTGGGGTGATTCTGCCAACCCAGATTATATGTGTTGCTGTACGAGTTATTCTGAATGGCGTACACTGCTTGTGGGTTCAATGGGCACATCTCTTCTAAATGACCCCCTTCGCATTGTGCACAGCGGATCGCTGCCACTTGTGCCATCGCATTGGTTTGCGCTGCACCCTGAGAGAGGGTTCCTTGATTTATTGCCATCGTCTGGAAAAGAGAGGTCACTGCGGCAATTTTTGCAGCCAATGTTGTCATTGTATCAGCTGGTACAATGACACTTTCTGTTCTTCTTCTCTCTGGGCCTCTTCCCCCGTATCCTCCATCTACCAAGTCATCTGTGTTTTGCAAAATGCGATCCAAGATGTCCTTGGCCTCAGTGTAGGTCTTGTCCATAAATTCTCCTGCTCTGGAGGCATCGGCAACAGCTTGCGTTGATCTGTCCAAGCCGTTGTAAAAGGTTTCCATTAGAACGCAATCGGTAATCCCGATGTACAGACAGTTCTTTACCAATCTTCTGAATCGCACACAGGCGGTGCTGAGAGTCTCGTTTTCCATTTGCTCAAAATTCAACACATCCTTTCGTCTTCTTGCGTTGATGGCTGGCGGGAAGAATTTCTTCATGAATCGCTCTACCAACTGGTCCTATGAGTCAATTTCGTTTGGCTCCAAAGAATGAGCCCACCTCTTCGCCTCATCCCTCAGTGTGTACGGAAGAGGTATAATCTAATTCCCTCAGGAGTAACACCAGGTATGGAGAATGTGTTGCACACTTCCACGAAGCTGGTCAAATGTGCATGTGAGTCTTCACCATGCATCCCTCCAAATTGTCCCACATTTTGGATCATTTGAAGCATGACCGGCTTGATTTCAAAGCGTGCATTCTCTTCAACCACGGGTCTTGAAATTTCGGGCGAGAAGTCATATAAGTTTGGTGCCGCATACTTCCTCATTGGGATGTTGCGGTCGACAGTAAGAAAAACAGGGTCTTGCGCTGGCTGATTGACCGCTTGATTCCTTTCGAGCCTCTCATTATTATTTGCCATGTTTCTCATTTGCCTGATTCTGTTCTGGCGTGCTCGTGCGCAAAAAGTACACTCGATCTCTGGGTCGGCTTCGAATTCTGGATCAGTCCCAATACTCATAAACCGTCAACCTGCTCTCCGCGATAAACAGACAGTACAACAGAGATCTGTCTTGCAAAATACCACAAAACTATTCAACAATAAACGTTACCAATCCCCGGCAACGGTGCCAAAAAATTGATAATGTATAAAAATAATGTTGTTATTATTATGCTTATTCGCTTATGTTGCACTACTGATAAATGATTCAAGTTCTTGTCCCCGACAACGGCGCCAAAAACTTGTCATAATAAATTTATATTCTTTATCTATATATCTTATAAAAATGAATGAATTGTTATGTGCTAAGGCTCAAGTTGCTTTGCGATAAAGATATGCGCGATACTACGTTCTAGGTGTATGCGATGATGCTTAAATGCTCGTAGTATGCATTCATGTAGTGCGTGTCACAAGTTTTCTTGTGCTGGAACCAAGTATAATTCCAATGCAAGTTTCCCAGATTGACCTGAGGTCGAACACGGGGATTGTTGTTGTTATTGCGATATTAATGTGGTAAATGTGACTGGTTTAACATAAAGAATAAAGAATTGGTTTGTGCAGAAAAGTAAATTGCGATGAAAATAAAATGCGATGGTAAATAAAGTGCTGTCTAATAAATTGCGATGATAAAATAAATGACTAAGCTACTAATGATACAGGGTGAGGATTGGCTGTGAAGTTGTGCAAAAGAATCTAATGAATGCGGTGGCAAGTCTTGTGAATGAATCAGAAAAAGAATGAGTTGAGGGAAAGGACATCGCAAGTTCGTCAATCTTGTTAAGGACGCGACTCAGGTTCCGCTTTCCCTTGATTTACACCTTTCAGTGATCGGCCGCGTTCCCATATTTCTATGGTGAAACATGGATGAATGTAATAAACACAAGGTTGTTTCCATCTCTGGAAATACTTCTCGCTTTAGTTAACGCATTCTTCCAACCTTCTCTCGATAGGCGGAATAACATCTTCACTTCTACTCTCACAGGTGAAGATGTCGTCGAGTATGCTTTAACTAAACTTAGCCAATTACCTTAACAAGGATTAACTCACTCGCTTAATCCTTCCCCTTTACCCAGGGGATTAGTGACACATGATGGAGAAAATGAATGATAAATGTATGGAAAAGAACAGAGAGATGATAATGATTACGATAATGATATTTAAATCTAGAGACCAGCGTTTGATACATGATTGTGAATGATAGATTAAATAAAGATGAACACAGTAGATAAACGAAAGAATAGAAACAAATACAGAAAACGTGTCAATGTCTTGACACAGATCCGGATCAGAGTCATTATACTTACCGACGTGTGGATGAAATGGAGTGGAAAGCTTCCCTCTCAAGCTTGCTTTCCAGATAGAAGTGACCTCTCGCACAGAGCTTCTTCTTTGGGAATGGAAAGAATTTCTTGCTCAGAGATTTACCTTTCAGCCTTGTCTCGTCATTCTCCCATATTTTCTCTGTATTGTCTCTTCAGACTATCCTTCTTAACATTGAATTCGAGGAAGCTATTTATAGATCAGCGCAAGGTCAGAAAAAAGATAACAATGTCAAGAAATATGCAAGGATAAAATTATTTGACACCTGGTGGAAAAATTTTCTCTTTGAAATAAATCATGCGATTTTCTGGAAGTCAGTAAAGTCCTTATTAAAGGTAAACTTGCAGTCCCTAGGTCTTAGAAATATTTTAAGAAGAGATTTGAAAAAGACTTTAGGAAATTGTGGTGTATAAGAACTGAATGAAGTATCCTTGAGAAATCTAGGAAAAGAACATTGCGGTTGACTTGCTAAAGGAAATCTTTAGCTTATGCTTGAGGATAAGCATTGTTTAAATTTGGGGGTGTGATAACGAGACAAAATGCACGTTATCATAGTGCTAAACTCTTAAACAATGTTGGCTTGCGTTGATAAAACATGTTAAATTTCGTCCAAAAAAGCATCAAATTCATAATATTGCGGTCGCATGCGTTCATCGCATATGAATAGTTGCTTTTTGTATTTTTATGCAGAATATGCGTTGACGCAAGGTGGAAATTTCGATCGTAGGAAATCATGGGTTGAGTGCAGCATTATCGCAAGGCTTTGCAGTGATCGTGTTCACAAACATTTTCTCAAGAAGGATTGCTGCAACTTGGTCAGTGCAACATGGTGGGCACATCTAGGTGAAAGACGTAATTAATCACGATGGGATAGAAAGCTGATGACAGTTGAATCCGAATTAAGTTGACAGCCGCTAAAGATAACAAGTACATTTAGCTTTTTGGTGAAAAATATTCGGCGCATCAGTCAGGGAATTAAAGCCATCCCATCTGTGCAAACATGAGAGAGAAGCCGCCTTTCACCCTGGAAGTTCTATAAATATCGAAGGCATCCTTTAGAAAAGGGCTTCACCATCTTACGAGTTCACAAGTTTGTTCATAATTTAGCCTTGTTCTTAGATTTTCTTTTATTTTAAGGCAGATGCGAGATAAGGGGGTTGTGCTGACAGATCGTTCCGGTAAGCTTAGGAGAGCGCCGGAAGCTTCAAGAACAGAGAGGGGGCTAACTCCTGTGCAAGCAGGAATATCTTTTGAACCGAATAGAGATTGACAGTGTAAAAGCCTTGGTCAACAAGGAATTGCTACCAGGCTCTCTATACCTTCATCTTCCAAATTATTTTGTACTCAAACTCATTTATCAAAATGGAATTTACTTCTCTATATCTGTTCATTCTCTGTTATTCACACATGAGTAGCAAAATGTGTTGAATGGGTTGAGAAGCATTTAGCTAGCACAACTGGGAATCTTCATTGTATGCGATTATCTTGTATTATGTATGCTTCATTCGTCCATTAGAGATACTCGGGAGGGTAGTCTAAGGACAGGATCTAGGCTTGGGAAGGTCAGGTCAGAATCTAGGCTCAGGAGAGTCAGATTAAAACGAATAATCA
Organism: Benincasa hispida; assembly: GCF_027475165.1. Taxonomy (NCBI): domain Eukaryota; kingdom Viridiplantae; phylum Streptophyta; class Magnoliopsida; order Cucurbitales; family Cucurbitaceae; genus Benincasa; species Benincasa hispida. The sequence goes on along the minus strand of NC_143482.1, from coordinate 26,263,686 downwards.
AGAGATAGGAGCTTAGGAATAAGCACTATTTGCTATTAACGCATCGCATGCATCCTAGAGATAGGATATGATTGTATGTGGTCACCTTGCCTTTATGCATTTTACATCATCGCATAGGAAAATAGTAGAGACTTAAGAATAAGCTCTATGGACACTTTTGCATTCAACACATGCATCCTAGACTTAGGAGCATCGCATTTGCTTTGGAAAATGACTTGTTGTGCATGGTTGTAGCATGTTCGCATAGTCTGACGCATTCCCAAATAACGCTAGCTAAGGACTTCTCAACCCATTCATCCGCATACTCAGTGCATCTATCACACAACTAACTTTTCTCAAATCCGCCGCATTTGTTTATTTTTCATTATTGCAATCAACAAACAAACCAACAATCATTTGAATTACCGGTTACCGAAAAGTTTTCGTAAAAATTACCACTGCGTATTATTTTTCCAAGTCCCTGAGTTCGAGCCTGGACTTACTAAGAACTCAGTGGGGTTTACACTTGGATTCCATTGAGAAAACTTGAGTACTCAACGCAATTTCACCATCGCATATCATCCATAATTTCACTTCATAAAATAACGCATCAGGTATTAAGAAAATGCGGTCACTGAACGACTACAGCTACATATAATAAAGGATCAACGCAAGGTTGGTGGAATGAACACATCAGTGCATATCTTGAGGAAATCAAAAGTTGATGTTGACATCTCACCTACCACGCCGTTAGCAGCAGAGATTCAGAAAAGGACTAACGCACCGCGAATGTCAGAATCAGAGTAGTCCATTAATGCTGTCGGCGATCCAAGCTCTATATAAAAAAGCCGATGAGCAGAATTTCAACTTATCCTAGGTTTTCGCCTGAGGTTCTCCTTAGGGCAAATCCTTGTGATCTAGACCAATGCGTGAGAAGAAAGCTTAAGAGTTCTACATCTCCTTCAACCATTCTGAGTGACGACTAGAGCCTTCGATCGGAGCTAGATCTCGGGAGAGTTAGCTCCACCGCCCATCCATGACACCACCGGCAGCCTTGACGCACATCCGCTGGAAGCAAGTCACTATTTCCAGTCGGTTATTTCATTTTCTCTTCTTTTTTTATATTGTATTGTAGTACATTTTGTCATTAAAGAATTAATACATTATGTGTTCAATGCATTTATGTGTTTCCTTCAATTCCATATCCATCTTTCTTTACTTAGCAGCCATACTTTCATTGCATCACTTAGTGTGATTGCTAGAGGATCGCATACTTAATCGTGTGGACTAGAGATATGAAGCATGTAGCAAACCATCGGAAGGTGTGCGTTGCATGAGTGTGTGAGAAAACCTTATTTGCTTAGTGTGAAAGTAATGCAACGCTTGTGTATGAGCAAAGTCAGCAACAACTAACTGCCCAGGAGGGTAAGTGGTTGGTTGCATTAAGCAATGCAAGCTATTGTTCACTAGAGATAGGCATAATCATGCGACAGACAAGTTTATGTGGTTACCTTGTTTTATGTATGCATCCATCGCACCTTTAGAGCTGCTTGGGAGAGAGTCTAAAGAAAGAACCTAAGACTCGAGAGAGCTAGGTTAGAATCGATGCTCGGAAGGGCTACATTAGGTCTGCATAAGCAAGAATGGAGACTTAGGAATAAGCTCCGTTTGCCATCACACAGCGTATGCAACCTACGGATAGGATATTGCATGCGTCCAGGAAGTAGGATATGGTGGTGATATGCTGCCATCACGCTCACGCGACGGGAGCACATGAGCGGGTTATAGGGGTTTAGGCCGACATAGGCTTCTCAGCACTATTGCATATACATCGCATATGTCTCAAAATTAGGCTCAAATGTGTGTAGCATGATCGCATGGCTTGCGTTCTTGCGGTCACTCTTAAGGGTTGCAATGAAGACATCTCCACATTTTATCTATTTTCCCATCCATTTGTTTCATGTCAAGAGTTTTTGTGTCTCTACCTCTCATTCATATTCTCATTGTGTTATCTGTTAGTTAGGAGTAGAAGTAGAGTTAGCTTAGAAACCCCTCCATCATTCTTTTATTCAACTGTTGCATGCACATTACCGCATTCATCTAGCTACAAGTCCCTGAGTTCAACCTCGGATCACCCGAGAAACTTTCGTTTACGTTATACTTTGCATGAGCACAAGAAAACTCGTGACAGGACGCATGGCCATCGCATACATTTGTTAACGCATAGTCATTCCAACGCATGACCACGACACATGATAATCAACACATACTTTAAGAACATGCATCACATATTGCATCCATGGAATTTTAGTTGATTGAGTAATTGACATCTAATTTCCCGTCATCAGGTGCAAAGTTATTTTCTAGAGATAAATTTGTTTTTCTTAAGGATTTGTACATTATACCAGGAATTAAGAGAAATTTAGTTTCTATCTCTTGTCTACTTGAACAATCTTACATTGCAAATTTCAAAGTAATTACACGTTCATTATTAAAAATGGTGTATTTATATGTTTAGCTAGATTAGAAAATAACTTGTATGTATTAAGACCAACCAACACAAAAGCAATTTTAAATCATAAGATGTTTAAAACTGCTTAAACTCAAAATAAAAGGCAACGTATTTCTTTTAAAAGTAACAACACTCATCTTTGACTTAAGGCTAGGTCATATTAACCTCAATAGAATCGAACAGTTGGTTAAGAATGAAATTTTAAATGAGTTAGAAGATGATTCACTACCTCCATGTGAATATCGTCTTGAGGGAAAAATGGCCAAAGGACCTTTTAGTGGAAAAGGTTATAGGGCCAAAGAATCCTTAGAGTTAATAAATTCGGATCTCTGTGATCCAGTGAATGTAAAAGCTCGAGGAGGGTACAAATATTTCATCTTCTTTAGGGATGAATATTCGAGGTATGCTTACTTATACCTAATGGAGCATAAGTCTGAATCACTTGAAAAGTTCAAGGAGTTTAAGACTGAGGTAGAGAACCTGTTAGGTAAAACTATTAAAACAGTTTGATATGATTGAGGTAGAGTGTATATGGATCAAAGATTACAGGGTATATAATAGAACATGGAATCCAATCCCAACTCTCAGCTTCTGGTACACCTCAACAAAACGGTGTATCAGAAAGGAGAAATAGAACCCTGTTAGACATGGTTAGCTCGATGATGATTTTGGGGGTATGCAGTAGAGGCTACAGTTCACATCCTGAACAATGTTCCCTCGAAGAGTGTTTCTGAAACACCTTTCAAGTTATGGAGGGGGCATAAACCTAGTTTGCACTACTTTAGGATCTAGGGTTGTCCAACACACATGGTTGTGACAAATCCAAAGAAATTGGAACCTCGTTCAAAGTTGTGCCAATTTGTTGTTAAAAGAAACGAGAGGTGGTGTTTTCTACGACCCACAAGAAAATAAGGTGTTGTATCAAAAAACATTACTTTCTTGGAGGAAGACCACATGAGGGATCACAAACCACATAGTAAGTTAGTGTTAGGAAAAGATACTGAAGAGTCAACAAGAGTTTTTGATGAAGCTAGTCCTTCAACAAGAGTTGATGAAGGAGTTAGTTCTTTAGGTCTGTCTCGTCTTTTCAATTGTTGAGAATACCTCGATGCAGTTAGAGAGTTGTATCATTGACCGCTACTTGGGTTTAACTGAAACTCGGCTTGTCATATCTGATGATGGCGTTTTGGATCCATTGTCCTATCGATAGGTAATGAATGAGGCAAATAAGAACCAATGGGTCAAAGCCATGGACCTTGAAATGGAGTCAATGTACTTCAATTTAGTATGAGAGCTAAAGAGTGCAAATGGATCTATAAGAGAAAAAGAGATGCAGCTAGGAAGGTACATACCTTCAAAGCCAGACTCGAAGCAAAGGGTTATATCTAGAGAGAAGGGTTGACTATGAGGAAACATTTTTTCCTGTTACTATGTCAAAGTCTATAAGAATTCTCTTATCCATAGCCACATATTATGACTATGAAATATGGTAAATAGACGTCAAGATTGCCTTTTTGAATGATAATCTTGAAGAGAGTATCTTTATGTCTTAACTCGAAGGGTTCATAGTCCAAGATCATGAACAAAAGGTTTGCAAGCTGAATCGATCCATTTATGGATTGAGACAAGCGTCCAGATCTTGGAACATTCGATTTGATACTGCAATCAAATCTGTTAGTTTTGACCAAAATGTTGATGAGCCTTGTGTATACAAAAAGATCAACAAGAATAAACTAGTTTTTCTAGTACTTTATGTGGATGATATTCTACTCATTGGGAATAATGTAGGGTACCTTACTGAAGTGAAAATCTAGCTAGCGGCCTAATTTCAAATGAAAGATTTAGGAGAGGCGCAATATGTTTTTGGGATCTAAATCATTAGGGATTGTAGGATCGTAAGAATAAAATGCTGACATTGTCTCAAGTAACGCATATTGGCAAAATGTGGCCCATTATTTTATTCAGAACTCCAATAAGAGTTTATTGCCTTTCAAGCATGGTGTTCACTTGTTTAATGAACAGTGTCCTAAGACACCTCAAGAAGTTGAGGATATGAGACATATTTCTTACACCTCAACTGTGGGTAGCTTAATGTATGCTATACTCTACACTAGGCCAGACATATGTTATGCAGTGGGAATAGTCAGTAAGTACCGGTCCAATTCAGGGCTAGACTATTGGACGATGGTTAAGAACAATCTGAAGTATCTTCGGAGAAAAAGAGACTATATGCTGGTGTATGGGGCAAGGATTTGATCCTTACAGTGTACACCGACTTTGACTTCCAAACTGACAAGGATTCTAGGAAATCTATGTTAGGGTCAATGTTCACCCTTAACGAGGGACCTATAGTTTGGACAAGCATCAAGTAGGGATGCATAGCAGACTTCACTATGGGGACTGAGTATGTAACTACTTGTGAAGCAGTTAAGAAAGTTTGGCTCAAAAAGTTCCTAACAGATTTGGAAGTTGTTTCAAATATGGACTTGCTTGTTACATTATACTGTGACAATAGTGGGGTAGTAGCCAACTCGAAAGAACCACGCAGCCACAAACGAGGAAATCATATAGAGAGAAAGTATCACCTAATACAGGAGATAGTGCAACGAGGAGATGTGATCGTCACAAAGATTGTTTTGGAGCACAACATCTCGGATCCATTTATGAAGGATCTCTCGAGTAAAGTGTTCGAGAGTCATCTAGAGAGTCTAGGTCTACGAGACAAATATATAGTATAATCTAGGGCAAGTGGAAGATGTGTAATGGATATAAGAATGCCTTAGTTTATTGTATTTGTATATTTACTTTTCATGTAATGTATTTGACATTTTCAGTTTTGGATTATTTATTATATATACATCCCACTAACTAGAATATTATTTTAAGTGGGAGTTTGTTGGGTTTTATGCCCTAAAACTCGTAGGTAGTAAATGTAACATTTGATCGATCATTAATAATGTGTTATTAATGTTTATTACAATAAATAGTTATTCTTTATCTTGTATTTATCTTGCCTAAATAACCCTAATCCAATAAACTAATATCTTAGACTATTGTATAATTCTTGAACTATATGTGGAGATATAGGGATCAATATTCAAGATACAGCCTAAAGAGTCTATAGTATATGGATAAAGCTGGGTACCTTATCTTGTTGACATTATGGATACGACCCACTTTGTATTTGATACAAATGCTATGATCCAATGCATTCGTGTAGGGGACATGCGAGTCGGGGTATCCTAATGAATTAGTAACCACTAGATGTAACTCTATTGACTAGTTAGGTTTTTATTTCAATAGAATGATCTAGGCAATGTATCTTAATCTTGAGTGAGTTATGGACTCCTGTTTATAAGGGATTGTCCTTTGATTTGTATGGGTGAGAATGGCCAGTTCGCTGACTCAATAAGCCTATCATTTTGGGGACAAGACCGAGTGGTGAGTTGGAAACATAATTTCACGAGATGGAATTCACTCCTTCTCGACTTTAGGGTAAGTAGATGAGTGTTCTCTTAAGTGGTGTCTTCAAGATTTGAACAAAGGGCTCTACCCTCTCATTGGCCTGAAAGGGGTTTCTGTTTAATGGTTGGACCATAAACTGGTTGTTCATTAGAGAAGCACTAGTACTTAAGGATACAAAGGTAACCCAGGGATAAAATGGTAATTTGACCCAACTGGTGTGACAAACACTCATGAAGGACTAACTTGTTATCATTGGTTTATATACATGGACACAGAAATATATCTACAGTGAGCAAGTACAACTATGGGTCTTTAGTGGAATGTACCCATAGTTAACGAATCTTGTTTAATTGGTTAATGAGTTTGGCCATTAATCTCATATCGTTGGAGCTTCTGATTGGTAGGTTCATGAGGTCCTCCTCCTAGCTCGTGAAGGAAATTGAGGTAATTATGCTTTGAATAGAGTTTGAAATGTTCAAAATCACTTAGGAAAATAATATAATGTACAATGATACATTATAATATAATGTTTATATTTTAATTAACTTTATAATATAAATTTATTCCTGGATGTGATTCAAAATTAATTTATGGGAGAGTTAAATATTTGAAAGAGTTCAAATATTAATGAATTGGATTCATATTGAAACTATAGGTTAAAATTAATGTGTATTTGATACACATTAAAACTATAGGTTATGAGAAAAATACAATTAAATATTATTCAAATGTAAGCCAAATTTTGTTGGGTTTTATATTCTAAAACTCGTGGTTTGTAAACAATAAACTTATTATGTTAATCATTATAGAAGTTATTGAAGTTTGATTCAATAAAGTTGTTATTGAATGTTTGAATTGCTCATTTCATTTTAGAAATAACCTGAATACAATAAACTAAGATCCATGGCTATTACATGAATACTTGAGCTTTGTATGGAGACATAAGAGTGGATCAAGTTGGAGTAAATGGCCAAAAAGGTCTATAGTATACGAATAAGACTGGTACCTTATTCTTGGGACACTATTGGATGCGGCCCACTTTGTAGATGTTACAATTGTTGTAGAGTGCTACACACGAAGTGATCCTAATTCGTTCATGTAGAGACATACAAATGGGGGCATTCTATGCAAAGAGCTTGTATAAGATCGGACCAAGAAATTAGTCACTCTTACTTCATAACGCTGTTTACTGTTTAAGACTAACTATTTCAAAGCGATCACCTAAGTAACTTGACCTTAATCCTGAGCTAACTATAAACTTCTGTTTATCTAGGATTATCTTTAGATTTGCATGGGTGAGTGTTAGCTCTCAGAAAGAGCTATTATTCCTAGCTTCAATTTTTAGTATCTTTAGGTTAGTTTCTCTCTTTTTTTTTTTGGTTGTAATTGATGGATTGGAGGTTCGTTCTTGATTTGTCTATGAATTGAGAGGTAGTTTCTATCTAATTTCTTTGAGCCAAAACCTTATGTTTAATTTCTTGAAGGTTTTCTAATTAATTTAACTAAACTCTAGTGAATTCTTTGGATAGATTCGTTTTAATATTAATAGAGTTTCAATGATTTTTTTCTGACAAATTAATTTATTGAAATTCTTGTATGGAAAATCATCGTAGCTATACAATATTGATTGATTAAGTTGCACGTATTAGGATCGCATGTATAGGGTCTTGAATTTTTGTAGCCAAACTCGTGTATGCTCTAGTATAATATTTTCCATATAAATCATGCCATAAGATATGGCTTTTCGGCTTGTAGTATGTCTCAATAATTGAACCCTTTCGTAATGCAATTCAATTTTAACTTGTATGCCGCTAAGAAGGAAGAGTTGTAAATTGAATTAGGGCTAATTTGGTTTAATATCGAATTTGACTAATTGGGCTATTAGATTTCTAATAGGTTGAGGGGTTGACAGATTCAGTGTAATGAAAGAAATCGTATAGGAAACTCTTTCTTGCTCTAGAAATTAGATAGACTCCTATCCTAGATTTCATTTACCTTTTTATTTCAATTTCGCACATATATCTCTTCCACACCAAGACCCCCATTTATCGCTCTAGTTAGAAAATTAACTTAATGAAACCAACCGCGCTTCTCTACGGATCGACTCAGACTTTCCACTGCTACTACGTTGAAGTAGTAATAGGAGTAGTTCGGTATTATAAATTTTCTTTTGTTTTGGTTTGGAGTTGAATTAACGACATCAATTCTCGAGCCGAACAGTAAGGGTTGGCTCAACAACGCTGGCTCAATAAGCCTCCCATTTCAGGGTAAAACTAGGTAGATAGCTGGGAACACAAGGTGCAAGATGGAATCTACTCCTACCCACTTTTCGGGATAGTAGAGAGGTTCTTCCCTTAAGTTCTGACTCTGGTTCTTGAACAAGGGGCCTCACCCTCTCATTAACCCGAAAGAGACTCAGTTTAGTGATTGGATAAAAAACCAATTGTTCATTAGAGGATCAGTGGGACTTAAGAAACAAGATGTAATGTCGGGGGTAAAACAACGTTTGACCTAGCCGTTATTACGAACAATTTGTGAAGGGTAGACTTACTGATTATGGTTATATTGAGTGGACATAAATATATCTTCAGTAAAGGGAGTGCAATTACTGGGCTTTAGTGGAGTGACTCGATAGTTAACCAATGTGTAGAAGTAATAAAACATGCAACGGAAGAATTCAGAATCAATAAGCACTTTAACTACATTTAATTTGAGTTTTAAACATGCTACTCATGAAGTTATCAAAAGAGGGTTTGAACGTGACAATACCTTTGTAGTTCTCTTCATGGTTTCAGAAGAATCCCTACAAGTTTGAGTTGGATTCTCCAGACAGACCACCAACAAGATCTTCTCAATTATGCTCAAGAAGGAATGTATGGTGGAAACACTCTAATCAAGCTGAATTGAAGATGAACTAGTAAGGGGTAGGATTTCAGTTTCACAACAACTTGGATAAAAGACTCAGTCTTCTCCCAATCTCCATGCATGAAGATTCATTATATAGCCTTAATTCATGCATTATAACATGGCTGCATGTAGGGCAGTTCCTACTTTGTATTAATTGAAGAATTCATGGTGGATTTTGGTGATAAAACACCGAAAATGATGTTAGTGGATTTTTTCAAATTTTTGGAAAAATCCACTAACTCAAAAACAATTCCAAAAATTATTTTTTCATTTAAATAAAACTATTTAAAATTTAGTTTTATATAATTATTTCAAAATTAATTAATTTAAATAAAACTAATTTAATTAATTTAATATCTTAATATTAAATTAATAAAATATCAATTCCACCAATATAATTCAAAATTAATTAATTTAAATAAAACTAATTTAATTAATTTAATGTCTTAATATTAAATTAATAAAATATCAATTCCACCAATATGATTCAAAATCCATATTTAAATCATAATTTAAATATTAATTGATTCTCCAATCTCGTTTTAATTTCGATTAAATTAAATGTTTTTAATTGCATTGTATACAATCAATTGAAAAACCCTAAAACTAAATTTGAACATTTCAAATTCATAACCCTAACTTCAAAATTCATCCAATCAATTACTCAATTCATTATTCCAATTTATGAGCTAGTAGAGGGACCTATTGGACCTACATATCATGAACTCCAACGATTTGTAATCAATTGGTTATACTCTTTAAACCAAATTAATTACTTTTCGTTAACCATTAAGACACACCACTATAGCTCAATAGTTGCACTCTCCTCACTGTAGATGTATTTTTGTCCATGTTAACCATAATCAGTAAGTCGATCCTTCATAAGTTGTTCGTATTTACAGTTGGATCAAAATTACCGTTTTACTACTATAAATACATCTTATTCCTTAAGCTCCCACTGACCCTCTAATGAACAACTGATTCATAATACCACGTATGAATCATGTCCCTCTCTATCATGAGAAGGCGAGGTCCCAATTGTTCAAGACCTGGAATCAGCACTTAAGAGAACAACCTATCTACTAACCCTAAAATGGGTAGGAGTGAATTTCATCTCGCAGGGTGATGATGGGAAATTGGAAGTCAATTTTACTCGACAACCAACCTCCCTTAGACGCGGTATGCGATTCATGTTCCTAAGATATACGTTGATAGTCATGTGTCGATGGTCATGCGTTGGAATGAAAAATGCGTTAATCAATGTATGCGATGACCATGTGTCCTACCACAAGTTTTCTTGCGTTCATGCCAAGTATAACATGGACGCAAGTTTCTCGGGTAATCCAAGGTCAAACATAGGGACTTGTAGCTATATGTTTGCAGTGATGTGCATGCGGCGGTTTGAATAAAAGAATGGAGGGGATGTTGCTATGTTAATCCTACTCCTACTCCTATCATCAGATAACACAATGAGAATATACATGAAAGGTATAGATGCGACAAACCTTGACATGAAATAAATGAATGGGAAAATGGATAAAATGTGGAGATGTTTTCATTGTAAAACTTAAGAGTGATCGCAAGGGCAACCCTAGTCAACGCAATCCATGCAATCATGCTACAACCATACACGGAGCAAGTCATTTTCCAATGGAAATGCGGTGCTCCTAATTCTAGGATGCATGTGTTGAATGCAAAGTATCCATAGAGCATATTTCTAAGTCTCTACTCTTGTCCAATGCGATGATGCAGAATGCATGAAAGCAAGGTGACCACATTCAATCGTATCCTATCTCTAGAATGCATGTGATGCGTTAATAACAAATAGTGCTCATTCCTAAGCACCTATCTCTTGTATTATGTGATCTAATCTAGCTCTCCCAAGCCTAGATTCTGACCTGACCTTCCCAAGCCTAGATCTTGTCCTTAGACTACCCTCCCGGGTATTCCCAATGGACGAATGAAGCATACATAATGCAAGACAATCGCATAAACTTCATTGACCTATGGTTGTTACTATCCCTAGTGAACAATGCATACCTTACTTAATGGTCCAACCACTTACCCTCCCGGGCAGTTGATTGTTGCTGACTTAACTCATAGACAAGTAATGCATTAGCCTATAGACAGGCGTTGCAGCAGCTTCACACTAAGAAAATAAGATTACTCACATGCTCGCGCAACGCATACCTCTCGGTAGTTTGCTACATGCTTCAAATCCCTAATCCACATGACTAAGTATGCAATACCCAAGCAATCCCACTAAGTGTTGCAATGAAACTAAAGATGCTAAGCAAGAAGATGGAGATGGAGTCGAAGGAATAGAGAAATGCATTGAAAAAAGATTGTATTGATTTATTAATTCCAAAATGTTATACAATACAATATGAGAAAAGAAAGGAAAAGCGATGACCGACTGGAAGCAAAGATTTGCTTCCAGTGGATGTGCGTCAAGGCTGCTGGTGGTACCATAAATGGGCAGAGGAGTTGACTCTCTCGAGATCTAACTCCGATCGAAGGCTCCGGTTGTCACTCGGAATGGATGAAGAAGGTGAAGAACTCTCAGCCGTCTTCTCACATGTTTGTCTAGATCGCAAGGATCTGCCATAGGCGAACCTTAGGCGAAAACCCTGGATAAAATGAATTTCAGCTCATCGGCTTCTATTTATAGAGCTTGGGTCGCCGACGGGATTGATTGGACTGATCTAAGTCTGACGTTTGACGCGTTAGTCCTTTTCTGAACCTCTTCCACTAATGGCGTGGTAGGTGAAATGTCAACATCATCTTTGGATTTTCTCAAGGTAGATGCATTGATGCATTCATTCCACCTACCTTGCGTTGATCCCACTAGAATGGGTTGTCGCATAGCCGCAATCATTCAATGGCCGCATTTGCTTAACATCATAACTCTACATGATGACCACAATTGATTGACAACGCAACTCCCATGCGATGGACACATACGGCTGATTACCACAACATCCATGCATTGATCAATGCGTTTTCCTTGCGGTGGAGTGTTTCTCCGCATGTGGTCGTCTATGCGATGGTCCGGTTCCCGCGTTTGCGTTCATTTCCTACATTGGCTACAAAAATAGAACATTGAATGCATAATTAACGTAAAATAATGGGTTAGCTGAGATTCGACATATTGATCGACGCAAGCTCATATTCTTGTGAATTTCTATCATGATCGACACATATTCTGCCTTACAACCTTCATAATTCTAAGTAAAAAGCCTAAGGTCACATGCATTTCTGCATGTCATCAGTCTCCACATGAATGGTTAGGATATTGAAGGATCTCATACCGAGAGTTCCATGAGTGGGATTAGATCGCTCCGATTTCACAATGATCGAAACATAAATGATATACATTCCATACTAACAGTTATGCATATTAAACTCATAATCAACATGCTCAGAATACAATAAAATATAAGGAAAAGAGGTTCATACCAAATGAAGACTGTCTTCATATGTGTGAACCCAAAGCAGCGGAAAACTTCCCACCGATCTACCAGCTCCCGGCAAGTCTGTGGACTATAACTGCATGATCCGAATGTACATGAACAATGTCGTGGGGACAACACCACCATAAGGGAAACCTGGGTATCCTTGGTGTCAAAAACCCAAAGAGTGGGCTCTGGTGAGTTTGGTAGAGGACGAAGGAGAAAACGTCGTGTAGACGATAAACACGCATGAGAAGAACTTTGCTATCATATAGCGGAGATACTTATCGTATAGTAGAGCTACACGATTGTTTAGGAAAAACTGAACGATCGTTTCGGAAAGAGGTATACGATTGTTTAGAGAATGCAAGAACTAAACGATCGTTTAGACGAATGAGCTTCTATCGTGTAGGCTTTCGCGATCGCTCTTTCACAGATTCTTTTTGGGCACCGGGCGATAAGAATGCACGACTTAATTCTTTTGTCAAATGAAAACGATTTTCAAAGCTTTAACCCGCCGGTTACCATAGCCTTCGCAACCCTATCTTCCCACGTCCGAACGTGGATTAATTAGTTAATTATTAAATAATTAATCAATTAATTTAATTAATAAATATAATCATATTATATTTATATCCTATAGTTTGATATCATATATCTACTATAGTATTTTTCCTCTACATGATACAAATCATATTTATATCTAATTTCCTCCAAAATAATGTATCTCATACATTTAGTCAATTATATCATATATAATTAACCAGTCCAATTATATCATATATAATTGAACTTCCTCTTGTCAATTTGAACATTTCAAATTAACCCAAACACCGGTTCCCGACTTTATCCAAGCTACCCAGGTGACCTAATGGACCTGTGGCTCGAAGCTCCAATGATACGTGAATAGCTGACTAAACTTTTTAGCCACGAGATTCACCATCCGTTAACTATCAGTGATTTCACTAAAGACCAACAGCTGAACTCTTCTTACCATAGATATATTTCTGTGTCTATTGGATATAACCAATCATGAGTACGATGACCCTTCATAGATGCTCGTAAGTACAGCCGGACCAATTTACCGTTTTGCCCCTGTAGTTACATCTCACTCTTTAAGTACCACTGATTCTTCTAATGAACTATACAACATAGTCCAACTATATGTGAACACCTCTCTGGCCAAGAGAAGGTGTGTGGCGCCTCAAGCCCCAAAATCAACCCTCTTAAGGGAGCCATCTATCTACTTACCCCTGCCTCGGGGAAGAAGTGAATTCCATCTTGTGTAGTTGAGTTCCCAGCTCCCAAATCAGACGAAGCCCCAAAATGGTAGGTTTGCATTGACGACTTGGCCACTTGCACCTATACAAATCAAAGGACCGCCCTCAATGGCTGGAGTTCCCAACTCACTCAGGATTGAGGTCATGTTACCTATGGTCATCCTAGTGAAGTGAAGTCTCTGTCATGAACGATGTTATATAACGAGATACATTAACACTTTGTGGTAAGGTCTTATACAAACTCCTTGTATAGGACGCCCCCGCTCGTATGTCTCCAACACGAATGATTAGGATCAGACCATATGTGGCAAGTCACAAAACTTGTGACTATTCAACAAAGCGAGCCTCGCCTGTAGCATTACCAGGATAAGGTTTCCCTCCTATATCCATATACTACAGACCATTTTGGTTATCTGTCAAGACATGATCCACTTGTATGTCACTACATACATGCTTGAGTCACATACAAATAACCAAAGATTTTATGTTTATTGATTTGTGGTAAAGGAAATAAAACTAATAACTGAGCAAAACAAGAAGATGTTAAGTAAATATCATATATTAACAATCATAGGTGTTCGTATATACTGTTTACAAATTACAAGACACGAGACTTTAGGGCATCAACCCCAACAATCTCCGACTTGTCCTAAAGCGAAGTGGGGTGTACAAAAAACTTAGTACAAAATAATAAACTAGGGCACATAAAAGCCCAGCACAATAAAATCTTCCAGTTACCCTAGTTCAGCCGCAGGCGATCCTGTAGATCCATGCTCCGTAGGTGACCCTCAAATACTATAGCCATGAGAGCCTTCATAAACGGGTCAGCAACATTGTGCTTCTAAGCGATTTGCATGACGATCATGTCCCCTCGATGCACTATCTCGCGGATAAGATGATACTTTCGTTCGATGTGTTTACCGCGCTGGTGACTCCTTGGCTCCTTAGAGTTTGCCACTGCCTCACTATTATCATAATAGAGGGTAATGGGCCTAGACATATCTGGAACAACTTCCAGGTCTTTTAAGAACTTCCTGAGCCAGACGGTCTCCTTAGCAGCTTCACAAGCCGCTACGTACTCCGCCACCATAGTGGAGTCAGCGATGCCCCTTACTTAGTGCTTCGCCACACTACAGCTCCTCCGTTAAGAGTAAAGATTGACCCTGATGTGGACTTGCGAGAGTCCTTATCAGTCTGAAAGTCAGAATCCGTGTATCCTATAAGGATCAAATCCCTCGAACCATACATGAGCATATAGTCCCTCGTTCTCTTAAGATACTTGAGGATGTTCTTCACTGCGGTCCAGTGACCTTGGCCTGGGTTAAACTGATACCTACTAACTATGCCCACAACATAGCAGATGTCTGGATGAGTACAGAGCATCACATACATCAAACTGCCAACGGCAGACGCATATGGGACCCGTCTCATTTCCTCAACCTCTTGAGGCGTCTTAGGACACATTTCCTTAGACAAAGTGACTCCATGCCTGAATGGCAGTAGGCCCCTCTTGGAGTCCTACATCGAGTACTTGAACAACATCTTGTCAATATACGATGCTTGAGACAGTGCTAGCACTTTATTCTCACGATCTCGAAAAATCTGAATTCCTAGAACAAACTGAGCCTCTTCCAAATCTTTCATTTGGAATTGGGTCACTAACCAATTCTTAACTGTAGTCAGTAGACCTACATCATTCCCAATGAGTAGGATATCGTCTACATACAACACTAAGAAGACTATTGAAGCGTTGATGATCTTTTTATAGACAAACATTTTGGTCAAAGCCATACGATTTGATCACAACATCAAATCGTATGTTCCAAGATCTAGACGTCTGTTTCAGTCCATAAATGGACCGATTTAGTTTGCAAACCTTTTGCTCTTGACCTTGGGCTATGAATCCCTTGGGCTGCACCATATAAATGGTCTCCTCAAGATTGCCATTCAAAAAGGCCATCTTGACGTCCATTTTCCAGATCTCATAATTATAATAAGTTGCAATGGACAGGAGGATACAGATCGACTTTAACATGGAAAGAAGCGAGAAAGTCTCCTCATAATCGACTCCCTCTATCTGGGTATAACCCTTTGCCACAAGTCGAGCCTTGAAGGTCTGTACCTTCCCATTAGCACCCCGTTTACGCTTGTAGATCCTTTTACATCCTATAGGGCAAACCCTATTAGGCTGATCTACAAAATCCCATACTGAGTTGAAGTACATCGACTCCATATCGAGATTCATGGCCTTGACCCATTCATCTTGGTCAACATCCTTCATTGCCTTCTTATAAGACAACGGATCCTCAACGTCGCCATCTGCTACCATAGCAAGGATTTTCGTGAAACCCAGATAGCGAACGGTGGGTTCGTTATCCTCCAACTACATCGAGGTTCCCTCAACTCTTGAGGTGAAACCGACCTACTGGATGAACTCCCATCAACAACTCTTGTTGAAGTTTCAGTAGTTTCATTGGAAAGCTCACGTAACACGACTTTGCTTCCTAGACTGTGCTCCTTTATATGATCCTCCTCCAGGAAAGTTGCATTTGTTGAAATAAACACCCTATTTTCCGTCGGATCATAAAAATAACCCCATCGAGTACCTTTGGGGTAGCCTACAAAGAGGCACAACCTCGACCGTCGTTCCAACTTCTTGGGAATAGCCTCAAGCACATGTGCAGGGCAACCCCAAATGCGAAAATAATGTAAACTAGCTTTATGCCTATTCCACAACTCTAGAGGTGTTCTTGCAACACTCTTGGAGGGAACACAATTGAGTATGTACACTGCAGTCTCCACTGCGAAACCACAAAACGAGTCCGGTAAGGAAGCGTAACTCATCATTGAACGAACCATGTCTAACAAGGTCCTATTTCTCCTCTCCGCTACACCATTCTGCTGATGTGTACACGACTCTAAAAGTTGAGAAATGACTCCATGCTCTATCAAAGAGTCCTGGAATGCGAAGTCCAAAAACTTTCCACCTCGATCTGATCGAAGTGTTTTAATCTGTCTATCCAATGCATTTTCAACTTCAGCCTTGAACTTTTTGAACTTTTCAAGTGATTCAGACTTCTGTTGCAAAAGATAAACATACTTGTACCTGGAGTAATCATTAGTAAAATTGATAAAATACTCATAGCCCCCTCAGGCTCACACATTCATAAGACCACAAAGGTCAGAATGTACTAACTCAAGAGGTTCTTTGTCTCTAAAACTTTTTCCAGTAAAAGGTCGTTTAGTCATCTCACCCTCAAGGCAAGATTCGCACACAGGTAAAGAATTTTCTTCTAACTCACTTAGAAGTCCATTCTTTACCAATCTCTCAATCCTATTGAGATTGATGTGCCCTAAACGTAGATGCCAAAATTGGACATTTTCTTTTGGAGAAATTCATTGACGTTTTGATTGAGTTATGGTAGTTCTGAACATTTTAGTATTATGAAGGGAATTAATGGCTAACGGCCTTAGCACATATAAATTCGATTCCAGATTTTTTGGGCTAATAAAAACACCATCTTTATAAATAAACGCTTTACTCAAAATGAAAGAAACAGTGTATTTACATTGCAATAAGCACTTTACAGAAATAAGGTTCCTTTTTAGTTCAGGAACAATATATACATTATTTAAAATTAGAAACCTATTCTGTAAAGTCAACTAGAGCCCTCCCACTGCCACAGCTGAGACGACGTGCCCGATGTCTACTCGCATCGTCATCTCACCAGCCTCCAGTTGTCGCCAAGATCTAATCCCCTGAAAAGAAGAACAAACATGGTTAGTGGCGCCTGAATCAATTATCCAGGCAGAATCATCATTCTCCACTAAACAAGTTTCGAGCACAAGTAAATCATATTTACCTTTATCTGCCTTGGCCTTAGCCTTGGTTGCTTTCTTCTCCTTCAGATACTGAGGATAGTTCCTCTTCCAATGTCCATCTTGGTTGCAATGGAAACACTTTCCCTTAGCAACTGGTGGATACCTACTCGAGGCGACAAGTGGTGGGTTAGCAATTGCCTTCCCTTTTCCCTTACCACCCTTCTTCTTCTTCCCTTTTGTAGAGTTAGAAGTAGAAGGTGCAGACTTCGTTCCTAAGGTCGAACCTCTATGGAACGTCCTTAAGGACGAAGCAACATTTGCCTCACCATTCTACCTCTCCTTACTTTTCAGTAAAGTTTGGTACGTCTGCAACTCGTTGAGGAGAGTTGTAAGGTTATATTTCACTTTGTTAAGAATCACATTGCCAACAAAGTGCAGGAAGCTCTCCGGAAAAGAATGCAGGATTATGCTAACTTGGCTGCCCTCATCGATGGTAGACCCATTCAACTCCACCACATTAAATTGGACCATCATGTTTAGCACATGTTTAAGAACAGAGGTGCCTTCTTTCATTTTGGAGTTGAATATGTATTTAAGAGCCTCATGCATAAGCTGTTCAGACAGTTGTCCAAACATCCCCCACAGGGACTCCATGATCTCACGGGCTGAGACCATAGGCTCATGCTTCTTAGCCAAGACGTCAGAAAGACTTGCCAAGATATAGGCTCGGGCCTTCTCATTCGCCCTTGTCCATCGCATGTATGCCTCCTGAACATTTCGAGCGACATTTGGAGCTGGAATAGGAGGACAAGCCTTCGTGAGAGCGAACATGAGATCCTCGATGATTAGGATCGTTGTGATCATGTGTTTCCATGTTAAAAATTGTCGCCAATTAATTTTTCGACGCTTAACAACAATAAGGTGGCTGTAGCCATTTGAAAAAGTTGCTGAAAATACGAATAAATCTTGATTAGTTTTTGCTAAACCACTTTTAAATCAATTAGTTCTGCAAAATATTTTTCAAGTGCCCTACGTTATAGACTTCTATTATGCAATGATGCCCCAGAGAGTCAGGACAAACGCCACCGGTGGGGTGATTAGTTGTCCCTTCACTGAGATGAGACATTCTCATCCATTAGGCTAAACCAACTATTGGAACTGAACCTAACAACCACCATTTTTTCGGTCCAGAATCGTTAACATTTAACTATTCTGTGTAAGCGTAACCCCTCATTTTCGGTGCCAGAGTCCCACCCTAATGTGCTTACCGTAGGGAAAAGATAGATTAGGACAAGAGACTAAGTTATCTTATCCACTTACACGATATCAAATAAAGAAACGCGTAAAACTGCCATCCTTTAGGGGGACACTCCCTGGGTACCTTGAGGCGATGTGCAGTAACTTTATTCAACCTAACAAGGGAGATCGAGGGATATGTTGTTGCACTTCCCGCTCCCACTTACTATGAACATTCTCTCCATCTACCTTGATATTGACCTACCCAAACACCATCCGTTGGGGGGACACGCCAAAGATGCCGCGAGGCCGAGGATAGATCTCACGGTGTGGACTTTAGGAGAAAAGTGAAAGGCTTAAGTGAAGCATCTTATGCCTCAAGTACCTCCCACTGAATGTTCTACCAAGGGATTCATTAACCTAAACAATCTAGCTACTGTTTTTAGTCTAAGTGGTCTTTTTAAAGCCTGCTCATAAATAACGTTTGTTTATGAAATATAAACAAGTTCAAGTAGTCACATTTAAACACTTTAATAGACTGTCCTTAACTTGCATGCATGCATCAAATCTATCTAATTCACCTTTCCAGGTAAGTTCCCAGGTAGGGGTGTTACGTTTCCGTCAACTTAAATACCCCAGCCTAGACAGAACCCACCTTAGACAAAATGTCCCTTCTAGATAGATTTGCTACACTTTAACCTTTTATTAGCCAATTTAATCCTATTAAACTGATTAAAAGATTAAAGCCTTAGGGTTGCTAATCGTATTAGAACCATGATCTTAGGTCTATGTGATCAAAGTTTTAAACATTTTTAAAACCATGAATTAAACCTAAGTGAGCATGCATGTCTTTCTTACTTCTTTTAGTTCTAATTTCTCTTTAACTCTTAAAAAGAAACAACTAAAAAACATTGCACATAACGAGTCGTTTATAATAATTATAAAGTAACCTATGTGTCATGCTTCATACAATGTTCGGTCATTACTATATGACTTTTATATAATGCGTAATAACCAAGAAAACATGCTATCATTCACCTTTATACTATAACAATTATAATATAAAGATGATGCATGTCAATGCTTTTTATGCATGCATAAATATAACTCTTATATTATATGATGCATGAGCATGCTCTTATAGAATAAAATCATGCTTCTCTAAATTATAACAATTACAATAAAGAGATGATGCATGATCAATGCATACCTAAGGTGGGATTTACTATATGTGCATACCATATGACATATAAAACATACATCACATGTATTAAAAAATAGATTAATGGACCGAGATGAGCCTTTAAACCAAAAAAAAAAATGGAATGAAAAACCCTATCTATTACATTTTTCATCGAGCAAACCGGTTCATAGGTGAACCGGGTTTTGAACCGCCAGGTGGTCTTCATCATGTAGCATCTTTAGCAGGTAGATGATCGTTTAGCACGCACTACACGATAGGAACATTAGCAAACGATCGCGTAGACAACGACGAGGCTGGGAAGCCTGATCATATAGTAATGATCATTCATGCAATCGTGTAGCGCGATGATAGGTAAACGATTTACCTTGAGTTACTAAGCGATCATTTAGCCAGTTACTAAGTGATGAAGCTTGCTGACCTAAACGATTGTCTAGCACACTTTAAACGATACGCGAGCGTCTGATCGTCTAACTAATGTGTGCAACTTGGTAAAAAATTTACCTTGCGATGCTAAGCGATTGTTTAGTCAGTTACTAAGCGATGAACCTTGTTGACCTAAACGATCGTCTAGCTCGTGCGTGCATTAAACGATACTCAGCGATTCGTGCCCAATCGTCATCTCAATACGACCAACTCTTGATCGCATACCCCATCGTTCAACCGATGCATTCAACCACGATCGTATAGTCCTTCATCTTCACGATGCGATGGACAACGATCACATAGAACCTTTTCTACACGATGCGATCAATCCTAAACTTTTACGAACCACTCAAGACTTCAAACACTTTGAATACATACTTGATTACGATTATTTATGCCCAAAACACAGAGGCCTTTACAAACAACTGCGAATGTAAAAGGAATTAAACAGACAGAGACAATTCATCCCAAAACATCCATTAATCGGGCATATCCACAATAGTATTAACAGTTAAAACAGCATAAAAATGCACCCACCATGAATGTAAATGATATTTCGTTGCAACAAATGAAATCAAAGTATTAGAAATCTGGCTCTGATACTAATTGAAGGATCTCATGCCGAGAGTTCCATTAGCGGGCTTATATCGCTCCGATTTCACAGTGACCGAAACATAAACGATATACATTCCATACTAACAGTTATGCATATTAAACTCATAATCGGCATGCTCAGAATACAATAAAACATAAGGAAAAGAGGTTCATACCAAATGAAGACTGTCTTCATATGTGTGAACCCAAAGCAGCGGAAAACTTCCCACCGATCTACCAGCACCTGACGAGTGTGTCGACTGTAACTGCACGATTCGAACGTACACGAACAATGCCACGGGGACAACACCACCATAAGGGAAACCTGGGTATCCTTGGCGTTAAAAACCCAAAGAGTGGGCTTTGGTGAGTTTGGTAGAGGACGGAGGAGAAAACGTTGTGTAGACGATAAGCGCGTGCGAGAAGAACTCTGCTGTCGTATAGCAGAGATGCTTATCGTATAGTAGAGCTACACGATCATTTAGGAAAACATGAACGATCGTTTAGGAAAGAGGTATACGATTGTTTAGAGACTGCATGAACTAGACAATCATTTAGACGAATGAGCTTCTATCGTATAGGCTCTCGTGATCGCTCTTTCATGGATTCTTTTTGGGCGTCGGGCGATAAGAATGCACGACTTAATTCTTTTGTCAAATGAAAATGATTTTCAAAGCTTTAACCCACTGGTTACCATAACCTTCACAGCCTCATCTTCCCACGTCCGAACGTGGATTAATCGGTTAATTATTAAATAATTAATCAATTAATTTAATTAATAAATATAATCATGTTATATTTATATCCTATAGTTTGATATCATATATCTACTATAGTATTTTTTTCTCTACTTGATATAAATCATATTTATATCTAATTTCCTCCAAAATAATGTATCTCATACATTTATCCAATTATATCATATATAATTGAACTTCCTCTTGTCAATTTGAACATTTCAAATTAACCCAAACACTAGTTCTCGATTTTATCCAAGCTACCCAGGTGACCTAATGGATCTGTGGCTCGAAGCTCCAATGATACGTGAATAGCTAACTAAACTCTTTAGCCACGAGATTCACCATCCGTTAACTGTCAGTGATTACACTAAAAATCAACAGCTGAACTCTTCTTACCACAGATATATTTATGTGTCCATTGGATATAACCAATCATGAGTACGATGACCCTTCACAGATGCTTGTAAGTATAGCTGGGTCAATTTACCGTTTTGCCCCTGTAGTTACATCTCACTCTTTAAGTACCACTGATTCCTCTACTGAACAATACAACATAGTCCAACTATGTGTGAACACCTCTCGGGCCAAGAGAAGGTGGTGGTCTAGCCTTGGAATCAGCCTTTAAGGGAGCCATCTATCTACTTACCCCTACCTCGGGGAAGGAGTGAATTCCATCTTGTGTAGTTGAGTTCCCAGCTCCCAAATCAGACGAAGCCCCAAAATGGTAGGTTTGCATCGACGACTTGGCCACTTGCACCTATACAAATCAAAGGACCGCCCTCAATGGCTGGAGTTCCCAACTCACTAAGAATTGAGGTCATGTTACCTATGGTCATCCTAGTGAAGTGAAGTCTCTGTCATGAACGATGTTATATAACGAGATACATTAACACTTTGTGGTAAGGTCTTATACAAACTCCTTGTATAGGACGCCCCCGCTCGTATGTCTCCAACACGAATAATTAGGATCAGACCATCTGTGGCAAGTCACAAAACTTGTGACTATTCAACAAAGCGAGCCGCGCCTGTAGCATTACCAGGATAAGATTTCCCTTCTATATCCATATACTACAGACCATTTTGGTTATCTGTCAAGACATGATCCACTTGTATGTCACCACATACATGCTTGAGTCACATATAGATAACCAGGGATTTTATGTTTATTGGTTTGTGGTAAATCAAATAAAACAAATAACCGAGGAAAACAACAAGATGTGAAATAAATATCATATATTAACAATCACAGGTGTTCTTATATACTGTTTACAAACTACAGGACACGAGACTTTAGGGCATCAACCCCAACAGATATACCATCTGTAGCTGTTCACAACACTTGTAAACCTGTATAAAGTGGGCCGTATCCGTAGTGTCATCAGGATCAGGTATCTCTCCTTAATCCTGATACTACAAACCTTTCTAGGTTATCACTTAAGACATGATCGACTTGTATATCTCATATACAAGTTTACATGTAATAACCATGGAGCTTTGTTTATTGGATATGAGTAAATGCCAAATAAAATAACTCTTATTTTATTCATAACAATACGTATAGTTTACAAACTACGAGACTCTAGGATAATTAGGACACCAATCCCAACAATTTTATAAAGTAACAATCTATTTTAACTGTTAAAACTAGTTGTTAACCTAAGTGAGCTTACTGTTTATCTTTGTTATGGATTTTAAAGTCTAGTTTCATTTTATAAAAAAATTATAAAATAAACATGCTTTAACATTCCATAACATGCTTCAAAGGTATTTAAAATCAATATAACAATTACATCAGTTTTTAACAAACCCTAAAACATGCATACTATATATTATAACTAATTATAACATACAATAATGCATGTAATATGTTTACCTATGGTAGGATTTTAAATCTAAATGGCATACTCTATGCATATATTAAAATATATAATTATAACAAACATTAAATGCATAAATAATTAAACATAAAACTGATATAGTTTTTTTTTGTTTTGACACTTTTAAAATAAATAAAAGTCCAACTATTACAAGAATCAACAAAACTGGCTTCAAAAAATTCTGGACCATTTGAACCACTTGAATCGAGCAAAACTCATGGAGTATCAGCAAGCAACCAACATCGAGTATGACATCGAGCATCATATATTTCACAAAAATACCATCGAGTAAGGCATCTAGCATCGAGTATCGAGTATTTCATGAAATATCATCGAGTACCATTGAGTATGGCATCATGCATCGAGTATTTCATGAAATTTCATCGAGAATGCCATCGAGTATTCCATCGAGCATCGAGTATTTGGCAGAAATTCGAATTTCCAGTTTCTGCTACTTCGATCTTCTTCATTTCTTTCTTCAATTATATCCTAATTGCAACTCTAATGACTCCAAATGAATTACAGACTCTTAAACACATATTAAGACCCATCAAACAAGAGCCAACTACAAGAGTTACAACATAATTGAAAAGATTCAAATGGCAAAACCTTGAAAAAAAACATATGAGCATACTATTTTCATATAGTTCATGAAGAACATCCACCAAACTCAAATTAACAATAGTTAAGCGCTTAAATCATACTCTGATACTAATTGTAGGAGTAATAAAACATACAACGGAAGAATTCAGAATTAATAAGCACTTAAACTATATTTAATTTGAGTTTTAAACATGCTACTCATGAAGTTATCAAAAGAGGGTTTGAACATGACAATACCTTTGTAGGTCTCTTTATGGTTTCAACAGAATCTCCACAAGTTTGAGTTGGATTCTTCAGATAGACCACCAACAAGATCTTCTCAACTATGCTCAAGAAGGAATGTGTGGTGGAAACACTTTAATCAAGCTGAATTGAAGATGAACTAGTGAGGGTGTAGTAGGGTTTCGATTTTACAATAACTTAGATAAAGAACTTAGTCTCCTCCCAATCTCCATGCATGAAGCTTCATTTTATAGCCTTAATTCATCCATTAGAACATGGCTCCTTGTAGGGTAACTCCTACCTTGTATTAATTGAAGAATTCATGGTGGATTTTAGTGACAAAACACCATAAATGATGTTAGTGGATTTTTTCAAAATTTGGGAAAAATCCACTTAACTCAAAAAAAATTTCAAATTTTTGTTTTTCATTTAAATAAAACTATTTAAAATTTATTTTTATATAATTAATTCAAAATTAATTAATTTAAATAAAACTAATTCAATTAATTTAATATCTTAATA
The DNA here is from genome assembly GCF_027475165.1 of Benincasa hispida. NCBI lineage: Eukaryota > Viridiplantae > Streptophyta > Magnoliopsida > Cucurbitales > Cucurbitaceae > Benincasa > Benincasa hispida. The sequence continues at coordinate 26,238,848 of NC_143482.1, read as the reverse complement.
TTAGATTAATACAACATCAATTCCACCAATATGATTCAAAATCCATATTTAAATCATAATTTAAATATTAATTTATTCTTCAATCTCGTTTTAATTTCGATTAAATTAAACGTTTTTAATTGCATCGTATACAATCAATTGAAAAACCCTAAAACTGAATTTGAACATTTCAAATTCATAACCCTAAATTCAAAATTCATCCAATCAATTACTCAATTCATTATTCCAATTTATGACCTAGTAGAGGGACCTATTGGACCTACAGATCATTAGCTCCAACGATTTGTAATCAATTGGTTAAACTCTTTAAACCGAATTAATTACTTTTCGTTAACCATCAAGACATACCACTATAGCTCGATAGTTGCACTCTTCTCACTATAGATGTATTTTTGTCTATGTTAACCATAATCAGTAAGTCGATCCTTCACAGGTTGTTTGTATTTACAGCTGGGTCAAAATTATCGTTTTACTCCTGTAAACACATATTGTTCCTTAAGCTCCAACTAACCCTATAATGAACAACTGATTCATAATACCACTTATGAATCATGTCCCTCTCTATCATGAGAAGGCGGGGTCCTAATTGTTCAAGACCTGGAATTAGCACTTAAGAGAACAACCTATCTGCTAACCCTAAAATGGGTAGGAGTGAATTTCATCTCGCAAGACTATGTCCCTAGCTATTTATCTGGTCTTATCCTCAAAATGGAAGGCTTATTGAGCAGTGCTATTGGACTACTCTCACCCATGTAGATTAAAGGACAATCCCACATAAACAGGAGTTCATAGTTAGCTCAAGTTTAAGATCTTTTTATCCTAGGTTATTAGTATGAAATAGTCAGTTTTAACAGTAGACGATCATTATAAAGAAAAGTGACTATTTCGTGGTCTAGTCTTTATGCAAACTCATTGCATAGGATGCCCCTACTCACATGTCTCTACATGAATGATCTGTGGATCACATCATTTGTATTATCTATATAAAATAAGCCGCATCCAATAGTGCTACCAAGATGAGATACCCAATTTCATCCATATACTTATAGACCATTTAAGCTATATACTATTAACTTGATCCTGTTTATGTCACTACGTAGGGTTAAAGTATTCATACTATAGTCATGAATATGTTTATTGAATTTTCATAATAGAATGCAATATCAACAACTTTATCGAATAAGATACTCAATAATATTTTATTGATAAATAGAATGTTCAACACCAATTTTACGAACTATGAGTTTTAGGACATTCCTAACATAATGCTGGTTAATTAAGCTAAAGAGTTTAGCCGGTTAATCACGAATCGTTGGAGTTCATGTTTTGTAGGTCCATTAGGTCCCCTTATTAGCTCACAAACAGAATAACCTTAGAATAGCGTGATAAGAGAATTTGAAACGTTCAAATTCAAATTGAGGGAATTAGTAATTATATACGATATAATTACACGTTTAATTATCAAATTAAACAAAATTGGAGAATCGGATAATATATAAATATGATTTAAATATTAAAATTACATGAATGAGGATTCATGTTTGTGAAATTATTGGTGTAAATAATTTAATATTGGATATTAAATTATTTTAATTAATTAAATTGTTTAATTAATTATTAATTTTATTTAAAATTATAAACTTGAAAATTTATATCAAATTCAATTTTTTGTCTTAATTTAATTTTCTGAAATTTAAATTAATAAAAATTGATTTTTTATATTAAATTTGAAAAATATGGACTAAGTGGGTTATTTCAACAATGAACCCTCATTTTCCAAATTGAGTGGGATTGGTGTTATCTCTTCATGCAAGAGAGTTGCATGAACTTGTTGAATAAAAAAAGTTATTTAGCTAAGTTGAGAATCTAGGGATTTGCTGAAATCCAGAAAATTATTGAAGAATAATTCTTCAACTCCAAAACACCAAACAACCAGTCTTCTTCCATAAAAATTCCCTCTAATCTCAGTATATTTTGGGTCCCACCACTCAATCTAAGGTCGAAGAGAAGAGTAGGGAAGATCCATTGGTGGTCCACAAGCTTTTGGAGTCATATTTGGAGTTGAATTCGTTGATTGAAGATCTTCAAAGATATATCTTGAAATCCTCTTTTTAGTTCTTGAACATGCTTTCATAAATGCTAAAATTGTTTAATTAGAGTGCTTAATGATTCTGTTTGCTTCAGCTAAATGTTTGCTAACTCCTACAAATTAAATATTTGATATCTAATTTGAAGATAATTTAATTAAAAAGTTAAAAAATTATTTAATTTAATTTAATTTAACGAAATTAATTGAATTAAAAGTATAGATTATGGGAGAGATGTTTCATTTAATATGATTTAAATGAAATCATTAATTTAATTAATGATTAATTTAATTAATTAAAGAATTCCCACATAGGGAGGTTACGTGGGAGTTATCTAGCACATAATAGTTTTGGCCTTTTGTCTCTCAAAGAAAAATCCTCCTTCTTCCTTTCTTTTTCCAAATTCAATTTGTTCCCACAATCCAAAAATTACCAAAAGTTTCTCAGAAGATAGGAATGTTGTTCTTTTGGTGGTGTTTTAAAATCTCAATTGACGAATTAGATTCTCACTTGGTTCTATAAAAATAAAGGTTTTCTATCTATTTTTTGAGAATTTTAAGCATGCTTAACTTAAGTTCTAATTTTACTGTAGGCTAAATTTTGTTTTTCTTATATTATTTCTGAATTGCCCAGTGTTGAATTGCCTAGTATATGGGTATGTCAGAAACCCCAAATTATAAAGATTTTTGGTTTTTTCCGTTGCACTATGGCTTTCATCCCTACATAATTGTCTTTTGATTATGATATGATGACCTTCCAGACATGTAGTTAGTAGTTTTTGATATCATCATCTGATTTCCTTCTGATTCCTGTATGATTACCTTATTTTTTATGTCTGATTGTCTTTTGATTGCCTTTTATTTTTTGTCAATTAATTAGTAGCTTTTGATACTCATTTGATTATCTTTTGATTGTCATCTAATTACCTTTTATTATTTGTGATATAGTATATAATTTCTGATATTGCCATATAATATTACCTTCTAACTGTGATATGATTACCTTCTATTCTTTGACACGTAGTTAGTAGTTTCTAATATTGGCAGCTGATTGCCTTTTGATTACTATTTGATTACCTTTTATTACCTTTTATTTGTTGTCAATTAGTTAGTAGTTTCTGATAATCTTCTGATTTTCTCTTCATTGTCATCTAATTATCTTATATATTTTGTCACATAGTAATTTCTAATATTGTCATTTGATTGTTATTTGATTATCTTCGATTTTTGACACATAGGTAGTAGTTGTTAACATTACCATCGATTACCTTTTGATTGCCTTCTGATTACATTCTATTTTTTGTCAATTAATTGGTAGTATCTGATTGCTACCTAATTACCTAATTATTGTTGTCTTATTGTTATTTGATTACACATCTTATTACTATTTTATACTTATTTCTCATTTATTCTCTATTTTTTAAGTGGTTTAGAATCAAACGCAAACAAGAAAATCTTCAACAGTATAATGTTGGAATCAAAATCTTGAATAATGGAAATCCAACCAACATTTCAAATCTTCAGTGAATTGAGACTAGAAAATGTGCGAGATAGAGGAATGATAGACCCTAATTTTAATTGAGGGTAATTTTGGAATAAGAAAAAAAAATTAAAATTAGATTCCCCTCATGAAATCAATAACAATTTTTTTTTTTAGTTTTCAATATATTGTCATATCAGCAAAACATGAAAAACTGATGACATGGTTATTAAAACCTATATTTAATTTGCTACCCACTTCAATTCTCCTTTAAAAAGAGAATAACTCTATTAAGTGACCATTTATAAATATCATATATTGGTGACAATGAAAAATCATTATAACTTTACAAAAATCTAAAAAAAGATATTTTTTTTCCAGAAACACGCATGTCAATTTTTACGACACTTTTCTCTTTCTCCCCTTGAAATGGTTGTCATGGAAATATTATTTCGTTAGGGAAGCATGAAAAAAGTGAACGTTAATTAACCACTATATTTTCGAAACATTCTCTTATTCATCATTCTAATAAACATGTATATATAATAATACAATAGATGTTGAGTTCTCTCTGATTTTACAATGACGTACATAAAACATATATTGTGACTTTCAATAGAAACATCATTCATATGGCTAGCTAAAACGTAGGTACTTGAAATATTATCCAAAAGTTTGATATTGCCTCTAAAAAATTCATAAAGTTTTATTATTCTTGTTTGTGTTGGCATGCATCACATAGCTTTTGGAATGAAAGTCAATGAAAAGAGCCAAAAGAGAGGCAACGAAAACAATACTGAAACACCAACTCTTCATACCCGAGCAGCCACCAAGGGATGATGACCTTCCAAAATGCTCATACAACATCCAACCCGAAACCACTAACGCAAACACAAATTGCAAGATTTGGCAATTAGTGACCAACTTTTTCCACTTTGGTTTAATCCCAATGGAGCACAAGAAATAGTAGCCATACATTATGATGTGCACTATGGCATTGACTACTATTCCTATTGAGATCAACGATTGGGAAGTGCTAAGCCAAAGATAAGACATGATCAAGACCATTGAATGGTGGTAAAGATGGAGGAATGTGAGCCGTTGATAGGATCGACTAAGGATGATCAAGAGGGTGTCAAGAAGTTCAAGAATCTTAGAGAGGTAGAAGATGTAAGCCCAAAAGAAGAGAGGTCCAATTGGTGGGGTTTGAGGTGGGAAGCAAATAAGCAAACGAGGGTGAGACACATGGTAAATTGAAGAGAGAGTGCATCCAATGGCCATAATGAAGTAGAGGATGAGGAGGATAAAGTTATGAAGGGATGAGATTGCTTTGAGGAATTGAGGGGAAATGGAGGGAAAGGGAATGTGGGAAAGGAGGAAGGTAAGGGATAGGTAGGAGAAGATTGTAAAAATGAGGAAAAAAGGTGAGGATCCAAAGGTTTGGCCTTCAACCCATGCAAAGTTTAGAAGAATGGTATGGTTCACTAGGAAGATTGAGAGGTTCGTCATGATGTGTTTGGGGAGAAAGTTGATGGACTTTGGATTCTTTAAAGAATTGAGGTAGTCATACTTATTAGGCAATACCTCTTCATGTGGATTATATGTAATTTAATTCTTTGATTAAAAATTGAATTAGTAGTAATAAACCTAACTTTGAGAAAAAATTTTCTTTAATCAGTTAATTAATATTTTAGGTTCAAATTTTTCCTTGAACAAGATTTTTTTTTTCTGATTTAGTCCTTGAAAACTTTAGAAAAATCATTTTATTTGTTCTTCAACTTCTTGGAAAGCTATTAAGGGGTGTTTGGACATTGACTTGAGTCGAATTGAGTTGGATTTTTAACTCAACTCAATTTTTGGTCCACTAACTTTTCACAAGTCGGTATTATACAAATCAATTCCATCAACTTCAATAATATTCACTATTAAAGTTTATACATTTATTGAGGAACTCCATCTATCCCCGTTTCTCTCCCCTCGTCCAATGTTTTTAGTAACTCTATTCGGTAGCTACCGTCGACGACCAACTCCGGTAACAATAATTGCCCACAACATGTTCTAACGACCACCTTCAGTAGCAAACTTAGCGACCACTTGAACGATTAACTATAACAACCATATTTGATGCCCAACTCTAATAACAACCACCATCCATGACTAATGTCGCCTCATTCCAACGACATGTTTTGTTGTCTACCTCTGGCAACCATCTCTAGTGACCACCTCGAACGTCCAACTCCAGGCGATCATCACATCTGACAACCAAACTATGACAACCACCTCCTGGGACCACCTCTATCGAAGACCACCTTCAGCAAATATCTCCAACGACCATCTCCAGTGTCCCAGTCCACTCGACTATAACCTCCGACAACATCAATGATCACCTCTGGTGACCAACTCTAATCACCAACTACATCGATCATCTCCAATAACTAAGTCTAAAACCAACTCAACTAATATGCTAAAAAAACATACCAAAAAAAAAAAGACTTTGTTGGTGAAACCGTTTTTAAATAGACATATGAAATTATTAGTTTAACGTAGAGGTGTTAAAAAATTGGACAAAATTGGCGAACCTAACTGGGTGGTTCAGTCTTTTATTTATTTATTTAATGTGGTACCCTTGATTCACTAAAGAGAGAATCGTGTTGCTCTGTCTTGTTCTCAATTCGCAAGGTTAAAAAACGATTTAAAACTGAACCGAACCGATCCTTCTTATTATAAATGTACTTTATGTTTTTTATGTCGCCCAACCCACTCCTTGTCTTTTAATTTATAAGCCCAACTAGTCGTTAACGCAATAAAAATCCAAAATGTAAAAAAATTAATTTCCTTTTTTATAAGAACCCCAGCCGCCCACCCAACGCGTTATTTATTACGATATTTGTAATAGATAGTAAAATAAGGGATTTTTTTTTTAAAAAAATATATCAACTCTTAAAAATATTATTTTTCTAGTTTCCACACCTTTTTCTTCTCTTTATTTTTTATTTTAGTTTTTAATGTTTTAATTTTCTTTCTTTTTCTTTGGTTTTTGCTTCTTTCCCTTTTTATTTTTTTATTTTTTTCCTTTCTCTAGTTTTTGCTTCTTCAATTTCTTTATTTTTATTTTTTATTTTATTTTATTTCTCCGACTTTCACTTCCAGTTTTTCTTCTTCCCTTCCTTTTTTTCTTTTTTTTTTCCTTTTTTTTCTCTAGTTTTTGTTTTTTTCTTTCATTTCTCCAATTTTTGCTTCTTTTTTTTTTTTTTTTTTTTAATTTTCTTCTCTCTATCTGATTTTTGTTTCTTTCCCTTTTTTCATAAGAATTATGAGGTTGAATTTTGTACTCAAGACTTGAAAGTACCCAATTTATAAGTGACTTAACACCAACAAGCCGATCATCAAGTTTGATTATTATAACGAAATATTAAATATAAATAGTAAATAAAAACGAATTTGAAAGAAACTATTTTTGTAGTTCACAAATTTACACCATTTGTAGAAAGATTTCTTAAAAGTTTGAAATAAGAAACGAGAATAGTTATTAAAAAAGTTAAATTTTTCAAAAGATGAGAAATGTGAATGATATCAAACAAGCCAATAGTTTTTTGTTTCTTTTTATAGGACTTTAAGAATATGATGTCTATCATAAATAAACTTGAAAAAAAATGGCATAGATGACCCAAAATGAACGGTACAAATTGAAATATTTGTATATTTGTGTACTATAATATTTATTTACAAAATCAAACGAAGAAGAAGAGTTTGGTTTGGCTTTTTGCTGTTTTTACAAAAGTACCCTTGCGAGATATCGAAAAGAAAAAGGATCGTACGAATGTTTGGAAAGATAAGGAAAGGGACAATAAAATGGTCAGTAGCTATCATTGATAGAAGCTACCACTAATAGCATATTATCAGTTATAGAAGCTAACATTGATAGCACATTATTGATGATAGAAGCTACCACTAATAGTACGTTATTGGTGATAAAAGCTGCCACTGATAGCATGTTATCGGTGATAGAGAGCTATTGCTGATACCATGATACCAAGGAGATCATTGATAGCATATTATCAGTGATGTTATTAGTGAAAGAAGCTATCACTGATAACCACGATATGCGTGATATTAGTGATATTGGTGATAGAAGTTAGTAAAATCTATATATCAAGTTTCTTTGAAAGTTCATAATTAGTTATACAAGTCTATCATTGCTTGTCTTAAGTGTTAATATTTCAAGGTTGATTCTAATTGATGAAAGTCTATTAGTGATAGCAATTGATAGCTGCTATCAGTGGCAACGACGATAGAAGATTATTAGTGATAGCTATTGTGTTAATATTTCAAAGTTGATAGTCATTTATGAAAGTCTATCAGTGATAGCCATTAATAGTTTTCCATTACTACTATAGCTCAATCTTTTAAAGTTGATGGTTTTCTTTCCATGTTAATTAATAACTACTTATAAAAGTCTATTATTGATAGCTATTGATAGCCTTAACTGTTAATAGTTCAATGTTGATTTCAATTGATAAAAGTGTATCAATGATAGTCGTTGATAATTGATAGTAATTTAAAAACTAATATTTCAAGATTATATTAATATTTCTCAAATTGGAAGCTACCACTGATAGCAACTATCAATGGTAGCAATCGTTGATAGCAGCTATCAGTGATAACTTTCAATTTGAGAAAATCGGGAAGAAGTGAGCAAAATGGTGGCTAAGCGTGGATTTTTTAGTCTTTTACAATTTTTTGGTCTATATATACAATTGTTTTATCCTTGTAGTTTGAGCTTAAATACTATTTATGCAACTAGTTCTATAATTATCCAATATTCACCATTCAATCTTCCTAAAAGAAAAACCTTCAACATTCATTCTTCACCTTCTCCTCCCCCGTTCGCACGCCATATCCATTTTCCTCCAGACTACCATGACTCCCCTCCAGTTCACACTTCACATGTCGGCATCTCCATTATCTATATGACCACGAGTTCGCACGACCAATAGCCACCTACCAATAACATTCCAAATTTGTAAATAAACATTATACGAAATTTTATTTTAAATTTTAATTAAGGTTCAACATTAAAATTCGTTTTTCTAAGTCTAGTTAGTGAATACTATTTTTAAATTTAAGACATAAGTTTAAAATGGACCCATAAGTTACAAATAAAATACTAATTTAGTAATTAAACAAATATTTAAGTAAGAAAATGTCTTAAGGAATAAAATAATGATAATATAATAAGACTTTTAAAAAGAATTATCTAGAAAGATTGGAATTAAAATAAAATAAAACAGACTAATAAGTTAATATATATATATATATATATATTGAAGAAATAACTAGAAAGAAAAAGAAAAAGAAAGGAAAATATTATTAAGAAAAAAAATCTAGAAAATTGGAGAGAGAAGGAAAAAAAAAAAAAAAAGGAGGAGGTCAGTGGAGGCACCCCTACAAATCCCTGTCCATAAGTCTTCGGCATAAGTGGGAGCAACCTCCTCGAGAGATTCTAGGTAAGTGCTTCCTCTTCCTCTTCCTTTCTTCTTATATTATGTTTCGTTTTCTATTTCCCTTCTTTCAATAAATTAATATCATATTATTACTACTACTAATATTATTAATAGAGATAATTACAAATATAACAATCAGATTCAAAGCATTAATAGATATAACATAATGTAAAAAAAATTACTAATATGACAAGATTTAAGATAGTCTATCAGTGATAGACCATATTGTTGGTAAGAGTATAGACCACATTGCTGGTAAGAGTCTATTAACAATAGAATTCTATCATTGACAGACTTGGTTATATTTACAATTTTTTTAAAATGATATTATACACTTAGTTATTATCCCTAAAAATACCACCAATTGCAATTACTATGTTTTTAAGAGTTACTAGTACACTAATAATAATAATAATAATAATAATAATAATAATAATAATAATAATAATAATAATAATGTTATGTTAAATACAATTAATATCACTATAATCAATGTTATTATTATTGTTATGTTAAATATTATTAAAATCACTATAATCAATGTTATTATTACTATTACCCACTATTAATATTAATATTAATATTATTATTATTATTATTATTATTAATGTTATGTTTAAATATTATTAATATCACTCTAATTAATGTTATTATTACTATTACTAATATTACTATTATTACTACTACTCATTATAAGAAATTTTGCCTCTGATGGCGGTTGGAAAAACTAAATACGGATATATAATTTTGGTTTCTTAAAAAGAAAAAAAAATATAGATTTTTAATGTTGATTTTAAACCGATATTAAAGATGAGGCTACTATACCCACATTAAAGATCTTCTCTAAATTTTTTAATTTCTAACTCACTTTTCTTTTTATAAATCCACTATTTCTCTCTCAACAACTCCCACTCCTTTCTCTCTCAATCTTTACAATCTTCTCATTTCTCTCTCAACCTTCATCTTTCTCTCTTAACCTTCACCATTTTCTCATTTCTCTCTCAACCTATACCGTTTGGTCAATATAAATTTTTAATAGATTAGTTAAAAAATTTGTCACTTTTTTTTTTGTTGTGAATTAGTTAATTTTTGTGTTTTCTAAAGTTGAGTTGTATATATAATAGCAATTCACATTTTATTTTGTGCATGTACAAATAAAAGAAAAATATTATTGATTTTCCGTGCATAAATAAAAAGAGTGTATATGTATTTTTATTTTTCCAATAACAAAACCATGACGTACATTTAATAATGGAAATTATCGATAAAAGAAAAAGATGAAAACCGAAAACTGACATTAAAAATGAGTTCAATGTCGGTTGAGAACCGACATTGAAGATGGTATTCAATATCAGTTGAAAACTGATAATGAAGATAATTGGCATTGAAATCTTGATAATTTATAATATCAGTTTTAAACCAACATTGAAGACAACTGACATTGAAGACCATTTATAGAACGATCTTCGATGTCAATTTTCAACTAACATTGTACCCCTATAATGTTAGTTTTAAACCGACATTAAAGCCTACTTTTGTATTAGTACTTGCTTTTACTACTATCACTATATTATACTGTTATTAACACTACTATTATAATTATTACTATTATATTGTTATTGTTATTTCTTATTATAATATTGTAAAAAATTAATCGTAACCATACCAATGCTCTCAAGACTTAACAGTTGTAATTCTATAAATAAGTTCATTAAGTTCCTTAATGGATAGTCTTAATACTAGTTTTAATCAAAAGTGCTCTTCATAAATTCTATAATCAAACCACAAAAAATAATTAAGAACAAATAGGATCGCGATTGAGGTAAATAGTTTATCTCACACTCTCAAATAAAATGTTTTATGCTAGTGTGACTTTGTTATGTTGCATTACATGATTAAAACATATTTCTTTAAAATGAATATTGTGCATTATGTATGCTTATAACTATGTCAAGATCATGTTGTTTTTAGGTTAGACTACGATTTCAGGGCTAGCAAGCTATGAAGCATAGATACGATACGATTACATTATACGGATACGATCGGATACGGTGATTCGTCACTAAAAAACTAAGATACAGATACGTCTAAGGATACATCACTTTTTTATATATTTTTTATATATATATCTAAAAAAAAAGGATACTGATAAGTTGAAGAAACATTTTTTCTTTAAAAGAATCTAGGATATAGATAAATTTAGCATAGAAGTTAATAACAATAACACAAAATAGAATACGAACATTGAAATACAATTAAAAAAAAATAACATCTAAGATGTTGAAGTACAATAGTTAATAAAATGCAATAAAAAAGTGACTCATATTGTAAAGAAGAAGAAAAAGATTAGAGAGAGAAGTATGAAGATAAACGAAGAACTTATTGTTGAAGACATCCAAATGGTTTATATTTTGGTGGACTTTGTGGGGACTCAAATGTGAAGATGAAAATTAGATGATTCTAGTCTATGATTTGGTTCGTTATTTATTTATTTTTCTTTTAGTTTTAGACTCGAATAGTGAGTTTTTTAAATAGGTTGCCTAATTTTAGATTGGAAAAGATTAGATGAGTTACTTGTCTTTTTTTTTTCTTAATAAAAAAGTACACATAAAAATAGATACGTCAAATCACGTGTCATATACGTATCTGGAAAGTATCTGACAGTATAGATACGTCAAATCGCATGTCAGATACGTATCTGTGAAGTATCTGGAAGTATCGGTATCTGATACGTGTCTAATACTAATTCTTTGTCTCACATGAAGTATCTGTGCTTCATAGCTAGCAAGATATGTATAGTTGCACCCCTCTAGACCTAACCTTACGTTATGTTTATGTTAGGGGCTAACAAGGTATGTATGGTTGCACGTCTCTAGTCCTATCTTATGTTATATTAATGATAGATGTTGGATGCGACTCTGATTAATACAAGTTTTTTTTCTTCAAAAAAGGTTTTACTTAACTAATAGAAATTTTTCTTTTAAAAAATTTGATCAAAATACATCTTATGATAAAAAAGTTTAGGTATACATGTCGTAGCAATCAGAGTTTTTTATCTAAGGATGAAGCCATTACACAACCATTGTCACCGCCACTTTGACAGTCCACCACGACAAATGTATTTGTTTTTAAAAGTTTGATAGATTTTGGTTAAAAAAAAAGCAAAAATGTGTTTGTATTTGAGACAATGAGCAAAAAATGAGTTGAGACAACATGTAAAGCTTGAGTTGGGATAGAAGGTAGGAGGAAAAAAAAACTAGTTTTAACCAAATCGAATAGAACCCACCTGAACAAAATCAAGGTGGGGTTTAGAAAGAAAAAACAAGCCTAGCTAGTTTTCAGTGGTTCACACTTATTAAAAATCGACCAATTCAATTTAGTGTTGGATCTTGCTCAAAATTAGATCGAACCAAATCGTGCACATTTCTAGTTCATAGTATTTAATGGTTATCTTATGTAGTAGTTTATACTCTCTTGACTTTTGATTTCACCCAAAAGGCTTCTTATCATTGACGATCGTTGTCATCCCTTATATGTTTATGATCATCTTTTTATCTAGCTAATGTGGTACTTTGATTGTATTCCCAACACTAACACACATGCATAATAAACTCTAATCTACAATTTGGTATAAAAAGCTCTAAATCCCTTGATGACCCTGCTATTTTTTTTTTTTTTTTTTTTCATATTACACTCATACATTCCACTAATGTGAGAGGATATTGTAATTATGTTGTTTGTATGAAGTAAGAGTATTTTGTCTACATCAAGTACAATGATCATGAAAAAAGTTGTAAAGTATATGTGAGGTTTTAAGTTGACATCTAAATTGAGTGTTAATAATTTAGAAAAATATGTCTGCAATTGAAGGAGTAAACAAAAAGTTAAACAAATATAAAATAATCACAAGAAAATCATACTTTTTTATATTACAAAAAGCTACCCTAAATATACCTGACTTAATAACTAAACTCAATACCTCAAACACAGATTTCCTACTCTTGACTAACAACTCTACACCACAAACACAAACTTCTTAACTGCACATGCATAACACCAGACTTTATAATTCAACTTAGTACCCCAAAAATCCTCTTACATTTATTTTCTCAATCATTACGTATATATATTTTACAACAGATGGATAAACATAACTTTGAATGTAGTTTGTTATCAAAATCTCACCAAGGTATTTGAGACATTATTTGTGTTGAGTTGAGTTTTTAATCTAATTTAGTTGGCCCAATAACTTCACAAATTGGCATTAAATAACTTAATTTCACTAACTTCAATAGTGTTTACTATTTAAGATCGTACATTTATCAAAAAAAAGTTTATCTTCCCCTTTTATATGTTCTCGTATCATGCATCTTTCAACGATCTTTTTTACTTTGGACATTAATCCCTTTCATGACCATCAATAAATTGGGAAAATGCTTTAATCATAAAAAATAATATATTCTTTTTTAGGATCTGTTTTGATTGTCTAGAGAAAATAATGTTTTTCAAAAGGTCATCTTTATTTAATATCTTTTGATAAAAACTAGTAAACTTTAAAATGTCTCAAAATCTATTTCGAAGAATTGCCAAACACTTGAATTTGTTTAAATAACTTATTTTAGAAATTAAACACCTGAAAAGTAATCACACCCTTACTAATATTGTACCACGTGCAATGCAGTTGTATTATTTTGTTAACTAAATATATAAAGTTTTGAATAATTTAGAAGATATATTATTCAATATATTTGTTTTAAATTTTAATAAAGTTTAATTTATATTTTATATATTCTTATTATATAAAATTAATGTGTTGGTAAAATGTTCTAGCTCATGTAAATATAATTTTGATGTACTAGTTTAATAATTATTTTAATTTCAAATTTTTAAAGATAACATTATAGTGACGTCAACAATTTATTCACGAAAAAGATTTATATATTTTCATTAGACATTATAGTTTTATTTTCATTTGTATTAATTAGTTTCATGTAATAATTCTATATTTATAATAATAATACATTGTTGATTATCATATAAGAAATTTTCACAGACAGAAAAAAATGTTAAATTATTGACAGAAATAGGAAAAAAAACAATAATGGACTTCTATCAATTTTTATTACTGATAGATTTTTATCAATTTCAAAAATGGTTATCTAAGTGAATAATTAAACCTATCCTAGTGAATCTTGAACAAACCACAAATCTCTGTCTAATGAACCCGAAGGTACACAAACTTCTAATAGACACGAATGTACAAAAACCTCTAGTGATCCCGAAGGATCACAAGCCTCTATGCGCATAACATATCTAATTTACTATATCAGAGTCTCAAAACATGAAAATATAACATATCTCATAAAAATAACATCATGCTCATATATCTTCTTTAATCATGTAAATCATATAATACAAGGAATTGCATATACATTCTCAGTGGATGCAACATGTCTGCTTTCTATTTTAATTGTTAAATCGTTTGTGGATGTGTAGATTAATGGAGTTTTCTGGGATGTAACATCGGTTTGTTAAATTCATTTACATTTCCAGTTAATTGTAAAGGCTCCTGTGTTTTTGGACATAATTAATTACTATCGAGTCTGTAATTACAAAATTAGTTCGAGTTTTGAATCGTTCGTGAGGAAGTTCAGAGCAAGGGTTGTTGTTCTTCAAGGAAGAAGACGACCAAGTGTTGATCGGGTCGTGCAGACGATGAGGTAAACGATTGCTGAGTATCGAATGCTCGGGTGTCATTTAATGCGCACGCATACTAGACGATCGTATAGTTCAGCAAACCTCATCGCTTAATTACTGACTATATGATCGTGGAGTAATCGCATGGTAAATCGTTTATCTTTTCGCGTGTTAAGCGATCGTCTAGACGATCAGGCTTCACAGCCTCGTTGTCGTCTAAGATTGTTTAGCTTTTCGCGCTATCGTCTAGTCTGCACTACACGATCATTTACCTGGAGGCATTTACTAAACGATGGAGCTTTGTCCGGCAGTTTAAGACCCGGTTCGCCTGTGTACCAGTTTTCTCAATGGAAATATATAATAGATAGAATTTTTTCATTCCAGTTTGTGTTGGTTCATCCCGGTCCATTAATCTTTGGTTTAATACATGAGATGTATGTTTATTATATGTCATATGGTATGAACATATAGAAAAATCCCACCTTAGGTTATGTATTGGTCATGCATCATCTCTTTATAATAAATGTTATAATTTAGAGAAGCACGATTTAAATTACGTAAGAGCATGCTCATGCATCATATAATGTAACAGTTATATTTAGCATGCATAAAAAGCATTGACATGCATCATCTTTATATTATAATTGTTATAGTATAAGGGTGTATGAAAAGCATGTTTGCTTGGTTGTTACTAGTATAGAAAAGTTATGTATAGTAATATGACCGGACATTGCATGAATCATGACACATAGGTTACTTTATAAGCGTTATAAATACCTTGTTGTGTGGCAATGTGTTTTAGTTTTTTCTTTTTTAAAGGTTAAAGAGAATTTAGAACTAAAAGCAATAAGAAAGACATGCATGCTCACTTAGGTTTAATTCATGGTTTTAAAATGTTTAAAACTTGGATGATATAGACCTAAGATTACAGTTCTAATATGATTAGCAACCCTTAGGCTTTTATCTTTTAATCAGTTTAATAGGATTAAATTGACTAATAAAAGGTTAATGTGTAGCAAATCTATCTATAAGGGACCTTTTGTCTAAGGCGGGTCCTGTCTAGGCTGGGGTATTTAAGTTGATGGAAACGTAACACCCCTACCTGGAAAGGTGAATTAGATTGATTTGATGTATGCATGCAAGTTAAGGACAGTCTATTAAAGTGTTTAAATGTGACTACTTGAACTTGTTCTATTTCATAGGCAAAAGTTGTTTATGAGCAGACTTAATAAATGACTTAAACTAATATCAGTAGCTGGATTGTCTAGGTTAATGAACCCCTAGGTATAATATTCAGTGGGAGGTACGTGGGGCATATAATGCTTCATTTAAACCTTTCACGTTCGAGATCTACCCTCGACCTTGTGGCACCCTGGGAGTGTCCCGTTAAAGAATGGTATTTGGGTAGGTCAATACCAAAGTGGATGGAGAGAATGTTCATAGTAAGTGGGAGCGAGAAGTTCAACAGCATATCGCACAATCTTCCTTGTTGGATTGAATAAAGTTTATGTGCATCGCCTCGAGGCACCCTAGGAGTGTCCCCCTATAGGATGGCAGTTTTGCACGTTTCTTTATTTGATCTCCTGTAAGAGAATAAGATTACTTAGTCACTTTTCCTAATCTATTTCTTCCCTACGGTGGGCTCATTAGGGCGACACTCTGGCACCAAAAATGAGGGTCACACTTACGCGTAATTGTTAAGGGTTAATAGTTCTGGACCAAATAAATGATGGATGTTAGCTTTAGTTTCAAGAGTTGGTTTTGTCTGATGGTTGAGAATGTCTCATCTTAGTGAAGGGGCATCTAATCACCCCATCGGGGACATTTGTCCTACCTCGTTGAGGCATCATTGCAAAATAGAAGTCTTAAACACTTAGGGTACTTAGAAACTGTTTTGCTAAAATTAATTGGTTAAAATGTGGTTTAGCAAAAATATTATAAAAGTTTGTTCGTTTTTTCAGCGACAAGTTTTAAAATGACTACAACCACAATAGCTTTGCTTAGCGCCGACAAACTTACTGGCGACAACTTTTCGACTTGGAAACATATGATCACGATGATAATTTGTGGTCAAGACCAAGCAACGACATGACCATTTGAAATATCTAAGAACCGTGTTCGATCATCTGCGAAAGTACCAGTTAAAGATAAACTCCCTCAAATGCGCGTGGCGTAACTTCAGGAAATTTTTTGGGCTTCGTTGTGAGACATCGAGGGATAGAGATAAACCAATCAAAGATCGATGCCATCCAGAAGATGCCAAGACCAAGGAATCTACACGAGTTGAGAAGTTTGTAGGGACGTCTGGCCTACATCCAGAGGTTTATTTCTAACCTGGCAGGGCGGTGTCAACCCTTTCAAAGACTGATGAGAAAGGGAGAGAAATTCAAATGGGATAAGGCCTGCCAGAATGCTTTTGATAGCATAAAGAGGTACCTCATCTCTTGTCTTAGGAGCCCCAGTAGCGGGCAAGCCATTGATACTGTACATTGCAGCGCAGAAGAAATCACTGGTAGCATTGTTGGCACAAGAAAGAGAAAAGGGAAAAGAACGCACTCTCTATTACTTGTGAATGGAGCCGAGATAAATTATTCCCCAACAGAGAAGACGTGCCTTGTGCTCTTCTTCGCCATAGATTAGTTGAGGCACTACATGCAAGCCTTCGCAGTCCACTTAATTGTGAAAGCCGATCCGATCAAGTACGTCCTGTCTAGGCCAATCATCTTAAGTGGGCAATCATGCTTCAACAGTACGACATTGTTTATGTACCGCAAAGGGCAGTTAAGGGGCAGATGATGCGTTGTAATATGATGTGATTATGGTGTATATTTGCGGTGATGAGTTATGCATTGCACATGCACGTTTTCCTAGTAAAACCTAAGTATAAATCTCACTAGGTTTCCTGGTAAGTTTAGGGTCGAACACAGGGACTACTGTTACTATGCGACAGTAAATGTGTTTCCTTTGTGGTGGCAAAAAAAAAAATAAGTTGGATGGTGTTTTGTTTAAGTAAATTTCCTATGCAACGGATTCGAGTAAAGAGTTGATGAAATCGAGAATTACAATGAGTATGCGATGAACGGGTTAAGAAGGGATTTAACTAACACTTCTTAAGATTGCGTTCAAGTTATGAGATCATGCTACACACACACAACAACATGTCATCTCTCAATGCAAATTTCATAGTTCCTATTTCTAGGACGTATACGATATATACGATAATATCGATAAGACTTATGTCTAACCCTCTATTCTTGTCTATGCATGATGAATGATACACACATACACAAGGTGACCACATACTATCATATCCTATTTCTAGGGTGCATGTGATGCATAATAGCAAACAGAACTTATGTTTAAGTTTCTATCTCTTCCTTATGCGATTCTAATCTGACTCACTCAAGCCTAGATTCTAACCTGACTCTCTTAAGTCTAGATTATTTTTTTAGACTACTCTCTTAAGTATCTCTAAAGGATGACTAACGCATACATAAGACAAGATGATCACATAAAATGTAAATCTTAGGTCATGCTAGCTAAGTACTTCTCAACCCATTCGGATTCGACCGTCATCAGCTTTCCGTACCATCGTGATTTATTATGCTACACCTTGATGCGCAGTCTTTATGCGGCCACCTTTTTGAGCGACTTCTCGCGAACGCATACGATCGCATGACTTACGATTGCAATCTTTCAATGCGTGCAGACGCCTAATTCATTGGATTGCAATTTTACTTGTGCCAACACATTTTTCCTACACAAAATAAGTAAATTAGCTGCTTTTATACAATGGGCGCATGCGATTGCAATATTCTCAGTTTAACGCTTTTGGACATGATTTTGTATATTTTTATCATCGCATTCCCTTATTGTTTTACTTATTTGCACTATAATAACGTACATTTCTACTCATTATCAGCAAGCGTTGGCCGACTTCATGGCAGATCATCCAGTTCCATCGGATTATGAGTTAAGTGAAGACTTGCCCAATGACGAAGTTCTCTTCACAGAAACCTCAGGGCTATGGGTTATGTTCTTTGACGGTGCGGCACGGAAAAACGGTGCTGGGGCAGGTATCATCCTCATTTTGTCAAAAAATATGTTGCCTTATAGCTTCGCACTTGTCGAGTTATGCTCCAACAACGTCGTTGAATACCAAGCCTTGAATACCAAGCGGTGTGGGGGCAGGTATCATCCTCATTTCGGTTTGTGTTAGAGCTAGGAGGGAGGACAATCCTAAGTTAAGACAAACCACAAATTTTCTACCACAAGTATCGTGTTCAAATTTGATTTCTAATTCACATAATTATCCCCAATGAATTTAATCTATTGCCAACACTTGTATTATTGAACTTGTCATTCTGAAATTAAATATTCAATCAAGTTTTATCAATTTTAATATCTTACCCAAGATTATTCTTTTGCAACAATACTACATCAAGACATTCTTGACTAAATACGATCTCCAGAATAACTCATATTCCGATAGTCATTTAACTACCGCTTTTGGTCAGACATTATTAATAATTAATAGTTCTGTAAGTGTAGACCCGCCATTTTCGTACATCAGAGGCCACGAATGACCAAAGAAATCCTATCCATTTCTGGAGCTTGAGTTGTTCCGAATCCTATGTTACAACCTTCCAAGGGAATAGTCGTCGTTAAACGACTAGCAAAGGGCCGCCTAAAGCTAACCAGTAGGCGCAACATAGGAATCTCACGGTCTAAACTAATGAAGAAGACCGTAGGATATGTTGACACATTTCCTTCACCCACTTACTATGAACTACTTCCTCCATTCACCTTGGTATTGACTCATAGAAAACACCTTCCAAAGGGAGGTCACTTCCAGGGTGACACGAAGTACCGCTTAAATCAAGACTGTGAACTCTTAGGGATGCGAGAGCTAAGAATAACATATCGTGTGTATTATTAATCTCCTGCTAAATTTTTCTAATAACTCTATTATATAGAAGTTATTCACTACCACTGAAGTGTTCTAATGTTTGGGTAACATTGTACTTAGGTTCTTTTCTGGCTAAATAAAAATAACCCTAAGTCTATGTGATTTATCCATGTATAACTCTTATAAATGGACTTAAACCTACGATGTCTAGGTGATAAACCCTTTTATTACCTTACATCGCTCACGGATACTCATAAAACTGGTTACCAACGCTAAATTATTCGTCCATAATCCCCAGGTACGAGGTATTCCATAGACTGTCAACATAAATACCTCCAACCTTCAACAGGATTATATACCGGTTGAGTTTGTAACCCTAGTTTTACAAGTTTAACGACCTATTTTAACTAATTAAAATAAGTGGTTAACCTACGTGAGCATGCAGCTGTTCTTCATTATGGATTTTAAATGTCTAACCCAATTTTATAACAGCTTATAAAACTTTAGACATGCTAAAACATCCACAACATCCAGGCATTCACTATCTAATATAACACTTATATTAAATACAAGAAACCCTAACATGCATACTATATATTATAACAAATTATAACATACTTTCAATGCATGTTGCATGATTTCTATGGTGGGATTTTAAATCTAAATGGCATACTATATGCACATATAAGATTTATTTAATTATAACATACATCCAATGCATAAATAATTAAACACGTAATGACATGGTTTTAATTTTCGCAAAAACAAGCAAACAAAAGCCTAACTATTACAAAAACAGCTTCAACACTGCTCGAACCGCTCCAAAACTGCTTGAACCGGAACTCAACCGTTAGAATCGGACCAGCAAAGACTGAACCAGACCAACTACAAACCATTTAAAACTGAATTAGACCAAACCTCAAGAGAACTGGTCGAACCGGCTTCTCTCGCTCTCGCTCAAAATCTCGCTAAGTCAGATCGTTTAGCAATGACCACCATTGTTATGCAATTGGCTTGATCATTTAGCGCTTGTGTGAAACCTGGATTTCCATTTTTCCTACTTAAGCAGGTGGTTAAGGAAATTAACTAAGTGAAAGTTAAATCCTATGTTGAAGTGAAGGAAATTTCTAAGTGTTGAATAGATTTTCCTTGAGTAATTTTGAGTTAAGCTTTAATTAAAGGAGTTTGGCTAAGTGTAAGGTCAAAAGGACCCATGCGTGAAGTATTTGGAGACATTAACACATAAGTTGAAAAGAAAACCATGCATTTGTAAGGTTGGACGCATGATTGGCCGAAGTAGTGGCAAGAGGCATTGCCAAAAGTAGTCATGCGTTAGAAGCCAAGGAGAAAAATGGCTAAGTGTTGGACTATGCATTGATGTTGTGTCATGCGTTGGCCATGAAGTATTGAGAGGTTACTTGGGCATGGAGAGAAGCTGACGTATGGCTAAGAACAATGCATGCGACAGCCAAATGTATTGAGAGGTTAGAGAACGCATGCGGTAGCCTCAAGTTGTGCATCCAAGGGTGCTGGACGTTGGATGCGTTGGATGCGATGGAGGCAGGTGCGATGGATGCGTTGGACGTGAGAGTATGCGGTCGATGGTTTGCGGTCGAAGGGATGCACTGGTAGCATGCGGCGATGGATGGCATGCGGTGATGGGGGTATGCGTTGACGGTATGCAGCAGCAACTATGCGTTGGCATCATGCGATGGTGCTATGCGTTGTGCGGTCGAAGGTATGCATTGACGGTATACGGCAAGCACTATGCGTTGGTGTCACACGGTGATGCGATGCATCGATGCTATGCGGCCGAAAGAATGCGTTGGTAGATTGCGGTGATGCGAGGGCATGCGGTGATACGATGGTATGTCGTGATGGATGCGATGGACGCGATGGATGCAGTAGTGCTATGCGATGGTAAGAAGCGATGGAAGCGACGGACGCGATGTACGCGGCAGTGTTATACGATGGTAAGCAGCAATGGATGCGTTGGTGATGCACTATGCGTTGGTGATGCGCTATGCTTTGAAGATGCGCTATACGTTGGTGATGCACTATGCGTTGGTGATGTGCTATGCGTTGGTGATGTGCTACGCATTGGACATCCGAGGGCATGTGGGTGCATAGGATAAGGATAGTAGTATGCGTTGAAGAAGTATTGGTCATTATCCTAGTTGAACGCATATGAAGTTGGATGAACGCATATGAAGGATGAATGCATTCAAGGACATCATCCGGACATATGGCCTGTTAGGAAGAAACCTTAGGCCTTAAGCAAATAAGGTAGGTTTATAAGAAGACATGCAAAGTTGAGGGCTATGCATTGGTAAAAGGGGAGCAAGACACCTTGGGTTGCACTGATGCAAGATTGCGTTGATAGTGTGGGGAAGAGACACTTGGACATGCGGCCAAGTAGGAGGTGTCAGCCTTAGAGCAATCTTGGACGCATATAAATAGGGCCAAGGACTTCAGATAAGAACTCAAATTCTCTTCAAAGGACATAAAGAAGAGTGTATTGAGAGGAGACCATGCGTTGGTAGCAAGACCATGCGTTGGTCAGGAGGTTCCAAGAGGGGAGATGTTGTTGGATAAAAAGGATAGAAAGTAGCATCAGATTGGGACGAGGATTTTCCTAGAATACTCGTGAGTTTGATGTGATTCCAAATCCATCTGAAAGCTAAAAGAGTCTAGTTTTCAGGGTAGGGCTTCCGGAGGAAAATACAGCAGGGTCAAGCTATCGGGTAAGCTAGGCCAGTCTTGATGTTTTGATGTTTACGGCCAAACCACAAGAAGTTATGAGCTAAGATTTTGAGGTAAACTTCCTGAGACATTTTAGAGCATATTTGTAGAAGGAAGTAACTCGAGATAAACCGTAGAATTATGAGTAGTCTGAGCTTTAAGTTGAATCTGAAATTTAGGGTTCAAGAGGAGCCCGAGAAGATCAAGGAACTTCTAGAGAGAAAGGTTCCTAAACGACCAAGGTGAGTGGTACTTTCCTTTAAGTCTTAAAGCATATCTTTTAGAGTAAATTTTATATGCTTAGGTTATGAATGAGTATCTAGCATGAGAATCAGGTTATGTGATTGGGATGGCCAAGGGGTCAATAGACTTAGTGTCTGAGCCCGTAAGCAAAATCTCACGGGATGGTAAGGGGATCGAGAGGTTTAGTTTCTGAGCCTGTGGGAGGATCCTCGTATGGGATAGTCAGAGGGCCGACGGGTCTAGCTTTTGAGCACATGAGCGGGAAGCTATGTTTACATAGGAGACAAAGGAAACGTAAAGAGTAAGCGTTGTATTTAGTAACAGTTATCTATCTACCGTGTGTGTAGGTAGACAACATACTCATTCTAAGTAGTTATCAGTTTAGCTATCTACCATGCGCATAGATAGAGTTGAAACCAGACTCATTCGAGGCGGAGGTTTGAATGTAACTTCGTATCTATGATATGTTTGTTATTTATGAGTTGAAATAGACTCTAGAAGTTGCTTACCACTCACTAAGTTTTGTGAAGCTCATTCTGTTATTTCATGATTTTCTTCCCAGGTAGCGAAAGTTAAGGAGTTCCAAGGTGCTGCTAAGGTCAAGGTCTACCACCTATCACAGTTACACTTCCAGAGGGTTTTATAGTTGTTCTTGTAAACTTTGTAGTTAAGTCTTGGAGTTGTATAAACGTTACATTGTTGTAATAAAATGGGCCTATTTAATCCGTTGTTGTTATCTCCTCGACTTAATCAGTTAGTTGTTGAATTTATTCATTGGTATCAGAGTTATTTCCGCAAGAGTTAATAGGCAGTAAGTGTCAACTAAAGGGTATAACTGCTGCAGTCATATTCTTTCCTAGGCTCAAAGATTAGTCTGGGGCGGGGTGTGACAACTTGCTTGATCGTTTAGCAACCAATACCTATCGATTAACAAAGCTACACGATTGTATAGTGTTTGTCCTCTATCGTATAGTGTAATCGTCTAGCACCGGAGGATGCTACACGATCGCTTAGTGTCAAACACTATCACATAGCTCCATCGTTTAGCACCTCTTCTTGATCGTTTAGCGCGTGCCCGAGGTAAACGATCACCTAATGCTATCGCATAACAATCGACGCATCGCTCAGCTGCCACTCATAGGTAAATGATCATGTAAGCGATCGCTCAGAGCCATCACATAGCTCTTCGCCTCATCGCTTAGCTCCCATTCAAAGGTAAACGATCGTGTAAGCGATCGCCGTCGCATAGATCTTCGCCTCATCGCTTAGCTCCCACCCGAAGCTACACGATCGTGTAGTGCCATCGCATAGCAAAACAACGCATCATTTAGCTTCAGAGGTAGACGATTGTCTAGCGCACAACATCTAAATGATTAACGCCCGAAGCTACACGATTGTTTAGCGTTACCTTCATATCGTCTAACGTATGAAACTAAACGATTGTTTAGCTACTGAAGCTTAACAGCGATATGAACAAAGGCTGATCGTCTGGAATCTGCAACTTAGCCCCTTCGCTTGTTTTTTCGAATTACAGCTTAATTCTAACTCTAATGACTCCAAATAAATTATAGACCCTTTGGAAGACATTAAAGCTCATCAAACAAGAGCTAATTACAAATTTAAACGGAAAATCAATGAGAAATTAAAGGCCACAACTTAGAAAACTATATCATTACAGCAGTTTCATATTTTCATACAAAACACCCACCAAAACCAGAATTAATCCGAACTGAATGCTTATAAGATGCTCTGATACCAATTGTTGGATCAACACCAGCATGCAGCAGAAGAAATCAGGATCCATAAGCACTCTAGTTCATTAATTTTGGTTGAAAAGAAACATGTTAAAAACAGAGTATAATGGGTTTCATGAACATACCTTGGCCGAACCAACGAAATCTCCATTTTCAGCTATAAAATCCTCTGAATTCTTGTGTAGACCACCACAAGATCTTCCCTATGATCCTTTTGGTACTCTAGATTGAGTTGTGGGACTCAAAATAAGCTGGAATCAAAGGGAATATGGAGAAAACTCACTGGACAGAACCCATTGAAGAACTCCTTCTTCATCCGAATTTTTCAACAAAAATTCAATCGGTAGCAATTATATTGCAGAATATCATGCAAAGAGAAATCCAGCATGGGAGCAACTCATGCTTGGAGTAAATCAAAAGAGAAAGTGGGTTCCTTGTAAGCTACTTTGAAGATGAACTTGAAAACCCATTTTTCAAGTTTTGTGTAATTTTCATTTTCCAAAAATCCAAACTGATTTTAAAATCATATTTTATTTCTAAAATCAATATTTATTAATTTTACAAATTAATTTCAAAAATTAATTTTCTAATAAAATTAATAAATAATTATTTAAACAATTTAAATAATTCTAATTAATTTAATATCTAATATTAAATTAATTTTTACACAAATTTATCTTCATATATTTAAATCATATTTAAATATATTTTCTCCAATTCCGTTTGATTATAATTTGAACGTTTTAAATTACTTATCACGCTACTCTAGAGCTAACCATTTCCGAGCTAGTAAGGGGACCTCATGGACCTACAAATCATGGGCTCCAACGATCCAAGATTGGCTAAACTCATTAGACTGATCTAACCCCCATTTGTTAACTAATGGGTCACTCCACTAAAGCCCATAGTTGAACTCCCCTCACTGTAGATATATTATGTCCACTCGATATAACCATGATTAGTAAGTTAACCCTTCACAGGTTGTTTGTAATAACGGTTGTGTCAAATCTTTGTTTTACCTCCGAAATTACCTCTTGTTCCTTAAGTCCCCACTGATCCCTTAATGAACAATTATTTTGTCATCCAATCACAAAACCGAGTCCCTCTCATTTGGAATGAGAGGGCGGGATCCCTTGTTCAAGCCCCAGAATCAGCACTTAAGGGAACAACCTCTCTACTATCCTTAAAGCTGGTAAGAGTGAATTCTCTCTTGCACCCTATGTCCCCAGCTATCTATTCAGTCTTACCCCTGAAATGGCAGTCATATTGGGCTGGCGCTGTTGAGCCAACTCTCACCTATGCAAATCTAAGAGCAAACCCAGATAAACAAGAGTTCATAGTTAGCTCAGGATTAAAGTCAAGTTACCTAGGTCATCGCTTTGAAATAGTCAGTCTTAAACAGTAAACATCGTTATAAAGTAAGAGTGACTAATTTTGTGGTCCGATCTTGTACAAACTCTTTTGCACAAGGACACCCCTACTCCTCATGTCCAACATGAACGAATTAGGATCACTTCATTTGTAGCACTTTACAACTCCTTGTAACAACTACAGAGCAGGCCGTATCCAATAGTGTTACCAGAATAAGGTACCCAACCTTACCCATGTACTATAAATCATTTTGACTATTTACTCGAACCTGATCCACCTTTATGTCTCCACATAAAGTTCAAGTATTCATCCAATAGTCAAGGGACTTTTAGGTTTATTAGATTTCTATTCAAGCAATAGATCTATTCAATAACACCTTTATGGAATTTTCAGAATAAGCTCCATTGTTTACATACCACGAGTTTTAGGACATAAAACCCAACAAAATCCCACTTGGACTAAAACTCTAGTGGTAACTTATATATTTGATATATAAGACTGAGTTTTTGAGTTTTATAGAGAAATACAATAAACTAGGGCATCCTATACCCATTTTTTACCATTTGATATCTCTATACCCGATATTTCTCCCACTTTCCCTAGGTTATCTCGTATTCCTAGTCCTACTAGGTAATTCTCAAACACTTTCGCCGAGAGAATTATTGTAAACATTTTTAGGCATACAATAGGCTTTAAATAAAACTATAAAGGGATTACATCTTAATCTCAATAATGGCCAGGAAAGACATTTTCCTCCCACTACATTGAGGTACTCTCAGCTCTTTGAGCAAGATGCATCTTCTCAACAACTCTTTGTTAACAGTCAGATCTAGAAATCTTTAAACTTTCTATACTTTGATCTAGCCATTTAGATATCTGAATATCTACAAATGGCATTTAACAATTTGTTTCTTAACAGAGGTTGCTAGAACAAACATAATTTTTGAAAATGAACATTTCATTTATCCCAAAAATATATACAATTTTTTCTACACAAGATTTAACAATTAAAAACAAATAGCAACTTCTCCCACTGGATGAGCTGAGTAAATGGTCCCAGGGTTAAGTTAACCTGGTTACCTTTTCTCTGTTCTCTTCTTGACAAGATATTGAGTGCAGTGTCTCCTCCAGTGCCCTTCATCATTGTAATGGAAATATTTCCCTTTGCAACGCTATCCTTGCCTTCCAACCCAGTAGGCTTCTTCTTCCTTTTCCCTTTGCCTTTCTTCACAAGAATACTCTTACTCATCGGATCGTGATAGATAATAGGAGACAATTCTCCAACAGTTTGATGGACAGTTTGTGTGAAAATTTAACATTCAAGCAGTACAAGTCATCCATGTATAATGCTGCCGCAAATGGGTTGGTAGAGGCATTTAACAAGACATTGTGCAACCTGCTGAAGAAAATTATTTCCAAGTTGAAGAGAGATTGGCAGGAGAAGATCGGTGAAGCATCGTGGGCTTATCGCACCACTCACTGTACCCCTACAGGAGTCACCCTATACTCTCTCGTTTATGGGGTAGAAGTTTTCCTTCCTTTGGAAAGATAAATTCCATCGCTAAGAATGGCGGTGCAAGAAGGGCTGACTACAGAGGACAATGCCAAACTGCGACTCCAAGAGTTGGAAGCACTGGATGAAAAACGATTAGAAGCTCAACAAGCGTTGGAATGTTACAAGGCGAGAATGTCTAAATCCTTTGATAAGCATGTAAAGCCTCGGTCCTTTCAAATCGGTGATCTAGTGCTCACTGTAAGGAGACCAATCATCACGACAAGACATACGGGGAATAAGTTTACACCTAAATGGGATTAGCCCTACATCGTTAAAGAAGTCTACACAAATGGAGCATACAAGATTGTTGATCAAGACGGGCTGAGAGTCAGCCCAATCAATGGCAAGTTTCTCAAAAAGTTTTATGTTTAAAAAAATCTTTGTACGAACTACGTTACGACTTGATCCCTATCATTATAAAGGGTACGTAGGCAACTTAAAGAAATTTAAGTTCAGTCGCGCATAAAAAAAACACAGTCTTTTTTAACTACATTATGACTTGATCCCTATCATTATGAAGGGTATGTAGGCAGCTTGAAAGAAACTTCAAGTTCAGTCCAGTAAAAAAAAAAAAAAAAAAAAAAAAAAAAAAAAACTTGAACTACATCATGATTTGATCCCTTTCTTTAAAGGTACGAAGGAAACTTAAAGAAATTTAAGTTTAGTCCATTAGAAAAGGTACCACAACCACCTAAGTATGATACTACAAGATTGATGTTGATCATCCTCATTACAGAATGACACTCCAGATTGAAGATGTTCATCCCTATTGGGGGCAACACAATGGATTGAAGATGTTCATCCCTCGTAAGGAGCCAGCAAAGTAAATAAAAGACACACACTTGGAATACACTTCGCTTCCTCTTTAAAATCAAATTTAGATGCTCCTCCATCTTCAAGTTCAGAGGCTTCATTGATGCTCCTCAACCTTCAAGTTCAGAGGCTTCATCGATGCTACTCCATCTTCAAGTTTAGAGGCTTCATCGATGCTTCATCTTCATGCTAAAGTCTGGAGGCTTTGCAATGCCATCTTCACGCTCAAAGTTGGTAAGTCAAGCTCAATGTGAAGATTCATTGCTTCTTCGTCAAACTCAAATGCAGAGGATTCATCGATGCTTCAAGCTCAAATGCGGAGGATTCATCAATTCATCAAGCTCAAGTGCAAAGAATTCGCCGATGCTTCATCAAACTCAAATGTGGAGGATTTTTCGATGCTTTGTCAAACTCAAATGCGAAGGTCTCGTCGATGCTTCTCACCTTCAAGTTCAGAGACTTCATCGATGCTGTTCCATCTTTAAGTTCAAGATTGGCATGCATGGCCCCACTTCCATCTTCAAGTTGAAGGTCGGTGTGCATAGCTCGACTCCATCTTCAATGACTCGGTCTACAAAATCATGATGCAGCTTCATTTCATCTCCAAAGTCTAGCGTGGTTCACTTCATCTCCAAACTGATGATGCGGCTTCACTTCATCTTCAAACTGATAGCGCGTCTTCATCTTCAAAATGTTGGCGCAATTTTGCTTTATCTCCAAAGTCTGGCGTGGTTCGCTTCATCTCCAAAGTTGTGGCATGGCTTTGCTTCATCTCCAAACTAATGGCGCAACTTCAATTCATCTCTAAAGTCGTGGTGCGATTTCGTTTCCTCTCTAAAATGTTGGCGTGGCTTTGCTTCATCTCCAAAGTCGTGGTGTGGCTTCGCTTCATCTCCAAACTGATAGGCGGCTTCGCTTCATATCCAAAATGTTGGTGTAGTTTCGCTTTATCTATTAAGTCTGGCGTGGTTCGCTTCATCTCCAAATTTGTGGCGTGGCTTCGCTTCATCTCCAAACTAATGGCGGGACTTCGCTTCATCTCCAGAGTTGTGGTGTGGTTTCGTTTCCTCTCCAAAATGTTGGTGCGGCTTCGCTTCATCTCCAAAGTCTGGCGTGGCTTCATTTCATCTCCAAACTAATGCCGCGGTTTCACTTCATCTCCAACTAATGACGCAGCTTCACTCCATCTCCAAAGTCGTGGTGCGATTTCGTTTCCTCTCCAAAATATTGGTACAACTTCACCCTTTCTCCAAAATGTTGGTGTAGCTTCGCTTTCTCTCTAAAAATGTGGGTATGGTTCCACCTTATATGCGAGATGAAGTTTGGTTTTCCTAGCTTTACCTTATATGCGAGGACAACTCTGGTCCGTCCAGCTCCACCTCATATGTGAGGACAACTTTAGTATGTCCGACTTCGCCTTATATGCGAGATCGACTTTAGCCAACCTGACTCCGCTCAAAAGCTTGATGGCATATTCTTCCCATCTTCAAAGTTTGATGGCATATCCACCTCATCTTCAATACTCGATGGCGTATTTTCCTTATCTTCAAATTTTGATCAAGGAGTAACATAATAAGGTAGACCTCATCGGGATCCTCCCTAGGGTGATCGAATGGGAGAGTTATAAGCCTTTTGGAGCCCCTCCCACGACGATCAGGATGTGCAAATGGTGCTACAAGGTAGACTTTTTTTGCGATCCTCCCTAGGGTGATCGAATGGGAGAGTTGTAAGCCTTGGCGAGGCTCATCCCACGATAATCAAGATGCATAAACAATGCTACAAGGCAGACCTTATCAGGATCCTCCCTAGGATGATAGCATGGGAGAGCTGTAAGCCTTGGCGAGACCCCTCTCACGACGATCAGGATATGAAAACGGTGCTATAAGGTAGACCTTTTCGAGATCCTCCCTAGGGTGATAGCATGGGAGAGCTGTAAGCCTTGGCGGGGCCTCTCCCATGATGATCAGGATGCATGAACGACGCCATAAGACAGACCTTATCGCGATCCTCCCTAGGGTGATAGCATGGGAAAGTTGTAAGCCTTGGCGGGGCCCCCTCCCATGACGATCAGGATGCACGAACGACGCTGCAAGGTAGTCAGTGATTGAATGAGGGGGTCATAAGCCTTTGTGGGTCCCCCATGACGATCAGGAAGCACGAACAGGCATACCATAGATAGACCATGCCTCATGCCAAGGTCGTCCTTATGTGCACCAAAGACGAGTTAGTAAAAATAATAATAATAATAAATAATAATAATAAAATCTTCTGGAAAAAAAAAAGGAAAGAAGAAGAAGAAATAAAAAAAAACATATGGAAAAAAAGTGTTGGAAAAAAAAAAAGAGGAAACAAAAAAATTTAAAGAAGAGGAAAAGGAGAGAAATGGAAGATTAGAAGAAGAAGAGGGGATGAGGATAATGGAGGGGTTTGGGGTCCTATTTATAGAGGTTTCTAGGTTCCATAACAAATTAAGAAATTCAAATCAAATAAAGATTTGATTCAAAATATTAGATTTTTTTTATTAGATTTCCTAATTTGATTCTATCCTAATTTCAAATTAAATTAAACAAATTTCCTATCTAATTTTATTTTATTAGATTTTGTCCTTAAATTCACCTTTAACTAAGATTTGGACATATTCCAAATTTTATTCAAAATCAAATTTAAATTGTGGATAAAATCACAAATTAAAATTTAGCCATATTTCAAATTTTATTCCAAATCAAATTGTTCAACATTGGGTTAAATTGTAAATAAAATCTCAAATTAAAATTTGGACATATTCCAAATTTTATCCCAAAATCCAAATCATCAGACTTTTATCCTCAAGCCAAATTATTAATGATAAAATCTCAAATTAAAATTTGGGTATATTCCAAATTTTATCCCAAATTCAAGTTAAACTTATGTATTAAATTCATAGTTTGACTGACACATCAATTGAGGTCAAATTCAAGAACAAATGTATTTGGATTTTGATTCCAACTTTATATTTTTCGAGATTCATCCACCCATATATGTGCATAAATCTCGAAAGAGGGCATTTGTTGAATGAGGAATTTTGGACCAATCACAAGTTGCCGTCGTTTATTAAATTAATGACGAAATTCTAAATCATTAAATTTGGGTCTAATTAGAAGTTGACATATGTCCCGAATTGAATTGAAGACAAATTTCGATGACGGCACGCGGTTGAATCAGATGAGATTAATTTAGCCCAATTTGATATTATTATTTGGGTTTAAAGTCCAACTACAAAAAAAGGCTGAATTGGACCCAAATTTCAAAACAGGCCCAAAACCAACTAATTTGGCCCAAGGGCCAGACCCATAGACAACCAAGCCCATGAAGCCCACTTGAGAACTCTATAAATAGAGAAGTTCTCTTCATTTGTGGGGGTCAGCATTTTCTACACTCAGAGAGCCTAGAGAGAATTCACCAACAAGCAGAAGACTCCTAAGACTCTTGAAGCTGCACTCTTAGAAGAAAGACTCCCAAGACTCCTAAAGCTGCACTCCTAGAAGACAGACTCCCAAGACTCCTAAAGCTACACTCTTAGAAGATAGACTCCCAAGACTTCTGAAGCTGCACTCCTAGAAGATAGACTCCCAAGACTCCTGAAGCTGCACTCCTAGAAGACAGAAGACCCTTGAAGACACAAAGACTTCTACTTCAAGAACGTTCGGTGCTTTTCTTCTTCAAGTCAAGCATATTCACCCAACTGAGAGAGAATAAGAGGATTAAGTATTAGAGATCAAACAACATCGCATCAAATCAACATTAACACCAACTCAAGTTCAACTCCACGAAACACATTTCTTCGAAAACCTCGTGTGAACAGCTACGAATGTGGCCCGCTTTGTGGAATAGTTACAAGTGTTGTGACTTGTCACAGATGGTCTGATCCTGATCATTCATGTAGGGGACAAATGAGTAGGGGCATCCTATACAAAGAGTTTGTATAAAACCTGACCACGAAGTGTTAATGTCTCGTTATATAATGCCATGCATGACAGAAACTTCACTTCACTAGAATGACCATAGGTAACATGACCTCAATTCTGGGTGAGTTGGGAATGTCTGCCATTGAGGGTGGTCCTTTGATTTGCATGAGTGTGAGTGGCCAGACCGCTGACTTAAACCTACCACTTTGGGGATTCTTCTGATTTGGAAGCTGAGAACTTAGCTGTACAAGATGGAATTCACTCATTCCCTGAAGCAGGGGTAAGTAGATAGCTAGCTACCTTAAGGGCTGATCCCAGGGCTTGAACGATGTGGTGCCACACACCTTCTTATAGCCTAAGAGGTGTTCACACATAGTAGAACTGTGTTGTATTGTTCATTAGAGGGATCAGTGATACTTAAGGAGTGAGATGTAACTATAGGAGCAAAACGATAAATTAGACCAGTTGTACTTACAATCACCTATGAAGGGTTATCATACTGATGATTGGTTATATCCGATGGACACAAAAATATATCTATGGTAAAAGAGTTGAGCTGTCGGTCTTTAGTGGAATGCCTAGTTGTTAACGGATGGTGGATCTCATGACTAAAGAGTTTAGTCAGCTATTCATATACCGTTGGAGCTTCGAGCCATAGGTTCATAAGGTCCCCTTGGTAGTTTGGATACAAGTTGAGAATCAGTTTTTTGGTCATTTTGAAATGTTCAAATTGACAAAAGAGAGTTCGATTATATATGATATAATTGAACTGATTAATTATATATGATATGATTGACTAAATGTATGAGATACATTCATTTGGAGGAAATTAGATATAAATATGATTTATATCAAGTAAATGAGAAAATATTATGGTTGATATATGATATCAAACTATAGGATATGAATATAATATGATTATATTTATTATTTTATTAATTGGATAGTTTTGAGATAATTGCCTGACATTTTCTCTGCAACCATAAGATGGTGGGATGTTCAATTCGGTTTTCGTAACTAAAGAATAAAATGAAAATGGTTTTTATTTTGCAAGATATACGCATAATCGCTCACGGTGTGTTTGCATTCGATCGCATAGTATTTGAGAGCCTATACGATAGTGCATCGCGTTTACTAAGTGATCGCACACCCACGCGCCCTTTCTCTAAACGATCGCTTACCATTTCTTAGACAATCGCTTAGCACCTGAGCTTAACTAAACGATCATCTAGATGATCACTTAGCTTTCCTTACACGATCGTGTACCTCGCCTAAATGATCAAGCACCCGACTATACGATAGTCTTTCACTTCTCTCACTTGCTTGATCTTTAGTACACGATTTCCTTTCCTCCTCACCTCTACCAAATCCGATCAAAGCCCACCCTTTGAATTCTCACTTTGAAAATACTGAGGGCTCTGAGTAGTGGTGTCATTCCCGTTTCCTGGTGTTCATACGAAGTTGTTCGTGGTAGACGACGGGAGAGTTGTTGAATGATTGCTTTGTGGTCTAGCGAAAGCGAGAGGTCATTCATGGAGAGAGCGAGATTTTAAGTGAAGAAAGTCTTCAACTGGTATGTTCTCTCAGTCTCTTTGTTCATTTATCCTTTAAGCATGCCAATAATTCAGCGTTGTTAATGCATATCTGTTTGTGTGAATGTATATGTGGAAATTCTGTCACAATGAATTGGAAAGATCCGCTTCCACTCATAGATACTCTTGTATAAGAATTCCTTGATCCTGGTCCATCTAATCCTACCATTTTAAATCTACAAACAACTCATCATTCACAGTCAGTATAGGTGTCACACCCCCTCCCTAGCCTTAACCCTCAAGACCGGGAAAGGAGCGTGAGGGTAAACCAGTAGTATTCCAAGACAACATTTAAATTTAACATTTCCCCTCTTATCTATTAAAGATTTTAACATGTTTACAATAATCTATCTAACTTTCATACACATAGTTCAATTTCCTATATTCTTTATTACATGATCTGAGTCGTGCCATGAGAATTTACCAAGTCCTGGTATGTTGGTGGTTAGTAGACTCCTTCCTGAATGCTCCGCTTTACTACCTGGGGGGGGATATAAGAAAACATTTGGAAGAGTGTGAGCTACTAAGCCCAGTGAATGGTTCTTTTAGAATAATAATCTCTTTGCAAAACATATTTTTGGGAAAGCAATCACATAATCACAATTCTAGTATAATCTATGCATGATCATGTGTACATTCATTCAATTATCATCCTCCAGTTCCATGCTATATGTGTCATGTTCATATCATGGATATATTATCAATCATAACAACTTTCTATGAAAACTTTCTTATAACCCACTTTTCCCGCCAATGTGCACATCGACAATTCTTTTCCCGCTAGTCATGCTTAAGTACTTGACTATATTTCCCGCCAGTCGTCACCGACTATTATTTCCCGTCGACCGAGGCCGACTATATTTTCTCGCCAAGAACCTTTTATTAAGCATGCTAACTTATGTAATCTGGGTATAATCTCAGTTTCCATAGCAATTTCATAAACAATATCATGGCAACAACATAACATCATAAGCATGCATTTGGCACTTACATATGCATTTATCCATATATCAACGCATAAAACTAAGTAAACACTCACCGTAAGCAAGTTTTCCCACTAAAATCACCTTGAGAATACCTTCCTGAGAATTCCTCCATATCAATGGAAATTCCTCAATTAATATTTGTTATATCAATAAATAATGTCGAACTAGC
Source organism: Benincasa hispida (assembly GCF_027475165.1). Lineage (NCBI taxonomy): Eukaryota > Viridiplantae > Streptophyta > Magnoliopsida > Cucurbitales > Cucurbitaceae > Benincasa > Benincasa hispida. The sequence continues at coordinate 26,204,003 of NC_143482.1, read as the reverse complement.
CTAAAATATCATTATATATTGAAAACACAAGCTTACCCTACTCCAATTTAGCCAAAATACCAAAATTAGCCTCTTTAGAGGTTATTTGGTCCAAGATAGGCAGCTGGGCGTTGGGCAGTAGGTAGAGTGGGCGAGCTGCACCACACAGGGGGCTGGCGCGTTTAGGCGTGCGTTACGCTGGGCATGAGGCACCGCATGGGGAGGCTGCTGCGTTGGGCTAGCGCATGGGATGCGTCGAGCGATGCGTGTGCGGACAAACGGATGGACGCAGTGCTGCGTGCGCACAGGGCGTGGGCTAGCTGTGCGTCCGGCTGACTAGGTTCCCCACCAACGCAACCTTGTTTCTTTTGATCTCCAATCAACTTGGCAGCCTAATAACTCAAACATCACTCTCTAAATATGATCTCAACACATGATTTAGGTGCTGGTATGAATGAATTCCCCTTGCTCAACTCCCCTATTTATAGTCATTTCAAACTCACCCCATGTTGATAACACAACTCCCATTTGTCTCACTTTGGAGCTGCCAACATTCAGTCTACCCAGCCTATCCTTAGCCTAGCCTTGAGTTGTTCTCCTTTTAGCTTGCTAGCCAAAATCCCTTTTGTTGCATGAAATCTCCTTTAACCACCTCCTACTAGAATTTTGTGTGATCTTTCTTTTGCCACCTAAATCACCTAAATACCTCACATATTTTTCTACTTAAATTGTTTTAAGTCTTATATTCGTATACCTTTGGCATCCTCCCTTGAAGTTTTCCATCAATAAGCCCTACCTTTTATCCTCAACGCATAGCAACTCACTTTCCTTCATCAAAGTCCTACTTAGCCAACGCATGAGTTGGCCATCACCAATGCATAGGGTGGCCGTTTACCCTCAACGCATGACTTGCTAGGTGTGCTTGCTCGGCCTACTAAGCATGAACACATGGTGTGTTGCCTAGGCGCTTATGCGCTGGCTCGGCCGCATGGATGTGCGCTTGGCCTGGTGCATCGACGCATGGTTGCTCGACAGACTCAGCAAGGCATAGGATGGCTCGCCTGCTTGCCCATTCGACGCATAGGCAGGGCGCTCATCGATGCATGGGCTGCGCGCTCGACACATGGCCTGTGCGCTTGGCCTTGACGCATAGCCTATGCGCTTGGCGTATAGCCTGTGCACTTGGCCTCGACGCATGGCTGGCGCACCCAACATGCTCACTTCAACGCATGCTTGCTGCCCATGTCCTCATGTATGCCTTTGCGTTGGTTGTGTGCAAACCTTAGCCATTTTTCAAGTAAAGCTTCCATCCTCCATACCTTCTTGCGTCCAACATGTTTTAAGCCCTTCATAGGCATTTGGATTTTGGTCACCTTTTTGGATAATTTTGATGTTTTCCATCCTTTTGTTCCAATATCCTTACTTAGAATTTTTCTTTTGTATTTAATTTCCCACTTTAGATTTAATGCTAGGGTCTTACAATAGGATACTCAATCTACTATGGTTTTGGGTTGCCAAAGAAGAGAGGCAGTAGTTCAACGTAGTATAATACTAGATTTGCGAATCATACCTTACATACAACAAGCTAGTTTTCTAGGAGTTGCACAAATTAGGTTTATCCAATTAGATTGGCACCTCATTACCACTTTTGTAGAGCGATGGAGACAAGAAACTCACATGTTTCATATGCCTAGAAATGAATGCACAATTACACTTCAAGACGTTCCAGTTCTATTTGGATTGTCGGTGGATGAAAAACTTGTGACTAGATCTTTGCAGTATGATTGGAAATAGGTTTGTGAGGATTTATTAGACATTCAACCATTTGAATTCAAAGGGTCAAGATTGAGTATCCTGTAGTTAGCGTCACAGTTTATAGAGTCGTCCCCCGATGTCGATGAAGTCAGCATCGTCAGCATAAAGAGATATGCATAAGCATATATTATACAACTTATTGGAGGATTTTTGTTCATTAGCAAGTCCAACACACTGGTATACATCATATTTCTTCCACTATTGGGGAATTTTGAGGAAGTTGGTAGGTACTCGCGAGGTAATGTCTGTCTTACATGGCTGAATAGAGAATTATGTCGAGCTAGTCATGAACAAGCTTTGAAAATAGCAAGCCATTAATACTACTACAAGTATAGACTTATGATCTATTATACAGCATAGCACCTCAAGTTGAGTTAGGACTCTATATGATTTCATTGGACGTCCACTTAGTGCCAGGTTTTATTTTCTTTATATCTTTATTCCACTATAATTTTATACAATAAAATATTTTAATTATATTATACGCATGTGTAGATGGAGCAGTATCTTAGTAGCCTCAGAACACTCAACAAACATGTTAATATATCGACTATCATTTGACCAACTAATGCACAACCAGGTAATACCTTCTATCTTTCATAAAATGAATATTACATATTTTTTGGGTTCTAATTATTCTTGTATGAAATTTCATATCAATTGGACCCTATACATACAAGATATTATGGCATTATTGTCTGATTATTGTCATAATGGTTAAGACATTTGGTTGACAATTAGCCTCTTATATGCTTTCATATCATAGAGCGGAATGAACCAGATCGAGTTTTGAGACAGCTCAGTCTACAGCAATTAGTATCATCGTTGTGTTTTACAAATATTATTATTTATTAATAAAATAAAGAGGTATGTTATCCATTTATTAATCTTTCACAACTTAATCTAATAAACTAAGATCCATGGTTATTTAATTTAACTTGAACGGTATGCGGTAGACATACAGTTGGATTGTGTTCAAGTAATAACCTAAAAGGTCATAGTATATGGATAAGGTTGGGTACCTTATCCTGATAACACCATGGATACGACCCACTTTTCAAATATTACAAGTGTTGTAAGTATTACAAACGATTTGATTCAAGTCATTCATGTAATAGACATGTGAGTGGGGTATCCTATACAAAGAGTTTGTATAAGACCAAACAACGAAATAATTCTTTCACTATAACACCGTTAATTGAAAATATTAATATTTCATAGGATAACCGTAGGTAACTCAATCTCAATCCTGAGAGAATTATGGGCTCCTACCCATGAAGGATTGTCCTATGATTTGTATGAGCAAGAGTGGACCAAATCTCCGATACAATATGTCTACCATTTTGAGGATAGGACCAAGTGGAGAGCTAGGAACATAACTACACGAGATGAAATTTACTTCTTCCCATCTTTAGGAAAAGTATATGAGTTGTTCTATTAAATGTTGACTTCGAGTCTTAAATAGTGGGGGTTCTTCCCTCTCATTGGCCCAAGAGAGACTTTGTTTATGGTAGAACCATAAACAGGTTGTTCATTAAATGATCACTGAAAATTAAGAAACTAAAGTAATTATAGGAGTGAAATGGTAATTTGACCCAGCTATAATCATGAAGGATTGACTTACCGGTAACGGTAATATCCATGGACATAGAAATATATCTATAGTGTGAAGAGAGTAGCTATGGGTCTTTAGTGGAGTGATCCGTAGCTAATGAATGTTGATGAATTTAATTAACGAAATTAATTAATCTCGTATCATTGAAGCTTCTAATTTGTAGGTCTAGTAGGTCTCCCCGCTAGCTCATAGCTAAGGGTAAAAATAGAATTATTAAAGGTTAGGATGAATTTGAATTGTTCAAATTATTTGAGAAATATAATTGCATAAGATACAATTAATATAATGTATATGTATATGTTATATTATAAAGTTAATTTTGAATTAGATTCAAAGTTAAATATTATTAATGAGAAAAATAAAATATTTAATATTTGAATAAGATTCAAATATTAAATAATATAAATTAGATTTATATTAAAATTATATGTTAAAAATTAATATGAATAAAATCCATATTGAAACGGTAGGTCATGAAAGAAAAATATATTTGAATATGATTTAAATATAATAATAATTAAATATATGATATTTAGTTAATTAAATTTAATAAATTAGATTTATTAAATATTTTTTAGTTAACTTAAATTAAATTTTGATTTAATTTATATTAATAATAATATATATAAAAAAAATAACTCCCCATGTGAGGAGTAATTGGGAGTTAGTCTTAACTCAACTTGAAACAAAGAAAGAAATAAAAAAAATTATTTTTTTTAATCTTCATCTCTAGTCTTAACTCACTCATTCTCTCAAGAAATTCTCTCCTTCCCTCATACTTCCAAAAGGGCTCTCACAAACCATAATCTTATCGGAGAATAGCGGAGATACATTAGTGGTAGTGTTCGGAACATCTTGACGGGAGAATCGCCTAAAGAACAATCTTCAAAAGTGAGTATTTCTACATTTTATTAAATTATAACATGCTTATTTGTTTTTTATTCTTGTTTTCTTTAATGGATATTAAAGCATGAGCCTTCACACGCTTCTGCACGAGATTCAATCCCTTCACATATGCAGGTTCTTCATTGGATAAAAAAAATTACATATATTCTTTTATTTTCATTTTTTACTTTAACACTTTTAATCTCCACCTTTCATTTTACCTTTGAACACTCCAATTACTCAAATTAAAATCTATTTTTTACCCCATTTTCCTCTCTTTTTATTATACTTCATCTTCCCTAAATTTTTAAGAACTTTTTACAATTTTACAATCCTCAAAAATTGCAAAAGACCACCATTGTTGCTCTCTCTCCAAGCTTTCAAATTCCATTCTTTTCATCTTATTCTAGAGAGATATTTTCATTGTATTATGAGGATTAAATATTATGAGCTCAAATTTGTACATCTACTCTTTTTATAGAATTTTATTGTGTATTCTAAAGCTTCAAGAATATTGTAATGGTTAGATCCTAACATGTGAAAAGGATCAGGTTTGCTCTTGAACTCGAAAAACGAGCAAAGTAGTGGTTCAGCTATCATCCGTTGCAAGAAAGGAAATTTTTAATCAAAGTTCCTATAGGCACTTGGAAAAGTGGATGTAGAACGAGTTTGACCAAACCATTACAAAAATCACGATGTCTTCTTTTCTAGACTTTTCCTAATTATTTTTGCATTAAATTTTAATTGTATGCTCTTTTTGATTGAGATTGATTGAGTATATTTGCATAATTTTTATCAATGTTGTTACTTAGCATCAATTAGGATTAACTAGTTTAAATTAAGCATATTTTTCAAAAAGATTAATTAAACTATTCACCTCCTCTAGGGTTGTTATACCGATCCAACAACTATTATTGCATGGTTAAAATTTTATCATGTATTTTTTTATATATGTGGTATGGAATATTCTTTCATATCGATACTTTTCATTATACATAATAATTTTATCCAAGATGTACACCAATATTCAGTATAACACGATTTACCAGTTAATTAGGTTCAGTATGTGACCAAAACTTGGTAAATGTAGAAAATATCATTCAACAAACACGAAGACTTAATGTTGCCAACAATGACAGAAGACATATTCATCGTATACGACAATGACAACATGTCGAAGATTTTCTAGAGCAACATGTTGACCAGGAACCTCACGATTTCATGATTAGATTCTAACTACTCCTTGGCACACACTAGGAATACAACTTGACATCGCATCAAGTTCCGATCATCAACACAGGTATTATGCGCACGATGAATTTCTGTCTGTTATCACCGTAATTCTAGCAATATTTTGAAGTGTCTATACCTCGTCTTATGCAACACCCACGAAGAAGACCACCGTGTGGGATATGGAGTGACTTGTAATTCAAACTTTTAGCTTCATATGAATTTTTATTTATATAAAAAAAATTATTAATCATTTCCTTATTATGTGTCAAATTGAATGTTCTAATATTCTATAAGCATAACAACATGGAAAAAAAAAAGTAAAAAAGAAAATTTTTAATTTAAAAAAAAAGGGACTCGTGGACTAGGTCCACAATTTTAGTCGACCCAATCCACAATTTCATTAACCAGTCCCCTACCAACCAAGGTGGGTGCTGCCTAAACTAATAAAAATTGTGTACCCAGTACACGATTTTCTTCCCCACAACTATTATCCTATTTTTGTCATTAATTTAGGCATCAACCTTGTATTTAGAATTTGCTTGTTAAACCACTAAATTTTTTCCAGTATCCTATTTTTGCCAATATTTTTAAAAATTACATTATTTTTTAACTTAACCCTTAAATTTGATTGAACATTGATGATTATTATTTTAAACTTAGACAAAATAAGCCTTGCGGTCTTCTCTATGAGAAGATTAAAATTAAAATTAAAAAATGATGGACAGGAAAGGATTGATGGAAAGAAAAAAAATAATAAAAATAATAAAAATAATAGAGAACGATGAAAATGGCAAACTGGAAGAAATTAAAATGCAGAAATAAAAATAGAAAAATGGAAAAACTGATATTAGGCCAAAATCCTTAGAGAAAATAATAAACTTTGAAATGCCAATATGAAAAGTATTACTTTCTAACATCATGGAATCTTAACGAAAAGCAATATAGAAAATTTTGTTTTTACTTTCTAATCTGCATCTAAAAAACGTAAAAGCCTATGGGAAAAAAAAATAAAAAAAAATAAAAATGTATTGACAAATAAAATATATAATGCCAACGAGAGCATAGCTTTAGTGCTCGTACTATTGACCTCGAGGTTCAATTCTCCCACCCCACACTTTATTTACAATACCTTTGAAAAAAATAAATAAAATAAAATAAAATATGTAATAAATGTAGAGAGATAAGCAACAATAAGGTTAAAATTGTCCAAAAAACAGCTAAAATCTAATTATGAAATAATTCTAAATGTTAGGACAGTTTTGAAATATTAGATGTGGAATGAGCTATTTGACTAGATGTTTCTTCATTACCCCAAACAACCTGATGGCAAAATTTTAAATAATCTCAATGAAACCCTAATATCATGTCATTAAACATATCGAAATGAGAAAAAAAATCTACTTAATGTCATAAAAAGGAAAAAATAAGAAAATTATTAAAACTACATCAAAATAATTAAATAAAATATAAATAATAATTTGATGCCCTTGATGGTTCATATCATAGGAGATCAAACCTCATATTATCCTAAAGTTGATAGTATAAATTTATACTAAGTTATACTTGAAGCTCCCCTTCCATAAATTAATTAAGAAAATGCTTAAATAAAGAAAGAATATATTCTTTTTAAATTATATGCAAACTATATACGATTGTAATTTTGTATCTACCAAAGTCGTGTTCATGATAAAATTAATGGGTGAATATGTGATTTGTAGTTTATAAAAACACTTATAGCTCCAATTATAATTTGCACTGAAACTTAGATATAAATATTTTAGGTATAGAATTGGCGAAAATAAGACAACCTTAGCTATGTGAGTTGGACAAAATTGGAATGTAAAATATAATTTCATACATCTCTTTCAACAACTTAAGCCTCAAATCTCATTGTTGAAAGCTCAACTCCTCCCCTTTTATTAGTAGTACAATCTATACAACAGGTCCTGTTCAAGTAAGGTCGTTGCTACTCCTCTTTCATAAATCACAAGCATCTATAACCAAGATACAATTATATTTTTACCCATTGAAAAAGATGCAATGATAATCTAATAAAAAACAAAATAATACTAAAGCACCCCTCAGGTATTGAAGAGGTAGTTGAACACTAAAGCAATAACATTTTAGCAAAAGCCAAAACGATCTAAATTCATTAGAAGATCAGCTCACACAGGCAATTGATTCATCCATACTGTTGTAGAATGAGCTCAATTTTGTAATGGCAAGTGCCTCACCGAACAATGACGCTCTTGTCGATTTTGAGATACGGACTTCCACAAAGTCACCAACCACTGCTTTCCGTTGTCCATCATAATCACCATCTCGATGTGGAACTGCGACATTAATGAACGAAACTCTATGACCTCTGTCGCTCTTGCCAATCATCTCTGTCTCTGGGGCTCTCTTGTTTGGTCCTTCCACAAGCACCAATTGGACACTGCCAATCTGCGAATCATAACACCGTCCTGTACTGTTCCGAAAAGTTTCAATGAGTTCAGTAAGTCTTCTCTGCTTCACTTCCTCTGGAACGTCATCGACATAGTTCCGATGGGCATGAGTCTTTTCCCTCATGCTATATGCAAACAAGTAAGCCATATCGTAACCAACTTCACTGATCAGACTTAGGGTGTCGGCATGTTCCTCTTCGGTCTCCCCACAAAAACCTATAAATTGGAATGAAAAATGATACATCAAGACAGCAATACCACCAAGTGCATTACATTAGAATTAATAAAGTGGAGAAATAATAACAGCATTAACCATGTAATAAGTCCAGTACTATTAAGCCAAGCTACTTTGCTGGAAAATTAAATATGACATGGATCCAACTCAGTAAGTTATGCAACAGTATCAAACCAGGTTATCTGACATGCCATCTCCGACAAACGAATTTGACAATGTTCTTCAGCAGAGAAAGAAGGATGCTCAAAATTTCTTGCTACACCCCCACAATAAAAATTATTAACTAAATCAAAGAAGGATGAGATATACATTGTGTTGTGTGAATAACATAGTGACACTTATTTAGTAAATCAAATGTCATATAAGCTTTCTTATCTGAGCGCCAATATCAACATTACAGATTTTTCTTTTCCTTAAACAAGGATGTTAGATTACCGAAATTAGGGTTATCTTGTTATTGTAAATATCTTTAGTTTTGTCATTTATTGTCTTTTTACATTCTTCTAATTAGGTCACTCTTGTATTCTTGTATATATATGTGTGTGTATATATATAGTGAATGGAATAAGATATTCTAATTCTCTCGGACCTAAAAGTTTCGCATGGTATCAGAGCCTTAGGTTTTAAGGTTTTTGTGAACTTTAGAGTTTGGTGTTTAGAACCTGGTTGTGTTTCATCTAGGGTTTTGAGAACTGCTTAAGTCTACACTTTAGGTTGCCATCATTTGTCGCCGTCCACCGCCACCGGTACAAATTAGGTCACTGTTGATCGCTATTTTTTTAACACCACCCATTCCAACAGAGAGCCCAACCGTTGATCTACAAAAGTATAAAATCCGGTGTTGATCTGAGCAGCATGTGAACCTCACATGTCGCCGCCAGTGTCTGTCATCTGTTTCAAGTCGTCTTCGGTGGTTTTAATCGAAATCGTGTATTCCTCCTACTAGTTTGTGTGTTTGGACTATATCTTCACTTATTTGTGGTTTGTCGATGGAAAAGTCTCTTTGGTACCATAGGGTTTGGTTTAATACAGATTTTTTTTAGATTTTAATCTATATTTCTGTCCTTTTTAGGTTATGGCTAACAAGAAAACAGTAGTCATGTACGAGATGATTCTGATGGTGTCAAAAGTCACCGAATACAAGTTGAATGGAATTAATTATTATTTATTGAGATCAAATGTTCATCATTTTATTGGGAACATTGAGGTGGATGATCATATAACTGAAGAGACACCAACTAATGCTTCTACAAAGATTTGGTTGAGGGACGATTCAAGAATGCTTCTACAAATCAAGAATTCTATTGAGTGTGAAAATTTGGATCAGTTAATCACTATAAATTTGTTAAAGACGTATTGGAATTTTTGGATTTTCTCTATTCTGGGAAAGAGAACATCAATAGAGTATTTGAGGTGCGTAAGAATCTATTTCAACCTGACCAAGGAGAGAAATCACTTACAAGTTATTTTATGGAGGTGAAAAATACATGTGCAAAATTCAATGCCTTAATGTCAATTAGTACTGATCCCAAAGTTTTGTTAGCTCAACGTGAAAAATTCTTCATCATGAGTTTTTCAATTGGCCTTGCACCTAAATACGACATGGCCAAAGATCAAGTGTTGTCGAACTCAAACATCTCATTATTGGAAAAGGCTTATACTTGAATACTTCATATAGATAAGTCACAAGTAGTTATATCATTTGATTCTAATAGTGCTTTAATTGGGCATACAAATGACTATAGGGGTAATAAAGGGGTTTATTCAAATAACTCCAAAGGTTATCCCAATACTTAAAGACCAAATTTAGGAGATGTTATTTGCTATTATTGTCATATGGCCACACGAAACGTGAGTGCAAGAGATTGTTGAAAAAGGGTCAAAGGGTGTCATCTGCATGTATAGCTTCTTTGCCTGACAATCTTGAGAAGTCTATTACAATTTCTGCAGAGGAGTTTGCTAAATTTCAATAGTATCAAGAGTCATTGATAGCATCATCTTCAACTCCATCCACTTCTTATACTCCCACTACTGCCATTGCAGAAATAGGTAACACTATAAATGTCCTATTTCCTCCACTTCATAATGGATCATTGACTCTGGAGCTACAAACCATATGATAGGTAACTCTAGTCTATAATCTAACACTCCGCCTCAGGATATTGTGTTTTTGTTTGTGGTAATTTGATTTCTTGGAAGAGTAAGAAACAAAATGTGGTGTCACGTTCAAATGTTGAATCAGAATATAAAACAATGGCACAGTCCATGTGTGAATTGGTGTGGATATACCAACTTGTAGAGTTGGGATTTGATATCACAACACCAACAAAGTTGTGGTGTGATAATCATGCAAAACTTCATATCGCATCTAATCCAGTGTTCCACGAGAGAACAAAACATATTGAAGTTGACTATCATTTCGTACATGAAAAAACTCAAAGAGGTTTGGTATCTACAGGATATGTGAAAACTAGAGAGCAATTAGGAAATATCTTCGCGAAAGCTTTGAATGATGCATGTATAGATTATCTATGTAACAAGTTGGGCATGATTAACTGTTAGGAACCTGCTTCACTTGCACTCAACCAAGTTCCCAAACAAGCCAACAGACAAAGAGCAAGTATTACAAATATGGTTATATTTCAGAAAAGAGTAGGAAATCCAAATTACAACCCAAGAACAATCAGAAGATCCATAGAAAGGAATACAATAAACGAAACACTTGCAAGGAAAGAAAATAATACTCAGGGTTGTCACTCTCCTCAAAAGCCTTACTCTACTTTTTACCGAAAAGATATCCTCCGACAATTCCTCCCCATTCCTTATATAACCAAACAGTGGTCCCCTTTCTCTAACAAATTCATACGTCCCACTATTTCTGCAGGTAGAATATTAGGTAAATTCCCAGATTTGCCCCTCCTTTGGTAAGTATGAATTATCGATGGCCTAAAAATACCCCCTCCTTGAGATGCACCTTGTCCTCAAGGTGAAGTGTGGGAAATTGTTCAGTCATTTGATGAATAGGCTCTCATGTTTCCTTGCTCTCAGGGAGGTTCTTCCATTTCACCAACCATTCATTAGTTGCGAGTTCCCCATTCCAACGTACTCCCAATATGGTCTCTAGTACAATTTGTAGTTCGAATTCCTCTGTCAGCACCAGGGGGTGATGTTGAACCTGTGTTTGCCACCCAATTTCTTTTTCAGCTGTGACACATGAAAAACATCGTGTATATTGACTTCTTCTGGTAACTCCAACTTATATGACACCTCCCCAATTTGCTCTAGAACTCTGTAAGGTCTATAAAAAAAACAAGGGGAAAGTTTTTCGCACCTTTTCTTTGTCAGGGAACGCTGTTTATATGGTCTAAGCTTTAGGAACACCTCGTCCCCAATCTCAAAAGTTACTTCCCGCCTCTTCAAATCAACTTTTTTTTCATTCGATTTTGGGCTATCGCCAACTGTTCCTTCAAATCTCGAGGCTGCATCTCTTGCCATCAGTTTCTGCTCGACAATGTCATTAGAAGTCTTGTTCTCTCCATATGAGATGAGTGGTGGAGGCACACGCCCATAAACTGCCTGGTATGGGGTTGTTTTTGTAGAAGCGTGGAAAGTTGTATTGTACCATAGCTCGGCCCACGGTATCCACGTGCTCCATCGAGTAGGTTGCTCGTTGCAAAAACAGCATAAGTACGTTTCCAGGCAGTGATTTACCCTCTTCGTTTGTCCATCAGTTTGAGGGTGAAACGTCATGCTTCTCTTCAGTACCGTCCCCATTATGGTGAATAGTTCCCTCCAGAAATTGCTGAGGAAAATTTTATCTTGATCCGTTATTATGGTCTTAGGAATCCCATGGTGTCTAACCACTTCTTGCACAAACAGATCTGCGACTTCCTTAGTTGAAAACGAGTGTTTAAGGCATACGAAGTGAGCATACTTACTCAAGCGATCGACCACCACCATAATCCATTGTTAGATCATCCCATATCTGATAAGGAATAGGAAGGGGCTATAACAATCTGACTGGAGAAGTTGCTTCGACTTTGTTGCATTGGCATGTTGCACATTGTTCTAAATATTTCTTGACGTCAGACTTCATCCCTTGCCAAAGCAGCTCGTCAGACATTCTTTTATGTGCGAAGGAACACAGAATGTCCTCCCACAACTGAGTCATGAAACGTGTGGAGCAATGCTGGAATTAGTGAAGAAGAACTTGAGAGTACCAATCTGCCCTTATATAACAGTTTCCCATGTCTTAATTGATAATTAGGTACTCCCTCTGAATCAATCTTCAGGGTGTTTATAATTTGTTGCAACTCCTCATCCACTTCTACTTCTTTCAGGACGGTGTCCACCTCTACTAGGGCAGGGGAAGATAACACTAGAATCTCGACGTCTGGAGGTATACGAGACAGGGCATTTGCTACTTTGTTTTGTAGCCCGGGCTGATAAAGGATATCGAAGTCATAGCCCATTAGCTTAGTTAGCCAACGATGGAATTGAGGCTGCACTTCCCGTTGCTCTAGTAGGAACTTCAATGCCTTCTGGTCCGATATCACGGGCGAATTTGTTTCCCAATAAATAGTGTCTCCATTTTTGTACATACAGAACTACTGCCATCAATTCCCTTTCATAAATTGACTTCCCCTGAGCTCCTCATTTTGTGACAAAACTACTTCTAACCCAAAACCTGAGGCATCCGTCTCTATGACAAATGATTGAGAAAAATCCAGAAGTGCTAACATTGGAATGGTCACCATGGCTGTCTTCGGCTCATTGAAAGCCTTGGAAGCTGTCTCGTCCCACCTAAATGAATTTTTTTGTAACAGCTTAGTCAGTGGTGCAACCGTCTCCCCATACCCCTTCACAAACCGTCTATAGTACCCTATCAATCCCAAGAATCCCCTTAATTCAGTCACATTCTTAGGTCGGGGCCACTGTAACATCACCTTCACCTTCTCATCATCTGCCTCCACCCCGTGTTGTGATACCCAGTGCCCTAAAAATTGGATCCTATATTGACAAAATACGCACTTCTTCCTATTCGCAAATAAATGATTATCCCTCAATACAGTGAAAACGACTACTAAATGTAACTCGTGGATGTAACTCGTGGATGGTGATGTAGGGGTTGTAAACTAAAATGTCATCAAAAAATACCAGGACGAACTGGCGGAGGAATGGCCTAAAGATCTGGTTCATTAACGACTAAAATGTTGTTGGAGCATTAGTTAATCCGAACGGCATGACTAGGAATTCATAATGCCCTTCGTGGGTGTGAAAAGTCGTTTTCTCGATGTCCTCTGGCCTCATTCTGATTTGGTGGTATCCTGAATGGAGGTCCAATTTGGGATACACTGCTGAACCATGTAATTCGTCCAACAACTCTTCAATAACCGAAATGGGAAACTTATCAGCTCTGGTCACCTGGTTAAGCTTCCGGTAATCAACATGGAATCTCCAGCTTCCGTCTATCATTCGCATTAGCAGCACTGGGCTCATGTAAGGGCTGTGACTAGGTCTAATGATTTCTGCTTGTAACATTTCCTCTACCAATTTCTCGATTTCTTCCTTTTGGGTGTGCCCATACTTGTATGGCCTCACGTTGACCAGTGCTTGACCTTCTTTAATCACAATCTGGTGATCTACTGTTCACCTTGGGGGAAGGACTTTCGAACTACCAAACACATCCTCACTCTCTTCCAATAGTGCTTGGATCATTACTGAAAGGGTCTCCACACTGCCATCAGTTGATTCCCGAGCTATCTCTGCCTCCCCTTCAATCTCCGTATTCTGAAACTTGATTAGAAATCCCTGGTCGTCTTCCTCCATATCTTGGTCAGAGCTTTTAGAGTTACTTCTGATGTAGTGAGCGATGGGTCTCCCTGAAGGGTCACCTATTTATCGTCCACCGCAAACGACATTGTGAGGGACAGCCAATGCACCCCCATGAACCCCATTGTGAACCAAGCACTACATCTCTAACACCACATCCATCCTCCCCAGATTAATTGGAAGAAAATCGACTGTCACCACAAGTTCGGATAGGTTCAACACTACTACCTTACTCCGATTCCTCTTAACATAGCTCCATTACCAATGATTACTCCATACTTGGTTGTCTCTGATAGAGGAAGTTCCAGTTCTGTCACAAGTCGTTGATGGATAAAATTGTGGGTGGCCCCACAATAAATAAGTACTACTACTTCTCTTGCTCTGATTGTCCCCTTTAATTTCATCGTTCCTTGTTTAGAAAATCCCAGCATCGACTTTAATGAACTTTCTGCATCTTCCATGACCTCGAATGTGTTCAGCTCTGGGGTGATTTCAACCTCTGTCGTCTCCTCCTTTGAGTTAGATTCGTCATTGGTGATAAATAACATCAACTCTCGATTCTCCTTCACCTTGCATCGGTGACCTAGCGCATATTTGTCATTGCAACGAAAGCAAAGTCCCTTCTCAAGCCGTTCACGGTATTCCCCGTCTGACAGATGCTTCATCAGGGGATCCCTCTTTCCGAAACTTCCCTTAACAGGTATTGATATCTGACGAGTAGCACCGATTTCAGCCCCCTTGGAGTTTCCCTTACTCATGGGATGGGATTTAATTCCCAATTGGGCCTCTCCCTTAATGGGCCCAGCATCACTCCACTCCTTCATGGCTAACTTCCGGGCTAGGTTATAGTCATTCACCAATTAGGCTTCCCTCATTCAGGCCTCCAAGCCTACTAGCCGACGACTAATCACCTCAGTCTGTAGCTTCGATTCCAAGCCGTTCAGAAAGGTGTCCTTCAAGACGTCCTTTGCCATGTCCAGTAATGGTGCAGAATATGTAACAAATTTCTTGACGTAATCGGCGTAGGTGCCTTCTTGCTTGATCTTTAGTAGGCAAGCACCCAAGCTACCCTCTGCAATGGATCGAAAATGCTCAAACATTCTCTTTTTCAAATCTACCCACGACCCGATCGGTTTCCTCGTGTGACTCCATCGAAATCATCCACCTCATCCGGCCCAAAGCTTACCACAGCAACCTTTACCTTCTCTACGTCGCTCAACTCATGTATCTCAAAAAAAAAAATGCTCCGCCCTGTAGGCCCATGACTTTGGGTTCTCCCCGGCGAAAACTAGCATCTCCAGTCTTTTATATTCTCCCTCATCATTACTAGTCCTTTGGACGGCAGCCGACTCCCCTTCAACCATCTTCCTTTTTTATTTCGAGTGTGATCCCTCAACCATTTCGGAGACCTCGCTCTTCTTCATCAAGCTATTTTCATGGACTTCCTCGACCAGTTTCTCAAAGCTCTTGCAGAGGCCGACTATTATCTCCTTTATTTCAGCTATATCCTTCTCGTTCACTTCCAACCTTTCCTCCACCTACCTTTGCGCCATTTGCCTTGTTCGCCCAAGGATGTTAGGGTTCTGATACCAATTTGTTAGGAACTTGCTTCACCTACACTCAGCCAAGTTCCCAAACAAGCCAACAAACAGAAAGCAAGTACTACAAATATGTTTATATTTCAGAAAAGAGTAGGAAATCCAAATTACAACCCAAGAACAATCAGAAGATCCATAGAAAGGAATACAATAAAGGAAACACTTGCAAGGAAAGAAAATAACACTCAGCCAATTCGAGAGGGTTGTCACTCTCTTCAAAAGCCTTACTCTACTTCATATAAAAAAGCTATCCTCCTACAATTCCTCCACATTCCTGATATAACCAAATAGTGGTCCCCTTTCTCTGACTAATTCTTATGTCCCACTATCTCTGCAGGTAGAATATTAGGTAAATTCCCAGATTTGCCCCTCATTTGGTAAGTATGAATTATTGGTGGCCTAATATTAACATATATGTTCCAACTTGAGGGGAGTGTTAGATTACCCATATTAGGGTTATCTTGTAATTGTAAATATCTTTAGTTTTGTCCTTTATTGTCTTTTTACATTTTCCTAATTAGGTCACTCTTGTACTCTTGTATATATATATATATCTCTTTAGTGAATGGAATAAGATATTCTAATTCTCTCAAACCTAAAAGTTTCACCAAGGATAACCGTGAAAGTTCACAATTTTGGATATGTTAGAAGTTATAAGATTTATATAAAGAGAGCCAATATTCTAGGGATCAAAACGACAGTTGAATCCAATATATAACAGAGAAAAGCAATGACAATGTGGTCCACCAACAGATAAATTCTAGAAAAATTAGTAGTTTTACAAGTACTGTAAGATAATGTAGGGAAAAATTGAATGAAAGAACATTAGCCAGTTAACTGCCTAACAAATCAGCTAGTGTTTCAAATGAAGCTTAGACTGTTCCACATATTTGCAATCTGATTGCAAACATTTCATTATAGGTAAAATGGTTAAGGATTATTGAAGATTATTGTAGCTTTGAACCTTAGTCTATTTTCATTTTATCAATGAAATGTTTCGTTTCCCTCTTAAAAATAATAAAAAATAATTAAAAAAGAAAAGAAAAGAAAAGAAGAGGGGTTAAGGACAAAAAGAAAAGAAAGGAGTTATTAAAAACAAAGAAGTTCTACATCATGATCCATCACTGCCATTGGCTAGGCACTTCAAAGGAATGCCGTACTAGCTGGTTGGTTAGGCACTTCTAACTACACAATGGTACCAATGTTTCATATACAAAATAACCAATATCTAATCTAAGATATTATAGAAATTTTATTATAGGAAAAATATTATAGAAGTTGAAAAGGCCCACTTACCACAAATGAAATCACTAGTTATTCCCACATCCGGAATGATTGATCGAATCTTGTGCACAAGATCCAAGTAAGCCTCTCGGGTATATCCCCTACGCATTCTTTCGAGAACTGTGCTATTCCCACTCTGAGCAGGTAAATGGATGCTTTTGCAAATGTTGTGCCTGTCTCGCATTAAATAAAGGAATTCATCAGGAAAGTCTTTAGGATGTGGCGAAGTGTATCTAAACCTCATCTCAGGAAATTCGGTGGATAGACGATCTAAGAGATCAGAAAAACGCAAACCCATTTTCTTAACCTTGGCTATGGTGGAAAATCCATCACTGAGTTTCCAATTAGTTCCTGGTTCTACGTCTGCATTCTCAGCGGTATCATTATAGCTGTTAACATTCTGACCAAGAAGAGTAACCTCTTTCACACCTTCTCTATAAAGTTCTCTAACCTCACACACAATTGATTCAACAGGACGTGACCGCTCTCTGCCCCTGGTGAAAGGAACAATGCAGAATGAGCACATATTGTTGCAACCTCTCATCACAGATACAAATGCAGTGACTGAATTTTTGGATATTCGTACTGGACTTATGTCAGCATAAGTTTCTTCGAGAGAAAGAAGTGTGTTTATTCCCTTTTGACCATAATCTACTTCATCCAATAATCGTGGTAGATCTCTGTAAGCATCAGGTCCACAAACCACATCAACCATCTTGTCTGCATCTAATATCTTATCTTTCAACCTCTCGGCCATGCACCCCAAAACAACTACTTTTGGAGGGTGCTGAGACTTAGACCTTCCTATGGCAACATTACTTTTCCATTGTCTCTTCAGAAACCAAAAGTAATTAAGTCTCTGCCACACCTTCTGTTCAGCATTGTCCCTGATAGCACAAGTGTTGATAAAAATGATCTCTGCAGTCTCAGGAATGTCAACAGTTTCACTGTATCCAGCATTTTTCATGATAGATAGAACAACCTCCATATCATTAATATTCATTTGACACCCATAAGTTTCATGATAAATACGACCTCTCAAAGGGACTTCAGAAGCTGGTAAGGATCTGGTCAAGAATAAAAAGAAAAGAAAGGTTCAGATTTGGCACATAATTAAACTGTATTACTTGAGATGGAAAAACTTTGTTAAATATATTCTCTCTCCATGGAAGATACTGACAATAGAGAAAAATGAGGGCTGCCAACCATTGTGAAAGCTATACGAGATTACAGAAAGTACTCACAAGAAGCATTAAATATAAGGGGAGATTAGATACAAAAGTCCATAGCTAGAAAGCCACAATTAAAGGCTGCAACACGAAAGTTTTAAGACCTCCGAAATACATGAACAATGTAAATTCCTTCAAATATTCTCTCCTTCCTTTACAGCCAATTTGTTATCACCTTCATATGATTTTGCCAATCAAGAAGCCTTTTGTAACCTCGTGGCTTTTTGGGATAACTCATCTCCCTTTTTCTTTATATTAGCTTCGTCATGAATATAGTTTCAGTTTGCTAAAAAGAAGGAAAAAAGGGGAAAAAAAGGTAACAATTTTTTTTTTTAATGAAACATTTTCATTGATGGTATGAAACTACAGAAGGGGAGACCCCCAAAGAAGAGTTACAAAAGACCTTTCCAATTGGAAAGGAGCATGGTAAGACTATAGTGGTGAAATAAGGGGGAACAACGATACCAAGTCAAAACCAAATTAACTATAGGGGATTTCTTTTTTTGGTAAAAACTATAGGGGATTTCTTGATCTTGGAAAATTCTTCGATTCCTTTCTTGCCATAAATTCCAGCAAAAGGATCTCATAAAATCCTCTCTAACCATCTTTCCCTCCTTTTCGAAGGGGTTTCCACCAAAAGGTATATGAGAGGAGGAGATTAGGATCATCCGGGGGGACAGCTTGCCAATTGAACGTAGAGAGAATGTGGTTCCAAAGGATCTAGCAAATGAACAAGAGACCAAAAGATGACCTTGAGAATCAGATTGTTGTTTGGACATATAACACCATTGTGGACACAAAAACCATATGGGGCAATCTTCTTTGAAACCTATCATGAGTTATGGCTCCGTGTGATAGCTCCCATAAGTAGAACTTTAACCTTTTTTGGATAGTGCCCTTCCAAATCAAATCATAACCAGGCAAAGGAGAATCTGTGTTGGGGGGACAATATTACACAAGAGAGATCTGTTGGAGAAGGTACCATAATCCTTTGTCAGGATTATGGGATAAGGTGACTGTGGATAAGCATTGTGTAAGAGCTCCAAGTTCTTCAATTTCAAAATCTCTTTAATTTCTTCTCAACCTCAAATTCCAGAAGCCCATCTCTGCGCTGCAGAATTTCTTGACTGTCTTGTGACAGATTAAAAATCAAGAGAAATTGTTTAGTAAAGGGGGCATCACAAGCCAAGTTTATCGTTGAGATGGGTGGTTCCATATTTTGCATCAACAATTTTCCTCCAGAATGCCCTCTTTTCAGATTGGTACGTACCACCAAATCCATTTAGAAAGGAGGGCTCTGTTTTGATCTTTCAAGCTGTAGAATCCAAGCCCACCTTCCTTCGTGGGAATAAGGAGATTGTCCCATTTAACAAGATGAAGATCTTTGCCATCTTTGTTACCTTTCCATAGGAAGCTTATCAATTTATCCATGATGTTAGTCACTTTGGTTGGCATTTTGTAAATGACGTATAATAAGTTGGAAAATTGGTGAGAGTGGCTTGTATGAGAGTGTCTTCCCCTCTTTGAAATGTGATTGTTTTTCCGTAAGAGGAGCTTTCTTTCAATCTTCTCAATCATAGGCTCCCAGAAGCGTTCTGGGCTGTCTGTTAAGGGTGAGACCAAGATTAATAGTAGGCCAAGACCCAACTTTATGACCATATTTGTTGGCTAAAGTGAGCACCTTCTCATTCTCCATATTCAGACCAAAGAATTCGGACTTCGGTGATTAAAATTGAGACCAGATGCCACCTCAAAAAGCCAACAATGTTGAACAAATTGTCAGTATATGTTCATCTTTATAAGAAAAGAGAACAGTGTTGTAACTTCTTATCATTGTCCAAACGCTCCAGTAAAGCACCTCGAAGGGTAACTTCTTATCATTATCCCATTCAAATCAGCATTGGAGTGAACAATTGGGGTCCCACACCATTCAGATTCAAAAATGTTTGGTTACAACATCCCCACTTTGTTCCTACGATTGAATACCAGTAGCTCAACACTCCTTTAAGGGGCTGTCCCAGACATGAGTTTACAAAACTCAAGGGCCTTAGAGTTTATACAAAAACTCAGGGGCCTTAAAATTGTTATTAATGAATGCAACAAATTCACATATGGGAGTATTAGCAATTAGAGGAATCGACTTCTCGGGAAATTAGCTTTTTTGGACTCCATGGATGAATCTGGAACTCTACAGCCTGCCCAATTGCAACAAAGCATATATTGAAGGTCAACTGCTTTCTTTAGCTATCAACGAAGAAGCATTGTGGAAAAGCTGCAAATTAAAGTGGTCGGAAGAAAGGGATGTTAATTCCAGGTTTTTTCACTATGTGGTTACCGCCCAAAGAAGGAAAAGCTCCATCATATGGTGCTCTCAGCCGATGGCAGAAACTTAGTCACAGATCAGAAATGGAAGGGGCATTCCTTCGTTTTTATAAAGAATTATACACTAAAAAAAGAGAGATACCTGCCAATTAACCTCAACTGGGAGCCTATTTCTACCAAACAAGCTGAAGACCTAGAAAAAAAAATAATAACCTCAATAAGATTATATGCCTTGTATGCCCTTTTATTTGTTCATTTTCTCCCAATGAATGTTCTTCATTTTTTTTATAAAAAAGAACAAATAAACTTTCCTAAGATTAAATCAAAGGGTGCCTCTGTCTACAAAAAAGTGGCCAAACAGAATTTGATACATGGTTTTTGAAGCTTATGCGGTGCATGCCAAGAGATTCTAAAATCGCTGAAAATATACCATTTGCTAAAGCAAAAGAAATAAGAAAAGAGGAGATGGCCAAAGTCTTCCCCATATTTTCCTAAATCAACACAACAAGGAACCCTTATGCATTTTTTTAAAGAACATAAGAGGTTAGCAAACAATTGACAGCCTTGACTCTATCATGATCATTGATCCATTAAAAACCTATGGTACGAGGACAGAATTTAACATCCTTTGAGACGGTTACAATCCAAATAATCTTGGCCAATTATAGATAAATGTCAGTCCTGCTATTAAAGAGGTGAGGATATAATAATGTGCAAGAAAATTTCCAGACTGGACAAAAATGAAAAGGCTTATACATACAAGGCCCATAAAATTCAAAATAAGAAGAAAGGGAATCACAAAATTTTCTAGCAACAGACACTCAAATGGAGGTGGTAAATCTAACCAATGACCACATCTCCCCCCACAACATCACCACCCACCCCTAAAGATCTTCATGTGCATTGTGGAGTTTCAACATCCATATTGCACATGACAAACCAATTTGATAATAAAGCTTTGATAAGGGATTCTTTTTTTTAACCTTATCATTGGTGTTCTGCCTCCATAACTAAGCTACTCAAAAACATTTTGATCTTCTCACACATAAATTTTGCTAAGGGAGGTGAAGGATTTAGAGGACTACAAATGCCAATGTCAGTGGTTCAATCTGCAATCCAACATGATCAATAGAGGAGGTGGTTGAGAGAGGCAGACCCCCATTCTACAATCTCTATGTCTTTAAGGTATCTGCACAAATTGAGATCCCAAGTCTTATTAGATGGATTCTATACTTCTTAAAGGCGAAAGTAATGTTATAGGGAAACGGTTAATCCTAAGGTAGTATCTTTAGTTTATGAAAATGGAAGGTTAAGAGTTGATAATATGAGGGAAATAAATGAAGCAAGATGAGATCCTCACTCATCCCTTATTAAATACAATCAAATTCAACTTCTGTTTATACATGCCATTCTCATAGATGCCCTACATTTAGGTTCTCTCAGATGTAGCGTTTAATAAATTGCTCTCCATATTCGTCCTCATAACCTCATAACTAAATTGTCAAAGTCCCAAACACCAAACTGACGTAAGTTGAACATTCAATAAGCCTTTTCTTTCTTGCAGGTTCCCACCAGACTCAAACGGTAGATTTTCAGCCCTCTATAACATCCGGCGTCCAACTTAGAGTGCTGCCCCTAGCGTTAGCAAAATAGAGCAACTAAATTGGAGAACAACAATTCACACTGTAAATAGAAGCATACTCGGTGTTCAAGGATTAGCCCTCGTTGACTTCTGTGCCTCAAGCAGCCCAAACTTGTACATAAAAAATTATACTATGTTATTGCAGTAACAACCTTAAACGGCATAAACTTCAAAATCGGTTATCAGAGTAACAAACAACGTCCATCCGTATACACATAATGATTCAACATTTCAGTTACACATAGGTTAGCTCATCGACCTCTTTTAGGCCTCCCAATTACAACATACACATTAATAAATATATCTATATCACTTCACAATTTTCAAGAAGAAAACGAATAGAAGAAAATGCGAGTTAACATTTGTAAAGAAGTTTACAGTCTTACTCGGTCCCATTTTTTCTCTGAACCCAAGGTTGCTCAGGCGAAATAGAAGGCTTCAATTCCTCCGATTTGTATACTGACCCAGGTGCAGCTGTAGCTGCAATAAACCCACCACGAAAACTACGAGTCCTCCGAGGTAAAGACCCAGAAAGCGGAATTGCAGTGGCCGTAGAAGCAACATATCTGGCTGAAGAAGCTCGGAAATAGGTCCTGGAGGAGGAGGAGGAGGAAAACTTGGAAAAGGGTGAAGAGTAGAGAGCATAGCCAAATTTGAAGAGAAGCGAAGCGGAAGAAGTGGGTTTGAGGATAATGGTAGTGGAGGAAGAGAAAGGAGGGGCTCTGAGAACGTAGAAGCCCATTTGAGCGACTGTGGATGGGGAGAGACTGAGTGAAGTTAATCGATGATTGTTTTCGATCGTCCATTGTAGAGTTTTAGTCCCTCCATATGATTTTGGAGGCAAGTTAGGGAAATTGACCAAATTGATTTGTCAATTTCGAGCACTAAGGTTGAGTGGCAAATTTAATCATACGATAGGAAGAAAGTTTTAATTTAGTTCCTTCGATTTTTTTATATAAATTAGTGGAAAAAAGTCTAACATCACATTGGCAACTTAACAAAAGCCACTCAAAAAAGTTACTTAACCACGAAAAAGCAATACTCGTGAGCCCTGTGTGCAAGGGTGTGAATCGTACAATTCTAGTCACAGCGAACAAAACAAAAATTGACGGAGATGAACAAAGAGTGTAACTTCCAAATCTCTTCGATCTTGTGAAGGACTTCTAAAAACAGATCCATCTCCTTCTTGGTCATGTCAATTAAGAGCTCACAACCAGGAAAAAAAATGTTTAGATCATTAACCCCATTTTGAATAGCAAGATTTAATCCTTCAATTACTCCATGAGCCTCAGCACAAATAGGCAACAAATATAGGTCCAAGAAATCATACGTGGTGCATTGAATCCCTGTCGACTCATCAAGTAGAATCGAATCGAAACATGTTACATCAATCCCCGATTCCCCTCCATACAAGAAGCATCAACAAACATGATAAAGGATCTTGGCGACCCAAAAGGGCATAACCCAATCCCCCCAACTGCTCATCCAGCTTAGGCACACCACACTGCAAATACACATTAATATAATCAATAACTCATTCATACCTAAAAGCAACAGAAGGAACAACATCATGATGCACAACCTTATTTCAATCGTCCCCAAATCGCCCAAGCTCCAACACAAGCTTTCCCTAAATCAACCATAGGTAAAGACAAGAATTATTGAACCCATGCATGGTTACCCTATAGTCCGAAAATCAAGATCCCTCCACATAGGAATTATACCTTTCCAAATTCTCATAGCCCGATTACATGTAAAAATGATATGATATGTAGCTTCTTCAAAATGCCTACAATAGGGCAAAGGGGAGGGACATCAATACCACAACTCTAAGATTAAGACAAGTAGGGAGAAGATCATGGAAAACCTCCGAATGAAATTCTTAACCTTAGATGGGATCTTCAAACCCCATAACTTCTTCCACCATCCAAACAACCCCTCACTACTAGAAGAAGAACATGAAATTCCATACTGGAGAGATGTCGAGTATCCACTACGAAACGAATATCATCCCTATCGATCAAAATGCCAAGCCCACTTATCCTCTATAATCGCAGCTCCTAACAGGATATAAGGATTGAATCCCAAACGACAGGAAAGAAAATATTCTTGATCTAGTCTGCATCCCACATGCAAGAATCTATGATCAAGAAAGAAATTGTCATCTCTGTATAACCCAAGTTTAGTGTGACAACCTTAAACAAAATCAGGCGAGGGATCCATGGATCATCAAAAACCCACACATAAGCCCCATTCCAACTTCCTTTCAGATACCCAGCTTCAACAGACTCATCCCACACATGAAACCTTTCGAGAAATAAGAGCTAGATGACATTGCTGTCGAGCTCAACATTTCTAAATTGGGGAAATAACGCCTCTTCACCACTTTAGCCATTAGCGAGAAAGGATTGTTGAGCACTCTCTGAGCCAACTTAGCCAATAGAGTTTGGTTGAAGGTAACAAGATTCTTATAATTGAGGCCACCTTCCTCCTAGGGACGATAAAGCTTATTTGAAAAGCATTTAAAAAGTGTTTTTATTTACCTTTTATTTAGAAGGTATTTTACTTGATGTTATTAGATTTGATGTGTTTGTCAGTGATTTCCAAGATAAAAGCAAAAAGACTAGATTTAGAGCTAAAATGTGTCAAAACGGTCCAATTATGCACAATCAAGATAAACCGAGATCAAGTGTATCAGGTAGGGAAGAAAAGAGGAGAAAATCAAGGAGTGCCCATAAACAAGGCAGTGCCACCATGCTGCCTAAGCACTTTTGCCAAAAGCAACATAAATTGAAGTAGTGTAACACAGTACACAGTGTCGCAACGCCTAAAGGTACTGCCGCAAACAGATACATGAGACAAGCAAAACAGACAAGCGTCGTGGCGTCAGTATAGGAAAGAAATTGTATATTTTTTAAAAAAAGTTTGCCTATTTTTAATTTAGGGTTTTTGGTCAGCCTCTCTACATTGAATTTTGGAGTTTTTTAGGCCTAGAGTGTAACGCCCCGAGTTTAGAAGGGGGACATGAATGAACCAAGATCACATCTGAATATGAGGGATCCTAAGGATATGAAAGTATAGTTAAGAAAGACTTAAAAGAATTGAAAGTCACTACCTATACCAACAAGGTGCACTTTCCTTTTCGGTGGTTCAATCATAAGAACTTCACAGTTAAGCGTGCTTAGCTTAGAGCAATCCTATATTGGGTGACCTTCTTGGGAACTTTCCTAAGATGCATGCGAGTACAGAAAAAGCATGCTAAAAGGACTAGTGTTAGTTTGTGGGGACAACTTTCACTTCTAGAAGCATTCAAGACGAGTAAGGATGGCGTAGCCTAGTCGCAATGGATGCAAGGGAATGTCGGGGCCATCAGGTATCAAATCTGGATTCCAAATCTTAGGCCTGGGGCATTATATAGAGAAGGTTTAGAGCAAAGTATGGAGTTTTCTTAATGTTGGAGAGATCGAAGATTGTTTGAGGGCAAAATCCCTCCCAGAGACGCGATCGAAAGCCAGATAGCTTTTCTTTCCCTTTTGTATTCTTGAATTAATTCCTATATTGTGGTATGATATGATTCTGTCTATGAAAGCCATGTTAGACTAAATTTTTTATTGTTTTGGGGGTAGATGAATTATTAGCTTTAATTGTTTAATACTTTACTTCTTAAAAGTAACATTAGACTAAATTTCCCTTTTACTCCTTGGCTTATGTTCTCTAATGTTGTTTTCTTCTAAGAAAGTAACATTTGTCGATATAAATACTTTGTTATCTTTTTGGATCAAAGAACATACCACCTCTCGTTTCTTTAGAATAACCTACAAATAGGCATAATCCTAAATGTGGTTCCAATTTCTTTGGATTTGCCACAAGTACATGTGTTGGACATCTCCAAATCCTAAGATGCCATAAACCACTTTTACGACCTCTCCATAATTCAAAAGGTGTTCCAATAACACTTTTTGATGGAACCTGGTTTAAAAGATAAGCTACAGTCTCTACTGTTTAACCCCAGAACGAGATAGGTAGAGAAGTATAGCTCATCATAGAACGAATGAGAGATCTTGAAAAGAGCTATTTTCTTGCTATTAAATCCCTCAATTCTACTTCAATTGTTTGTTTAAAATGTCTATTTGATAGGTAAAATCCAATCTCGACACCTATGGAGTCGTTACGATAAATTTGGAGCTAAATGAAGTCAAATTAGTCAAAAGAATCAACTTAAGAAGAAAAGCAAAAGCAAATTACCATTACCATTCACCCCTAAATTGAATCAATTTATACACTTCAGCACTACTCGGAGTGTCACAACGCTCTCTCCATAACTAGGTCCAATGCTACCTCAACGTTGTGAGACAAAAAGCACCAAAATGCTGCAAAACAGAGCAGCATCGCATTGCAACGCTCTAAAGATTGACGGAAAAACAAAAATCATGCACATGCCTCACGCAAGCCAACGTTGGAGTGAGTGTCAGCCTAGGGTCACAACGTTGCAACCCTCAATAGATAAAAGCTTCAGTTTCCAGAATTCTTAAAAATAGAGAGATATTAATTTTGACGAACTTAAGAGCTTTTCTTTGTAATTCTTAAGAGATTCTGTCAAATTTAGTTCAATCTTTGTACATTTCAATGTAAGACTTAATGGATTTCTTGAAGAATTTCCATCTCCATGAGTAGGTAAATTCTTTCTTAGGGATTATGTAGATTAGCAAATTCCTGAGACTTTTCTTCATTTTCTTTTATACAATTTGTTGTTCTTGAATGTTCTTGCCGAGATTTTTAATGAAATCAATTAAAAATAAACTAACAAGTTAGATTTAATTTATTTTTATATGCAAAATTGTAATTAGATTGCAAGAATTAGTGATCTTGATTGAAAGTTTGGACTTTTTTTCCTATTTTCTTGAAAAAATCCACTAATTTAGAATATTCATATAATCATGCTTGATTTTTTAGTTTTCTGAGTTTCAAGAATGTCATAATTAAGAAAACCCAAGAGATTAATGCAATATAGGGATTAATTGTGGAATGTCGAATTGGTTTGATCTACATAAATTCCCCAAGATACTTTTTCCATTGAATTTTATTATCTCTCACCCCCCCCCCCCCCCCATTTGTTACAATTTAGAATTCAAAAACTCATTTTTGCCAAATAATAAAGGTTCTCTGTAGATCGACCTCTTACCTCTGCTATAACTACTTGTTTGTTTTAGTCGTAGTTTGAGCTTTATAAATTTCATTTGTCTTAGGTTAGATTGAATTAACAACACTAATTTTAGCCCAAAAAAATTGGAGCCATTTCCGGAGAATCGAGCAATCGGCTTAATTTTGAATTTTGAATTCCTTTAAAAAAAATAAACGAAATTATAAACCCAAAAATAGTTAATGCGATTAAATTTCCTTTTGTGCATGACTCGCTCCTCTCGGAGTGTACTTTGTGATTTTATTGTAGACATTGATCGAGAGGAAAGGCGACTTTGAAAGGAAGAACAAAAGGAAGAGAAGAAGAATTTGAAGAGCAAGCTTTTGAGCATCAAGAAGAATAACTTACTCAACCAAACAACATGGGAGATGCAAGGGAACGAACCTTGCAAGAACTAGCAGAGCTGGACTATAATCAACAACTTTTGTGCATCGTATATCCAGAGACGACCGTCCCATTTGAACTCAAATCGGGACTTGTGCATCTCCTACCCACATTTAGAGGACAACCCAATGAAGATCCGCATAAGTACATGAAAGAGTTTCATTTAGTTTGTGATGGAATGCACCTAGGGACTTTCGCTTCTCTTTGAAGTATGTGACGAATGATTAGTTGTACTACTTGCCGGCGTGATCCATCAACACTTGGAGTAGTTTGAAAAAGAATTTTTTTTTCGGCATCTAAAGCTCATAATATAAGAAAAGAAGTATATGAGATTAAGTAGAGTGTAGGAGAATCTCTTTATGAATATTGGGAAAGATACAAACAACTTTGTGCTTCATTTCTACATCATCAAATTTCTAAACAGTATCTAATCCAATATTTTTATTCAGGTTTGCTTCCATCGAAGAGGAGCAACATTGATACGGCTGCCAAAGGGGCTCTTGCAGATAATACGTCCACCGAAGCAAGTCAACTCTTATCTACTATGGAGAATAACTCTCAGAAAATTTTTAGACAAGGATTCTCAATCACACTGTTGCTCAATCCAGTGAAGTAAGTGAGTTAAGATCTCAAGTACCTAACCTTATTTCTCTTTTTACTCAGGTAGCTCAGGGAGGGCTTCCTTGAATCAAAACATGTGGAGCATGTGGAGTAATCGAATATACTTACGAGGCTTGCCCACAAGCCCAAGTCAATGCCATTGGAGGATTTAAGAGAAAATATGACTCCCATAGGCGAACCTACAACCAAGGATGGAAAGATCATCCCAATTTCAAATGGGATCGCGAGGGCAATATGAGGATCGGAATCAATCATCATCTTCAACCTCCTCAGGTATGTCTTTAGAGGACATTGTAAAATCACTTGCTGACCACTCCTTAAAATTTCAACAGGAATTTCACCAACTTAAAAAATACAACATTCAACTCCTACAAGACACCAAATCCTTTTAACAAGAGACTAGACAAGGCTTTACCAATTTGGGCACCCAAATCACTTAACTTCCAATCGTGGTAAGCAAACTTGAGAGTAAACATTCGGTAAGCTCCCCGCCCAATCGGATCACGCGAATGTAAGTGTCATTAACTCTTAGAAGTGGGAAGGACATTCCTTCTTCCTCTAAAAAAGCTAGCCCAATCCAATTATCCCCCCAAGAAGCCGAAAAAGGTAAATGAACAAGAAAACAAGGTAAGTAAACCAAAAGAAATTCCTATCTTTCCCGAGGTATGTAACTACTCTCCCTCTAAAGTAGGATCGTATGTACCTAAGGCCCCCTTCCCCAGTAGATTAGCAAGGACTAAAGGAGAAAAAGTTGATTTAGAACTTATTGAAATGTTCAAAAAGGTACAAATCAACATCCCTTTGCTTAATGTCGTACAAAAAATTCCTAGATATGAATTTTTTTTTTAAAGACTTATGTACTAAGAAAAGAAAAGGGAAACAAGAGGAGAGCGTAATGGTTAGCAAAAATGTGTCTGCTTTGTTAAAGAAAGACATGCCTAAAAATTATAGAGATTCGGGAATGTTTACCTTGCCATGCAAAATAGGATATAGAATTATTACTCATGTTATGCTAGATTTAGATGCTTTAATAAATATTATGCCTTTCCATGTTTATGAAGACCTAAAATTGAATGACCTATAAAAAACTAATGTTTGCATACAACTTACCGATAGATCATAGATATAACCTCTAGGCATAATTGAGGATGTCTTGTTAAGAGTTGGCGAAATAATTTTTCCCGTAGATTTTTATATCTTAAAAATGGATGAACCTTACTCTATTTCTTCTTCTAATATTTTACTTGGTAGACCTTTCATGAAAACTGCAAAAACTAGAATTGATGTTGATAAAGGGTCTTTTTCAGTAGAATTTGATGGAGAAGGAAATCATTCAACATTTATGATGCCATGAAGTTTCCCGAAGATATTTTCCTTTTGCTCCATAGATACACATAGATGAAATTGTAGAGTCCATGTTGTGTGCAAATTCTAATTGTTTGGTTGCTCCTTCTATTGATTATGACTTTGATTGGACTTCACATAATTCTTCTTATGCATCTCTCAACTTTTGCAATCATAATAATTCGAACAAAAAGCATGTTTCATATTCTTCTCTTAAAATTTGCAAAAACAATGAATCTTCTTCTAAAGATTTTTATTTGAATTCCTCCAAAAATTTTTGCCAAAATGTTGATACTTTTAAAATAAATTCAATTTTTCAAAACAAAGTTTGTTTAAAAGAAAAGCCTTCAACTCATGATTCTAATTGAAACTTTGTTTCTAATAACAAAAAAATAATAATAAAAATAAAGCCTCTAACTTTTGCTCTGTTTTTAAAATGCAATTAAAAGGGATTGAGCTCAAAGCTCTCCCGTCTCCTAAGAAGAGCAAATCCTTAGGAAGTTGTTTCAAGAATCCCAAGAAGAAAGGACCTAAAAAGACTGAAAATTTTGATGTTTCTTGAATAGGAAAAAATTTCAAGGTAATCCCAAGAAGAAAAAAGAAAGCTAAAAAACAAAACAAAAACAAGGATTTCTCTTTGAAGCAAATAAACGATCAATGCCAAAAACTAGGGAAGTTTCTCTCTACATCCCTTACTTTTTGTCCTTGAACATATTTGTATAGTTTAAACATTGAAGACAATGTTCAATCTTTAAGTTAGGGGTGGGAAACATTGCATTTTTTACATTCTTTGATTGAATTTTTAGGTTTAGAAAAATGAGCCTTAACTAAAATTTTTGCTCTACCAAACCCACGATTTTTTCATTTCTTGTGTTGGAGTTAATGTCCTAAATCGAGTGTATCTTGTAGTTTGTAAAGAAAAATTATATATCTAATAAAATAATAGGTATTTTATTAATGTTTAGACTGTATTAAATCAATCCAATAAACTAAGATCCAAGACTATTTTATGAAAATTAAACGTGTATGTGGAGATACATAGGTGGATCAAGTTTAAGTGATAAACTAAACGGTTTGTAGTAGATGGAGAAGGCTAGGTACCTTATCCTGGCGAAACGAATATGGCCTGCTTTGTAGATGCTATAATTGTTGTAAAGTGCTACAAATGATCTAATCCTGATCGTTCATGTGGAAACATGCCAGCGGAGGTATTCTATACAAAGAATTTGTATAAGATTGGACTGCAAAATGAATAGTCTTTCTATATAACACTGTTGCTAGAAGAGACTTACATTTCACTAGGATGACCATAGGTGACTTGACCTTAATCTTGAATGAATTGTGAACTCCTGTCTATGAGGGCAAACCTTTGACTTGTATGAGTGAGAGTGGCCTTATTAGCCGACTCAACAAGCCTACCATTTTGGGGACTTGTCCGAGTAGCGAGCTGGGAACACAACTACACAAGATGGAATTCACTCCTTTTCCGACCTTAGGGAAAGTAGATAAATTGCTCCCTTAATAGCTTATTCTGGGTCTTGAGCATTGAGACCTCAACCTCTCACTAGCTCAAGAGGTATTAGTTTATAGTTGGACTATAAAATGTTTGTTCATTAGAGGGATCAATGGTATTTAAGGAGTTAGATGTAGCTATAGGGGTAAAACGGTATTTTGACCTAGCTATAGTTATGAGCAATTTATGAAGAGTCGACGTTAATTGGTTATATCTGTGAACACAAAAATAAATCTACAATGCAAAGAGTGCAGCTACCGGTCTTTAATAGAGTGACTGGTAGTTAATGAAAATTGATTAATTTAATTAAAGAGTTTAATTAATTAAACTGATAGACCTCCAATTATGTTACAATATCAAGAAAGAAAGAATAGAGGAGAGGTGGTTGAATCGGTTAAAGACTACTTTCAATTCTGTTGGGAGAAGTGAATGTTTAAAAGAAGAAAGAAACCGAAAGAGAGGGGGTGGAGGATTTTGAATATTAAAAGTGAGGAAGGTGAGCTCTCGAGAGTGAGAGTTCGGAAGTCTCTATCGTGTAGATTCAATCGTAGTGTGTCGCTCATCGTCTACCTCTTCTACTAAGCGATCGTGTAGCATTTGGTAGGCGATCGTATGGAATTTGGTAAGCGATTGGGTAATATTTTGTAAGTGATCGTGTAGTATCTTGTAAGCGATCGCGGGTTGTTTTGTAAGAGATATCTAGTATTACTCAGTGATCGTGTAGAGACTGTAAGTGATCATATAAAGTTTTGTAAACGATCGTTTGTAGTTTGATAAGTGATCGTCTAGTCTCTGCTTGACTCATATCGTTTAATAAAGAATTCATTCATCGTTTAGTTTCTATTCCGGAAGATTGTACCAACTCGTTACGTTAATAAAGTCTTTCAAAAATCAGTATCCTAACAAATTGGTATCAGAGCAACCACCTGGGCAAGCATGGTTCATAAACGTTTTGAAGAGAAATTGGAGTTATTGGACCAAGAGATCTTTGAACTCAGAGTCGAAATGAACAAATTGCCAACCATAGAGGAGAATTTGGCAACGTTAGCGAAGAGTATTGAGTGATTGGGATTACAGGCAGAGAAACATCAACAAATGTTCATTTCCTATGTTACGGAAATGGCCAAGGAAAAAGCAAAGGTGACGGAAGAGGCAGAAGATCGAATGCCAATAAGGTGTACGGAACAAATAGTTCGATGAAAGCATCCGGTGAAGAAGCGATTTACGATCGAAATGAATTCAAGAAAGTAGAAATGCCAGTGTTTAGCAGCGTGATCCAGACGCGTGGTTATACAGAGTAGACCGTTATTTTCAAGTTCATAAGTTGACTGAATCTAAGAAGATGACGGTGGTGGTTGTGAGTTTTGACGACACCACATTAGACTGGTACCTATCGAAGGTAGACAGAGAGCCGTTCAAAGATTGGAAAGACTTGAAGAAAAGAATGTTAGCCCGATTCCGATCTTTAAGAGAATGATCGATCTGTGGAAGATTTTTGGCTATTAAATAAGAAATGACTGTGGAAGCATATTGTTCTGTGGATTATGCTCATTTCTTGCCTTTGAAACATCCTTTAAATGCTAGTATTATAGTAGATAAATTTTGTAGAGAAATTGTTAAACTGCACGGGGTGCCAAAGTCCATTGTCTTGGACCAAGACAAGGAGTTTGTAAGTCACTTTTGGCAAGAGTTATTCCGACTGTCGAGTACCAAACTCCATCGCAATACAATTTATCATTCTCAGTCGAATGGTCAGATAGAGGTGGTGAATCACAACGTCGAAATGTATTGGAGGTGTTATTGTGGTGAGCGACCGAAAGAATGGATTAACTGGTGACATTGGGCGGAATATTGGTATAATACTACGTATAATTCTTCTACTGGCTTTGCCCCTTTTCATATTGTGTATGGATGACAACCTCCAGTGTTGATTTACTATGGGAATGATTATACGACCTGTTGGGATTGGTGTCCTAATTCTCCCGGAGTCTCGTTGTTTTGTAAAGATACACATTGTTCAATGAATAAAATAAGTGTTATTTAATTTTGGCAGTTACTCATATCCAATAAACAAAGCTCCTGGGTTATCTTATGTGAACTTAAGCATGTATATGTGATATACAAGTGGATCATGCCTTAAATGATAACCTAAATCGGTCTGTAGTATAAGGATTAAGGTGGGATACCTGATCCTGGTGACACTACGGATACGGCTCGCTTTGTAAAGGTTTGCAAGTGTTGTAAACTACTACAAATGGTAGATCCTGACCATTCTGTGGAGACGTGGAGCGGGGGTATCCTATACAAAGAGTTTGTATAAACCTGGACAATGAGATGACTAGACTCTGTATATAACGCCATTGATACTAGAGACTTGCATCTCACCTAAACGACCATAGGTGACATGACCTCAATCCTGAGTGTTTTGTGAACTCTTGCCTTTGAGAGCAGTCATTTGATTAATATGGGTGAGAGTGGCCAGATTGCTAACTCAACATGCCTACCTTTTTGGGGACTTGTCTGATCTGGGAGCTGGGAACTCAATTCACAATATGGAATTCACTTCTTTCCCGAAGCAGGGATAAGTAGAGGGATTGCTCCCTTAAGGGCTGATTCTGGGGCTTAAACATAGTGGCCACAACTTCTCTTTGGAAAAGAAGAATCAGTCATAGTAAGACTATGACTTATGTTCATTAAAGGTATCAGTGGTACTTAAGGAGACAGATGTAACTACAGGGGCATAATTGTTATTGGCCCAATTGTACTTACGAGCGATCTGTGAAGGGTTGTCGCACTGCTGATTGGTTAAGATGGACACATAATATATCTGTAGTGAAGAGAGTTCAGCTGTCGATCTTTAGTGGAGTGCCTAGCAGTTAACGGGTGGTGGATCCCATGACTAAAGAGTTTAGTCAGGTTCTCTGATATTCCAAATTATAGATCTGAATCAAACGCTTTTTACAGTCGCGGTGGGTTTCTTCATTTGTAGTTAACCGTTTTCACCATTTGTGGATGAATTTGATGAACATTTCGAGTTTAATCTGCATTTTTGTTAAAGCTTTCAGTATTAAAAAGTGTTAATTGTAAGGGCCCCTATGTTTTTTGGGCAAAATTAACTTTGCAATCGAGTCTATAATTTGAAAAGTTTGAGTTCGTCGAGTCGTTCATGATGAAGCTTTGACGCATGGCGATGCAGTTCTCAACAAAGAAGAAGATCAAACGTTGATCGGATCGTGTAGCCTCAGGTAAATGATCGTTGGGATTTAACTAAGCGATCATTTAGATTTTTCATTCTAGAAGATTGTGTAGTATTTTCTAATCAATCATTTAGCTAATGCTAAGCGATAGGGTAAATCGTTTACCATATCGCATAGCGTTGGTTGTGCGATCGCGTAGGCACTAGGGGTAGACGATCGTAGTGGGAGCATGCGATGCTCGTCGTTTAGTAGAAGGCGTGCACTAAACGATCGTGTAGTTAGCAAGCTTCATCGCTTAGTTACTACCTATGCGATCACACGTATGCGATAGAAGACGCTAGCTAAGCGATCGCTTAGGCGATGGTGCTTCGCGGCATCGTAGTCGCTTAGATGATCACGAAAGGCGGGCGCTTGCGAATCACGCTAAGCGATTGTGTACTTCAGGCTTCATCGCTTAGTAAAGGTACACGATCATGTTGTAATAGCTAAATGACCCTTTGGATTTTTCAAGACGATCATATAGTAAAAGCTAAACGATCGTTTAACTCTAGGAGCGCTGGTAAACGATAGAGCAAAGAGTTTGTTTTATCGTGTAGATGATCGCGAGGTGCTTAGTACACAATGGATGGTTGGAGAAGTGATTCTTTGCCGAGCGATTCAAGACCCGGTTCGCCTGTTTGAACCGGAGACTCCTTGTCTTTGTAATAGTTAGCTTTTCTTTTGTGTTTTTCAGGTAATTTTACCCGATTCATCAACTTTTATTGCTTTTACATGTGATGTATGGTACTTATATGTCAAAGTGTTTGTCATATAGTTAAAAACCCACCTTAGGTTGTGCAATTATTCATGCATCATGTATTATAAATGTTATAATCTTGCATGAAGAAATTACTTGAAAGCATGCGCATGCATCATGAAATATAAGAGATATTTTGCATGCATTGAGCATTATCATGCATCATCCTTTTATTTTAATTATTATAGTCTAAGGGTGAATGGAAGCATGTTTTGCTTGTTTCATTGCGGATTTGTATAAGTGTTATATAAAAGAAGTAGCAATGAATGAACAATGCATTGAGCATGACACTTAGACCCTTTATAAGCGTTATGAATGCCTTGCATGTGTTAGCTTCGCGTTGTGGTTGTTTCTGTTTATAAGTGTTATAAAGGAAATTAGACCTAAAATCAATAACTCAGAGTTGCATGCGGACTTAGGGTGAAATCAAGTTTTTAAAAAGGTTTTAAAATTGGATCGAGATAGACCTAAGTACCAGTGGTTCTAAAGAGTTTAGTAACCTAAATTAATCTTTTCAAATCGGTTTAATAGAATTAAATTGGTTGGAATAAAAGATTAAATTTGTTGTAAACCTATCTATAAGGGACCTTTTGTCTAAGGCGGGTTCTGGCTAGGCTGGGGTTCTTAAGTTGATGGAAACGTAACACCCCTACCTAGGAACCTACCTGGAAAGGTGAATTAGATAGATTTTCAACAAGCATGCGACGTTTTGGTCAAAGAATTCGCTAATGAGTTTAATGGATGATGATCAAAAGTTGTTCAACTATCTAAGGTAAAAGTTACTCTTGGGAAAACCTAAAAGTCACTTAGTTAAAATCCTTAGTCGTGTTTTTTCTAAGTAAGCTAAACCCTATGTTATTAAATACTCAGTGGGAGGAGGAGGCGTATCAGATATGTCTATGATTCCACTCACGTTTCTCCCTGTATGTTCACACCGTGAGATTCATGCTTGGCCTGAGATACCCCAGGATGCATCCCCCTTAGAATAGTGTTTGCATGAGTCAATATCAAGGTGAATGGATAGAGTGTTTATAGTAAGTGGGTGAAGGGTGTGTGTCAACACGTCCTATGGTCTCTGTCATTGGTTCACATCGTGAGATCATTTTGTACGCCCTCGTGTCGCCCTGGTAGCAGCCCCCTTAGGAAGGGTATTTTGCAGTTGGTCAATATCAAGGTGAACTCCATAAATGGATAGGGTCACTTTAGGTTTTGCCCCAATCGGATTTTTTCCCTTAGGATTGGCCTTTTGGGACAAACCTCTAGGGCTTAAAATGGCGGGTCACACTTACGGGAGATTGTTAAGTAGGTTAATGATCTCTTGGCCAAATCAATGATGGCTAGTCGTTATAGGAACAAGAGTTGTTCTGGTATTAATGACTGGTTGATAACTTCTCAATTCAGAGGAGGGATAACTGACTTCCCTTAGGCGGTTTTTGTTCTAAACCTTTGAAGCGTCATTGCGAAACTAAATGTCACACGGGGTTCATGTTAGTTTTACTAAAACCTTATTGGATGTTGTTTTATTTTACAACGGGTATTTGCTTAAAACCCATAGTAGGTTAATGTGTTTTTCTTTTCAGCAATCGTTAGTATTTCCGTTTAAAGCTTTTAAAAATGACCGATTTATTTCAGTAGAAGGAATTGTCTGAAACAAATTTCGTGGAAAACGATATCCATCCTACTACTCCCCAAAAGAGGAGACAAGACAATAAATATGATTTATTTGTCTTGGAGACATGTCTAGTAGAGAATGATGATTCTACCTGGATCCTTGATTCAGGTGCTACCAATCATGTCAGTTCCTCTTACCAAGGATTTAGTTTATGACAAACGTTGCCACAAAGAGAGATGACTCTGCGAGTCGGTAATGGTGAGGTTATTTCAGCTGTTGCTGTAGGCAGGCTGAAGTTATTTGTTGACAAGAAACGTTATCTGTTACTGGATAATGCTTTTGTAGTTCCTCATATTAAGAGGAACTTAATCTCGGGTTTCTTGTCTCATTGAATAAGGTTATATCGTCTCCTTTTCTGAGAATAAAGTGTTTTATTTTCAAGAATGGAATGGAAATTGGTTATGGTTCAATGGAAAATAACTTATATGTACTAAGGTCGTTAGTCATAAATGCCTTGTTTAACACTGAAATGTTCAGTACGACAACAACAGCTAAAAGACCAAAGGTTTCTCCAAAGAAAAACGCCCATCTTTGGCATCTAAGGTTAGGTCACATCAACCTCAATAGGATTGAAAAGTTGGTGAAAAGTGGACTTTTAAAGAGTTTAGAAGAAAACTCCTTGCCAGTATGTGAATCATGCCTCGAAGGCAAGATGACCAAATGACCTTTTACTGGAAAAGGTTACAAAGCCAAGAAAGCCTTGGAGCTTGTACATTCAGACCTCTGTGGTCCAATGAATGTTAAAGCTTGATGGGGGTATGAATATTTCATCTTTCATAGATGATTATTCAAGGTTTGGGTATCTCTTCCTAATGCAATGTAAGTTTGAAGCCTTTGACAAGTTCAAGGAGTATAAGGCTGAAGTTGAAAACTTGTTAGGTAAAAAGATAAAAACACTACGATCTGATCGTGGTGGAGAGTATATGGACCTCCAATTCCAGAACTATATAATAGAACATGGGATTGCATCCCAACTCTTGGCCCCTGGTACACCTCAGTAGAATGGTGTATCTGAAAGGAGAAACAGGACCTTGTTGGACATGGTTCGGTCTATGATGAGTTATGCTCATTTTTCAAACTCGTTTTGGGGTTATGCAGTGTAGACTGCATGTTATATCCTGAACAACGTTCCTCCAAAAAGTGTTTCTGAAACACCTTTTGAGTTATGGAGAGGCCATCAAGGTGTTTACGCCATTTTAGGATTTGGGGTTGTCCGACACATGTGCTACTGACTAACCCAAAGAAGTTGGAACCGCGTTCGAAGGTTTTCCTCTTTGTGGGCTACCCCAAGAAAACGAGAGGAGGATACTTCTATGATCTAAGTGAGAACAAAGTGTATGTTTCCACTAATGCTATCTTCTTGGAAGAAGATCACATGAGGGATCATAAGCCATGAAGTAAGCTCGTTTTACGTGAGATCTCTAGTGAGACTGAGACTGCTGAGGGTTCAACAAGAGTTATTGAACAGGCCGACAGATCAACAAGAGTTGTTGAGGTCGGGACGTCTAGTCAACCAACTCAAGAGCTGAGACTGCCTTAACGTAGTGGGAGGGTTATGAACCCACCGGATCGTTACATGGGTTTGACTGAAGCCCATAACGTCATTACGAATGATGAGGTCGATGATCCATTGTCTTTAAAGAAAGCAATGAAGGATGTTGACAAAGATGAATGGGTTAAGGCCATGAACCAGGAAATGGAGTTTATGTACTTCAATAACATCTTAGAGCTTGTTGATTCACCTGATGGGGTCAAATCTATTGGGTGTAAGTAGATCTATAAGCAAAAGAGATGTGTAGATGGAAAGGTGCAAACCTTTAAGGCTAGGCTCGTGGCAAAGGGTTATACCCAGGTTTAGGGAGCTGACTATGAGAAAACTTTCTCACCTATTGTCATGCTAAAGTCTATCAGGATTTTTCTGTCCATAGCCACATTTTATGATTATGAAATATGGAAAATGGACGTCAAGACTGCCTTTCTGAATGGTAATCTTTAGAAGACCATCTATATGACTCAACCAGAGGGGTTCGTAGTTCCAGATCAAAAGCAAAGAGTTTGCAAGCTTAATAGGTCCATTTATGGGCTGAAACAAGCATCTCGATCTTAGAACATCAGATTTGACACTACTGTCAAGTCGTTTGGCTTTGACCAGAATGTTGATGAGCCTTGTGTTTACAAGAAGATCATCAACAACTCAGTAGCTTTCTTGGTACTGTATGTGGATGGTATCCTACTCATTGGGAATGATGTAGGATATCTTACTGACATTAGGAGTTGGCTAGCTGCCCAGTTCCAAATGAAAGATTAGGGTGAGGCCCAGTATGTTCTCGGGATCTAGATCATTCGGGATCGCACAAACAAACGGTTAGCCCTATCTCAGGCATTGTACATTGATCAAATGTTGATCAGGTACAGGATGCAGGATTCCAAGAAGGGTTTGTTACCTTTCAGGCATGGAATCGTTCTGTCTAAGGATCAAAGTCCTAAGACACCTCAAGAAGTTGAGGAAATGAGACGGATTCCCTATGCTTCTGCTGTAGGAAGCTTGATGTATGCAATGTTGTGTACTAGACCCGACATTTGCTGTGCAGTAGGGTTTGTCAGTCGATATCAGTCCAATCCAGGATTTGATCACTGGACGGCGGTCAAGACGATCCTCAAGTATCTTCGAAAAACGAGGGTCTACATACTTGTGTATAGAGTTGAGGATCTGATCCTTACGGAATACAACGTTGCCGATCACTTTACAAAGGCCCTCATGGCTAACGTGTTTGAGGGTCACCTAGATAGTCTGGGTTTGCGGGACATGCGGCATCTGGTTAGGGCAAGTGGGAGATGATATTGGGGTATGCCCTAGTTTATTATATATTGTACAGTTTTATATTGTATTGTACATTAGTCTCCCGAGTCATTAGGATAAGTGGGAGATTGTTGGGATTGATGTCCTAATTCTCCCGGAGTCTTATTGTTTTGTAAAGATACACATTGTTCAATGAATAAAATAAGTGTTATTTAATTCTGGAATTTACTCATATCCAATAAACAAAGCTCCTTGATTATCTTATGTGAACTTAAGTATGTATATGTGATATACAAGTGGATCATGCCTTAAGCGATAACCTAAATCGGTCTGTAGTATAAGGATTAAGGTGGGATACCTGATCCTGATGACACTACGGATACGGCTCGCTTTGTAAAGGTTTGCAAGTGTTATAAACTACTACAAATTGTAGATCCTAACCATTCGTGTAGAGACGTGGAGCGGGGGTGTCCTATACAAAGAGTTTGTATAAACCTGGACAACGAGATGACTAGACTCTGTATATAACACCATTGATACTAGAGACTTGCATCTCACCTAAAGGACCATTGGTGACACGACCTCAATCCTGAGTGTTTTGTGAACTCCTGCCTTTGAGAGTAGTCCTTTGATTAGTATGGGTGAGTGGCCAGATTGCCAACTCAACATGCCTACCTTTTTGGGGACTTGTCTGATCTGGGAGCTGGGAACTCAATTCACAATATGGAATTCACTTCTTTCTCAAAGCAGGGATAAGTAGAGAGATTGCTCCCTTAAGGGCTGATTCCGGGGCTTGAACATAGTGGCCACAACTTCTCTTTGGAAGAGAAGAGTCAGTCATAGTAGGACTATGACTTATGTTCATTAGAGGGATCAGTGGTACTTAAGAAGACAGATGTAATTATAGGGGCATAACGGTTATTGACCCAGCTGTACTTATGAGCAATCTGTGAAGGGTTGTCACACTGCTGATTGGTTAAGATGGACACATAATATATCTGTAGTGAGGAGAGTTCAACTGTCGATCTTTAGTGGAGTGCCTGGCAGTTAACTGATGGTGGATCCCGTGAATAAAGAATTTACTCAGTTATTCACGTACCGTTGAAGCTTCGAATCTACAGGTCCATGAGGTCCCCTTGGTAGCTTGGATTCTTTTGAGGATCAGTTCTTGGTGTTTATTTGAAATGTTCAAAATGACAATAGGTATTTTGATTATATATGATATAATCGGTATGATGTATAAGATACATCTAGTGGAGGATTGATATAAATGAGATTTACATTAAGTACCATGGAATAGAAAAAGAACTATGGTTTATATGTTTCATGAGATGAAATATTAAAACTATAGGTTATAAATATAGTATGATAAGTTGGTTATCATTTATATTTATAATAATATTAATTATTGGATAATTAATACTTTTTCTTTTAAATAACCAAAGTAGTGGGTGGTTATTGGATCATGCCGTGAGTTTAAAAGAAAATTGGTTTCCTATTTTAAATAGAAGTTTTTACAAAAGTTTGAAATGGATTTTTGAGTTTTATCTCCGCGCAAAGAAACTCACACAAGTCGTCAAGTAAATATGGATTTACTAAACGACGACTAGGCGAGCTAAACGATCGTGCAGGTGTGAGCTAAACGATCGTGCAGTGTTAACTAAACGATCGCATAGCTTTGCTAGACGATCGCTGGCCCAAGGTACACGATCGTGTAAAGTCTGTAGGCAACAGACCGAACTAAACGATAGAGCTAAACGATCGCATAGCTTTTGCTAGATGATCGGATAGCTTTATCTAAACGATTGGGCATCGACCTATACAATAGGTCTCAGCCTTCTCCTACTTGCCCAGTCGTGTACGTGATCGTTGTTTCCTCCATTTGTCTGCTTCATACC
The DNA here is from genome assembly GCF_027475165.1 of Benincasa hispida. NCBI lineage: Eukaryota > Viridiplantae > Streptophyta > Magnoliopsida > Cucurbitales > Cucurbitaceae > Benincasa > Benincasa hispida. The sequence continues at coordinate 26,162,462 of NC_143482.1, read as the reverse complement.
AAGTCCGAATAGAGCCCACCCTCTGGATTCTCACACTGAGAATACCAAGGTCGCCTTGTTGGTGGTGTCAAATTCAACTTGACACCGTCGAGATTTTCTGGAGGTCATTCGTGGTGCTTTGAAGGAGTCCATTCGTGTTGCGGAGGAGATCGTTGAGGACGAGTGCGAAGTGTTCGTGCTGTGTTACGATTGTGTAGATCGGTCATTCGAGGTCATTGTTGTTTGAGCGTTCATTTACATTGGAGCACGGAGACGAATCCTCGTATGTGCATAGAGTTTGATCTTTGTTCTTGTGTATTATTCATGCTGTAATTTCTTTATATAATTGTATAACTGTTTGTTTTGAAGTCGACTGTAAATATATTGTTGATTCATGATTGTAATTTGGAATAGTCTTATTTTTGCTGCTCACGAAAATCTCGTTTCTGATTTCCTTCACGGCCAATGTGACTTTGGGTCAACAAATGCGAGACAGAGATGCTGCATTTCGCGTGCTTAAGAAGCATCTGAGGGTGGCTCAAGAGAAAATGAAGAAGTTTGTTGACAAGAAGCGACATGATGTTGGATTTCAAGTTGGTGATTGGGTATGGCTGAAGTTGTGACCCTATCGCCAAATTTCAGTTTGGCAAAAGCAGAATGTGAAATTATCTCCCAATTATTATGGACCATATCAGGTGGTGGACAGAAGGGATCGGTAGCTTACAAGTTGAAACTTCAGACAATATTGTCGATCCGTCCAGTGTTTCATGTGCCGCAGCTAAAGAAATGGGTTGGACAGCTAGAACTTTACCTCGAGGATAAGGTAAAGGTGGAGGGGAGAGGTAATGATAGGCCTCAATTATGTTGCAATATCAAGAAAGAAAGAATAGAGGAGAGGTAGTTGAATCGATTAAGGACTACTTTCAATTTTGTTGGGAGAAGTGGAGGTTTAAAAGAAGAAAGAAACCGAAAGAGAAGGGATGGAGGATTTTGAATATCAGAAGTGAGGAAGGTGAGCTCTCGAGAGTGGGAGTTTGGAAGTCTCTATCATTTAGATTCAATCGTAGTGTGCCACTCATCGTCTACTTCTTCTACTAAGCCATCGTGTAGCCGAGCCCAGCGATCATGTAGCATTTGGTAGGCGATCATATAGAATTTGGTAAGTGATCGGGTAATATTTTGTAAGTGATCGTGTAGTATCTTGTAAGCGGTCGCGAGGTGTTTTGTAAGCGATCGTCTAGTATTACTCAGCGATCGTGTAGAGACTATAAGCGATCGTATAGAGTTTTATAAATGATGGTTTGTAGTTTGATAAGCGAATCTAGTCTTTGTTTGACTCATATCGTTTAATAAAAATTCATTCATCGTTTAATTCCTATTCTGGAAGATTGTACCAACTCGTTACGTTAATAAAGTCTTTCAAAAATCAGTATCCTAACAAAAACTTATATCGTCATTGGAGCTTCTAATCTGTAGGTTCATAAGGTCCTCTTGTTAGCTCACTACATAATATATAAAAGGAATAATTTGAATTGTTCAAATCAATTGCATATTAATAAGATTAATATAATATGGTTAATTAGGGATGTTATCTATAATTAAGAGAGAATAATTTTTGAATAAGATTCAAATATTAAAGAGATGTATGCATATAAATATGTGATAACTTATGTTGATTAATTCTATATTAAATAGGATTTAAGATAGTCGTTTAATCGATTAATTAATGGTTAACTAATTAATTAATTCATTTTTGAGAAGTAGAGATAAATAAACATGTGATGTTTATTCATTTATTAATTAATTATATATATTAAATTGGATTTAATATACATGGTTATTTAATTATTGGACTAATTAAATAAATATAAATTATTTAATTAAATTAGAACTAGAGTAGGAACAGGAAAGACTAGGAGAAGGGGGTCACCCCTCCTCTCATAAATAGGTCTTCATGGCCCATGTTTGTGACATAGTTGAATTGGAAATTCTAAATCCTAGTCTCCTACTACTTCTCTCAAAATCTCTCTTCTTTTCTCTACTACTTATTCTTCCTTTTCCAAGTCTTGGAGACCACACTTCTAATTCTTGGAATCCTAGAGAACAACAAGATTTCACGTATGGTAGTGTCCCTTGATCACTGAAGAGACATTCCAGAAAAGACGCGGAGGGAATCGTGAAGAATTTTGGAATCTACAAAGGTAAAGGTTTAGCTCTTCTCTATTTTCTTCTCTTAAATGCATGCTAATCTTGATTGTTTATCCATTATGTTTTTATTTTTATACTGAATTTTGTTTATATAAAATCAAAAACAAAATTGCAAGGTGATGACATGCTTCCGTTTGGGATTTAATCCCTTCAATTGGTATCAGAGCCCAATTTGTGAAATTTTGATTTTCAGTTTTTTAGAAACAAAATTAGTATAAAATGATGGGTTTCTTTTAAAATATATGCATGAGATGTATGTGATTTTAATTGTGGTTTACGGGTTGATTGTTTAGGCTTTTAGCATTTAGATTTATAGTTTCAATTGATGAGATCAATGTAAAGCCTAGTTTATTGTAAATTGAGTCTGTAAGTCCGTGTTTTTCGTGGCAAAAAGTTGTTGTGAAAAGAACCTGGAAAAACAAAGTTAAAACAAGAAAAAATAGAGAGAAACAATGCAGTGCAGTTCGATTTTTCAGGGACAACTTTTACAAATTTGTCAATAATTGAAGTTCTAACCATTGGATTATGCTGAAATTTGGTAGTATATTCAGGACACCTAGGATCTCGTTTTGAAGGGTTGGTCGTCATTTTGAGCCATGGTTTATCCGATGTCACTGCTAAATAGAAGCAGTTTTTTTTGTCTTTTTCCTTTTTTGTTTTTAGGATTTTCTAAAATCTAGGGTTTTAGACTTTATTTGATTTTTTAAAAATGCTAATAGCTGGTCAACTTTGCTATTTTATTAATTTAATTATGCATGGAATGTATGATTTAAATTATTTTTGAATGGTCCATAAAGTATGAGATTTAAAATTTCACCTTAGGATAAACATGTCTATGCATCATGTCAAAATGTAAGTGTTATATTTTTGGGATGCATGATTAAATTAGCATGCTCGTGCATCTTAATATAAGTGTTATATTATTTTAGATGTATGGTACATTAAGTATGTTCATGCATCATACTAGGTTAAAATTGTTATAATGTATGATGACATGATGGATATGTGTGTTTAATAATTTTTAGATATAAATGTTATATTTTTCAATTAAAATAAATTTTGCATTGAGCATGACATTACTTAGATAAATATAAATGTTATATTTAATCAATTTCTTTGAATGCAATTATAGATTTAATTTTTCATTATTTTATAATGGTTATAAGTATAATGAAATTAGAATTAAAATCTAATAAAGAGTTGCATGCAAATGTAGGTCCAATGTAATTTTAAATGGTTTAAAATTAATTCACCTAGACTTATGTTAAACACATTTCTAATGAGATTACAAATATGTTAATATTTTAATTTGTTTTAATAGGATTAAAATGAATTTCAATAAGAGATAAAATTTATAAAATAATTTCCCATAAGGGACCTTTGTCTAAGAAAAGTTCTGTCTAGATTGAGGTATTTAAACTGACAGAAACGGAACACCTTTACTTGGGAACCGACCTGGAAGGTGAATTCGGCAAATATTTTATAAGCATGCAATAAATGATCGAATTCGTTAAAAATTTTAACAAATGAAGTCACATATTGTTGAAATATTCAATATAAGCATTATATTGAGCAAATTAACAAAGACTTAGTTATAATTAATTAGCCGGTTTTTACTAAGTTAATAAACCCATTTTCGTAAAATACTCAGTGGGAGGAAAAAGATATATACGATATTTCATTTTTTTTCCACTCACGTTCTCCCTAAAAGTTCACACCATGAGACTCATGTTTGGCCTCGAGGCGCACTGGAAGCATTCCCCTTCGGATGGTGTTTGCATTGGTCAATATCAAGGTGAATGGAAAGGGCATTTATAGTAAGTGGGAGAATGATATATGTCAACACGTCCTATGGTCTCTTTCATTGGTTTGCATCGTGAGACCTTCTTTCAAGCCTCAAGGCTATTGGGTATATGTCCTAAAAACTCGCAGTTTGAAAACGTTAAACATATTTTTTTCACAATAAAGATGTTATTAAGAGTTTTCAATAAAATTGTTATTGAATATATAAATTGCATTTATAGTTTTCTAAATCCAATAAACTAATGACCCATGGCTATAATATGAATACTTAAACTTTATGTAGAGACATAAAAGTGGATCAAGTTTTAGTATATAGCCAAAATGGTCTATAAGTATATGGATAGGGTTGGGTACCTTATCCTGGGGACACTATGAATGCAACCCGCTTTGTATATTGATACAAACGATGTGATCCCTAAGTCGTTCACGTGGATACATTCGAGTGGAAAAGATGTTTGCGTAAGACTAGACCACGAAATAATCACTTTTCTTTATAATAATTGTTTATTGTTAAAACTAACTATTTCAATTTGATGACCCAAGGTAACTATGAACTCCTGTTTATTTAGGATTATCCTTTAATTTGCATGGTTGAGATAGCTTAACATTTCCACTCAATAAGCCTCCCAAGGGGTAAGACCAGGTAGATAACTGGGGACATAGTCATGCAAGATGGAATTCACTCCTACCCGTTTTAGTGTTAGCAGATAGGTTGTTCCCTTAAGTACTGACTCCTAGTCTTGAATAAAGGGGCCCCACCCTCTTTATGGCTGAGAGGGACTCGGTTTATTGGTAGGATCATAAACCTGAAGAAATTGTGAAGTTCGATTGTGGAAGTGGGGATCGTTTTCAATTCTCAATTTTACACAGAATTAAAATTTATAGAACAAAAAGTATGCAAATAACCATAATTTTACAGCATGCTTTGAAGAATTAGAGGAGGAAGAAGGGTTAGAAAAGATTTACCCTTGAGAAGAATTAATGCCTTCAGGAATTTCCTCCTCTCCGGTCACAAACAACTGTGAACAACTAATCTTCCAAAAACTTACAGTAACCCAAGAAGGGCATCACCACAAGTGAAACTTCCGTATTGTCACACCCCGCCCTGAGCCCGCCTCCTGAACTCAAGGAGAGGTGTGAGGGACCATAAATATCACCCTTTTGTGATACCTACTGCCCATCTGAATCTCTTTACTCTCAGTAAACTTTAAGTCAAGGAGATAAACAACAATTGATTAATTAGATCCATTTTATTACAATAGTGTAACATTTATACAACTCCAAGACTTAACTACAAAGTTTACAACAACAACTCTTAAAACCACGGAAGTGTGACTGTGGCTGTGGCAGACCTTGACCTTAGTAGCACCCTGGAACTTCTCACCTTTCGCTACCTGGGAAGAAAACATGAAAGAAAAGGATGAGCTTCACAAAGCTCAGTGAGAGGTAAGCAGCTTCTAGAGTTTATTTCAACTCATAATACAAGCATATCACAAATACAAGGTTAATATTCAAACCTTAGCTTTGAATGAGTCTGATCTCAACCTCTATCTACACATATGGTAGATAGCTAAACTAATAACTACTTAGAATGAGTCTATTCTCCTCTTATCCACACGGTAGATAGATAAATTGATACTAATCATAAACGCTTACTCTCTTGCATTCCCTTTATTAACTTTGTCTTCTATGTCCTCTATGTGCACATAGGTCCCCGCTTATGGGCTCAAAAGCTAGGCCTGCTGGCCCTCTGAACATCCCATACGAGGTTCCTCTCACAGGCTCAAGAACTAGACCTCTCGATCCTCTAACTATCCCATGAGGTTCCATTCGAGGCTCAAGAACTAGGTCTATTGACCCCCTAACCATCTCGATCATATAATCTCATTCTCATGCTAATTACTCATTCATAACATAAGCATATTGATGACATGCAAAAATGCATGCCAACTTAGTCCTTCTACTTAGAATTATGAAGGTTGTTAGGCAGAATATGTGGTAATCATGATAGGAATTCATGAGAAAATGAGCTTGCGTCGATCAGCATGTCGAAACTCAGCCAACCTGTTACTTTGCATTAATTATGCGTTCAATGTTCTATTTCTATAGCTAATGCAGGAAATGAACGCAAACGCGGAAACTGGACCACTGCATAGACGACCGCATGCGGAGAAACACTCCATCACAAAGGCAAACGCATCGATCAACGCATGGATGTTGCGGTAATTAGCCGTATGCGTCCATCGCATGGGAGTTGCGCTCATCAAGTGATTGCGGTCATCATGTAGAGTTGCGGTATTAAGCGAATGCGGCCATTGAATGATTGTGGCTACACAACAATGCATACTAATGGGATCAATGCAAGGTAGGTGGAATGAACACATCAACGCATCTACCTCGAGAAAATCCAAAGCTGATGCTGACATTTCACCTACCACGCTGTTAGTGGCAGAGGTTTAGAAATGACTAACGAGCCGAACGTCAGAATCAGAGCAGTCCAATTAATGCCGTCGGAGACCCAAGCTCTATAGATAGAAGCCGATGAGAAGAAATTCAAGTTATCCAAGGTTTTTGCTTGAGGTTCGCCTAGGGTGGATCCTTGCGATCTAGACAAATGCGTGAGAAGATGGCTGAGAGTTCTTCACCTCATTCATCCATTTCGAGTGACGACCGGAGCCTTCAACCGGAGCTAGATCTCGAGAGAGTCAGTTCCTCTACTCATCCATAGCACCACCGACAGCCTTGACGCACATCTGCTAGGAGCAAGTCTTTGCTTCTAGTCGGTCATTTCCTTTTCCTTTCTTTCTTATATTGTATTATATGACATTTTGTGATTAAGGAATTAATACAATTTGTTTCCAATGCATTTCTCTATTCCTTCGACTCCATCTCCATCTTCTTTGTTTAGCATCTTTACTTTCATTGCAACACTTAGTGGGACTGCTAGAGTATCGCATACTTAGTTGTGATTATTAGAGATATGAAGCATGTAGCAAACCACCGACAGGTGTGCGTTGCATGAGTGTGTGAGAAAACCTTATTTGCTTAGTGTGAAGCTGCGGCAATGCCTGTCTATAGACTAACGCAATGCTTGTCTATGAGTAAAGTCAGCAACAACCAACTACCTAGAAGGGTAAGTGGTCAGTCGCATTATGCAATGTATGCATTGTTCATTAGAGATAGGAATAATCTTGTGTCAACCAAGTTCATGTGGTTACCTTATCTTATGTATGCACCCATCACACCTTTAGAGCTGCTCGAGAGAGAGTCTAAAGAAAGAACCTAATGACTCGAGAGAGCTTATTCCTAAGTCTCCATTCTAGATTAGGTTTGCATAAGCAAGAATGGCGACTTAGGAATAAGCTCTGTTTGTTATTTCACAGCGTATGCACCCTGCGGAGAGGACAATGGCTACGTCCAGGAAGTAGGATTTGATGGCGGTATGCGGTCGTCTCGACATTTATGCATACACACCGTATACGTCCTAGATTTAGGCTTTTAGTGTATGTAGCATGATCGCATGGCTTGTGTTGACTAAGGTTGCCCTTGCGGTCACTCTTAAGTATTGCAATGAAAACATCGCTGCATTTTATCTATTTTCCCATAATTTATTTCATGTCAAGTGTTGTCGTATCTCCACCTCTCATGCATATTCTCATTGCGTTGTCTGTTAGATAAGAGTAGGAGTAGGGTTAACTTAGCAACCTCCCTTCCATTCTTTTATTCAAACTGCCGCATGCACATTACCGCATACATATAGCTACAAGTCCCTGTGTTCGACCTCGAATTACCCGAGAAACATGTGTTCGCGTTATACTTGGCGTGAGCGAAAGAAAACTTGTGGCAGGACACATGGTCATCGCATACATTCATTAACGCATTATTAGTCCAACACATGACCATCGACGTATGACTATCAACGCATATCTTAGGAACATGCATCGTATACTCCATCCACGGGATTTTGGTTGTCGAGTAAAATTTACTTCCAATTTTCTGCCATCACATATACACATACTCTAAAAGATATGCTTGAGATTTAAAGGAAATTACCACTCACCTTGGTAAGATAGGAACTTTCTTTCTAGAAGTTCTTTGGTTACCTCAGCTCCTTTTTGAACCCTAAAATCAAGATTCAACTTCAAGCTTAGATTACTCATAGTTCTAAACCTTATTTCGAGATACGTCCTTCTACAAATATGTTCTAAAATGTCTCAGGAAACTTACCTTAAAATATTAGCTCAGAAATATTCGTGTTTTGGCTGGAATCCTCAAATCATCAAGATTGAGCCAAGCTTACCCGATAGCTCGACCCTGCTACATTTTCCTCACTCTCCAGCTTAATTCCTTGGAGCTTCTTCTTTGATAGCCCTACCTTGAAAACTAGACTCTCAAAGCTTTTAGGTGGCTTTGGAATCACTCAAAATGCATGAGTATTCTGGGAGAAATTTTCGTCCCAAGTTGATACTACTTCCAGACCACTGTTCGACAGCATCTCCTCCTCTTGGAACTTCAAGATTAATGCATGGTCTTGCTACCAACGCATGCCCTTCATGATCAACACATGATCTCCTCCCAATCTACCTTCTAACACTCTTCCTTACATTCTTTGAAGAGGATTTCGAGTTATGAATTGAAGAAACACCTTTTGGTGGTATTTATAGGCCAAAGGAACCGATCCTTCCCATCTTTTCTAAGCCTCAATGCAAGACACCTCCTACTTTGGAGTGTTTGCACCGTGCTTTGCCACCACCTTCTTCCTTGCCATTCACCTACTCCCATGCCACTCACCTGCTTGAGTTGTCTTCCTCATGCATAAAACTTCTTTGCATGAAACTCTATTCGTCCAGCTCCTACTAACTCAAGCTTCAACCTTCTCTCGGTATAGCCATTTTTCCGGATGAACTTATCAGTCTCGCGTAACTCAAGCCTTAGCACCTCCCAATCGTTTAGTCCATCATGCAGCTTCTGCACATCATTGCTTAGCTCCACCGTCTAATGAATCTCTCGTTGCAGCTTAACATTTAACCCTCTCACTGTCGTGCAATCATCTAGTGCCTGTGTCCCATCATATAGCTCAATCGTTTAGTGATCTCTCGCTCTCAATGATCTCACTAACGCAGAGTGCATAGCCTATCACATAGCTCATGCACCAATCCTTTAGCTCCATCGTGTAGTGCTAATGCCTATCGTCTAACGCATCACGCCCATCATCTAACGCGTCTGCTTATCATTCAATGCCATCGCCCAGCGTCTGCGTCTATCGCGCAATGTCCATCGTCTAGTGCTCTGCCTATTGTAACGCATAAAATTAAGATATACAATGATACAAGTCCATGTCCCCGTAACCAGTTCGCCGACAACGCGCCATAAACTTGTAACGCATAAAATTAAGATATACAATGATACAAGTCCATGTCCCCGTAACCAGTTCCCCAGCAACGGCGCCATAAACTTGTAATGCAATATTTGAAAGGTTTGATTGATGATGTTCTATGCTCGAAATGATGTGATACTACCGCTAAATATGTGTTAATGATGGGTGTTCATGTAGTATGCCATGCGTTGTCACAACTTTCCTTATAATAGAACCAAGTGTAATTCCATCGCAAGTTTCTCGGTGTGATCTGAGGTCGAACACGGGGACTGGTTTAGGTTATTGTGGTATGTACATGATATATGCGACCAGGTTTTCAATCTTTAAAAATGTGTTTGTACAGGTATATACATTGCGATAAAATAAAGTAAAGCGGTAAAGATGCGATAATAAAATGAAATACAATAAACCTAAGCTAGATGATACAAGATACAAGCTTCATGTACAAGATGCTGCGGTCAAGGCTGGCTGTGAAAGTTGTGCAAAGACATGGAATGCGGCGGCAAGTCTTATGAACAGAATAGAAAGAGAAAGATAAATAATATAAACAACGCAAGTTCTCAATTGCGTTGAAGCTACAAATGTTGTTCTACTCTTCTCTTGGCATACACCTTTTAGTGATCGGCCGCGCTCCCACATGTCTGTGGTGAAACAGAGACTAACGTAATGAACGCAAGGTTGCTTCCATGTCTGGAAGTACTACTCGCTTTAGTTAACGCATTCTTCTGACCTTCTCTCGATAGATCAGAATGGCATCTTTACTTCTGCTCTCACAGGTGAAGATGTCGTCTAGCATGCCTTAGCTAAACGCATTTTATATCTTTAACACAAATTAAGAACTTAGTTAATTCATATTGCTTATCAGAGAATTAAGAAGACATCATGAAGAAAGTGATTGATAGGTGAATAAAAATAGACATAAAATGGTAAATGAAAGCTATCGAAACATTTAATACGTCTATCAAGTGTTTGATACATGGTGTGTGAATGAAAAGATAATGAGAAAGTGAAGTACAATAATGAAAGAGATAGAACAGATACAAACAAGTGCCAATGTCTTGGCACCGATTCGATGGAAATCTGCTTGTCGGATAGGATGGGTGATGGTAGGAAGAGCTTCCCTCTCAGGCTTGCTCCACCGGTAGCAGGGATCTTTGCACAGAGCTTTCAATCGGGTGTTTGGCAGGTTAGATCTGAGATTCACCTCTCGGCCTTATCGTCTTCTTCTCGGATTTCTTCACTCAAGCACCCAGCTCAGCCTTTTCTCAACAGTTTTGCAACATTTACCCCGTATCCCATAGCATACTTTTTCTTTGAAATCAATGGAGTATTTATAGGTGCAGGTCTTTGACTTCGGCCTTATGGTCCCCACTTGATTGTCATGGTAATTCTGAAGATTGAGGGATATTATTCCTTCTGTTATGCAATCAGACTGTCAATTCTGCACAATCGTTAATTTTACACGTGTCTCAATCCTCTGCTTTTCCGTTGCTCAACTGCATCTTTCGATCATGGATTTGCATGCGATGTTGTTTTTTATTACCACATGCGGTTGAAACACAGCTCTGGATCGACTATCGCATTACGCCGTCATTGCGGTAATCGTTTCTTCATTGTTGACTGATGGGCGCAATGTGATAGAGATGCATCGATCAATTTCTCATGAGCCTTGAGCGCAAGCGGTGACTTGGTCTCTTGCGAAACAGAGTAAAATTCGGCTTGTCTTCCATCTTTATGGTGTTAGTGGGTGTAATTGCAAACATTTATAATTATTGTAATACTAGGCTAATTTTCATAAAATCGGTGTATATTTACTAACTTTTGGCTGCAATATCTAGATAAGGTGACATAAATAACTTGTATTTCTACAAGTTATCACCTATCGCGTAGCGCCATCGTGTAGCACTTGCTTCTATCGCCCAGCACCCAGGCCTAACGCATCGTCTAGCGTCTAATCTTATCGTCTAGCGCCCACTCATCGTTTAACGCTATAATCCAACGCTATCATCTAGCACTATTGTTTAGCTTCTACGCTTATCGTCTAGCACCTATGCTGATCGTGTAGTGCTTATCTAGCTCTGTCGTATAGTGCATCGCTTCACATCGTTTAGCGTCGCCTACAGCTATACGATTGTCCAGTGCATCATTTAGCATCGCCCATAGATCGTCCTCCCAACGCCTTGCGCGTAATGTCTCATTCTCTCTCTCGCTCATGCATCCTCAACACATGAGTAGCCCTTGGCAATGCCTCTTGCCAATACTTCGATCCACATGTGTCTAACCTCACAGCTCAATGCATGGTTGCCCCTTGGCTTCAATGCTTAATCTCTTTTAAACCTCTATTAACTCAACCTCATCTCATGCGTTTAATGTTTCCTAACACCACATGCATGGTTTTTTTTTTTACTTTACACTTAGCCAAATTTCACTAATTAAGGCTTAACTCAAAGATACTCAAGGAAAATCTATTCAAAACTTAGAAATTTCCTTCTCTTTAATATAGGATTTAACTTATACTTAGTTAATTCCTTTAATTACCTACTTAAGTAGGGAAATCGAGATCCAAGTTTCACACGTATTCTCCATAGGGGTGAGAATTACAAGAGGTGTGGGCTCTATCATCTTTTGGGAAGAGGGAAAAAGATTTAGAGAGGAGATTTTCCTTTTGTAGGGAGATCTGGAAAAAAAAAAATCCTCACAGACCTTATCTATGAAGAAGAAGAAGAAGATCTCATCTCCCATAGCCACCCACCACACGTTTGCAAAATAGAGAGAAAAAGGGGACGAAAGTTATTTTTAATAATTCTCTCCTTTTATTTTGAATTTAAATTAAAATAAAAAAATAAATTTAAATTTAAATAAAAATATAATAACTAACTTATTATATAATTATATCTTATATCAAAATATAACACATAAGCTACAGTTTTTTATATTGTATCAAATACAATATAACCTATAGTTTTTATTTCTCTCAATAATGTATGGTCTTTAATATAAAACACATTTATACTAAATTTAATTATATAAATCTCATCCATATAATTAATATTTGAATCATAATCAAATATTTAATTTCTCTCAAAATAAACTTTATATTATAATGTATCAAATACATTAGTTAATTATATCACATATAATTAATTCCCTCAATTAATCCAAAACTTATTCTCAATGATCCCTGCTGAGCTACAGAGGGGACCTTAATGCGCCTGTAGATTGAAGCTCCAATGATACTTGAATAATTAATTAAACTTCTTCAATTAGATTATTCAACATCCATTAACTGTCGGTCGCTCCACTAAAGACCGATAGCTGCACTATTGTACTACAGATATATTTTTGTGTCCATTGGACATAACCAGTCAACAGTGCGATGATCCTTCATAAATTGCTCGTAAGTACAACTGAGCCAATATTACTGTTTTGCCTCTGTAGTTACACCTAACTCCTTAAATACCACAGATCCCTCTAGTGAACAATAAGTCATATCCAACTATGACCAAACCCTTTTTGGGTCAAAAGAGGGTGTGGCGCCACATTGTTCAAGCCTCGGAATCAACCCTTAAGGGAGCAATTTATCTACTTACCATGACTTTAGGGAATGAGTGAATTTCATTTTGTGTAGTTGTGTTCCCAGCTTTTCAATCAGACGAATCCCCAAAATGGTAGGCTTATTGAGATGATACTTCCCCTCGATGCTATCTGTGTGATGATCACGTCCCCTCGATGCACAATCTCTCGAATGAGATGATACTTCCACTCTATGTGCTTCTCACGCTTGTGACTCCTAGGCTCTCGGGAATTAGCCACAGCACCACTATTATCACAATAAAGAGTGACAGGCTTAGACATGTCTGGAACCACTTTTAGATTAGTCAGGAATTTTCTAAGCCACACAGCTTCCTTAGTAGCTTTACAAGCCGCTACACACTCAACCTTTATAGTGGAGTCAACAATGCACCTCTACTTGGTGCTTCTCCAAACTACTGGTCCTCTGTTAAGAGTGAACACTGATCCTGATGTGGATTTCCTAGAATCCTCATCAGTCTGAAAATCAAAGTTTGTATATCCTGTAAGGATCAGATCCTTAGAACCATACATAAGCATGTAGTCCTTCATTCTCCATAAATACTTGAGGAAGTTTTTAACGACAGTCCAATGATCAAATTCTAAATTAGACTGATATCTACTAACTACCCCCACTTCATAGCAGATGTCAGGTCTAGTACATAACATCATACATCAGGCTACCAACAGCCAATGCATAGAGTATCCGTCTCATTTCCTCAACCTTTTGAAGTGTCTTAAGACTCTGTTCCTTAGACAATATAATTCTATGCCTAAAAAGAAGTAAAACTCTCTTGGAGTTCTATATCGAGAACTTGACAAGCATCTTGTCAATGTATGATGCCTGAGACAAGCTAGCATTTTGTTCTTTCGATCTCTAAAGATCTGAATGCCCAGAACAAACTGCGCCTCTCCCAAATCTTTCATTTGGAATTGGGTCGCTAGCCAATTCTTAATTTCAATCAGTAGACCTATGATGACATGCAGAAATGCATGTCATCTTAGGCCTTTTACTTAGAATTATGAAGGTTGTTAAGCAGAATATGCGGCAATTGTTCTATGAATTCATAAGAAAATGAGTTTCCGTCGATCAACATGATGAATCTCGGCTAACCCATTATTATGCGTTCAATGTTCTATTTTTGTAGCTAATACAGGAAGTGGATGCAAACGCGGAAACCGAACCACCGCATAGATGACCGCATGCAGAGAAACTCTCCATCATAAAGGCAAACGCATCGATCAACGCATGGATGTTGCGGTAATCAGCCATATGCATCCATCGCATGGGAGTTGCGCTCGTCAAGTGATTGCGGTCATCGTGTAGAGTTGTGGTATAAAGTGAATGCAGTCATTGAATGATTGCAGCTATGCAATAACGTATACTAATGGGATCAATGCAAGGTTGGTGGAATGAACGCATCAACGCATCTACCTTGAGAAAATCAAAAGCTGATGTTGACATTTCACCTACCACGCCGTTGTGAAAAAGGTTCAGAAAAGGACTAACGCGCCGAATGTCAGACTCAAGGTAGTTCATTAAGGTTGTCGGTGATCTAAGCTTTATAAATAGAAGCCGATGAGCAGAAATTCAAGTGGTCCGGGGATTACCCCTGCAACCTAGGGTTTTCCCTGTGATCTAGACAAAATGCGTGAGAAGACGCTTGAGATTTCTTCACCTCCTTCATCCATTCCGAGTGACGATCGGTGCCTTCGATCAGAGTTAGATCTCGAGAGAGTCAGCTCCACTGCCCATCCATGGCACCACCGGCAGCCTTGACGCACATCCGCTGGAAGCAAGTCTTTGCTTCCAACCGATCATTTCATTTTCCTTTCTTTTCTTATATTGTATTGTATGACATTTTGTGATTAAGGAATTAGTACAATTTTTTTTCAATGCATGTCTCTATTTCCTTCGACTCCATCTCCATCTTCTTTGCTTAGCACTTTTACTTTCATTGCAACACTTAGTGAGATTGCTTGGGTATTGCATACTTAGTCATGTGGATTAGGGATATGAAACATGTAGCAACCTCCGAGAGGTGTGCGTTGCGTGAGTGTGTGAGTAGCCTTATTTGCTTAGTTTGAAGCTGTGACAATGCTTTTCTATAGGCTAACACAATGCTTGTCTATGAGTAAGGTCAGCAACAACTAACTACCCGGGAGGGTAAGTGGTTGGTTGCATTAAGCAATGCATGTATTGTTCACTAGAGATAGAAATAATCTTAGGTCAGCCAAGTTCATGCGGTTACCTTGTCCTATGAGCGCATCATTCATCATTTAGGCATACTCGAGAGAGTAGTTTAAAACCTAAATCTAAGACTCAAGAGAGTAGATTGAAACGCATAGGCAAGAACGAGGAACTTAGAGATAAGCTCTGTTTGCTATCATACATCGTATGCGCCCTATAGATAGGATATTGCATGTGTCCAGGAAGTAGGATAAGGTAGTATGCGGCTAGCACGCTCATGCGACGAGAGCTAGTGAGCGGGTTATGGAGGTCTGGGCAGGCATAGGCTTCTTGGCATTATCGCAGATCCACCGCATACGTCCTAGAGTTAAGTTCGCGTATGTGTAGCATGATTGCATGGCTTGCATTGACTAAGGTTGCCCTTGCGGTCACTCTTAAGGGTTGTAATGAAGACATCTCCGCATTTTATCTATTTTCCCATTCATTTGTTTCATGTCAAGAGTTGTCGTGTCTCTGCCTTTCATGCATATTCTCATTGTGTTGTATGTTAGCTAGGAGTAGGAGTAGAGTTAACATAGCAACCTCCCCTCCATTCTTTTATTCAAACCACTGCATGCATATTACCGCATTCATTTTGCTACAAGTCCCTATGTTCGACCTCGGATCACCCAAGAAACTTACGTTCGCGTTATACTTGGCGTGAACGCAAGAAAACTTGTGACAGGACACATGATCATCGCATACATTTGTTAATGCATAATCATCTCAACGCATGACCATCGACACATGACTATCAATGCATACCTTAAGAACATGCATCGCATATTGCGTCCAAGGGATTTTATTGAATAATTTGACTTCTAATTTCCTGTCATCAACCTACATCATTCCTCATGAGTAGGATATCGTCTACATATAACACTAGAAAAACTACTGAACTGTTGATGATTTTCTTGTAAACACAAGGCTCATCAACATTCTGATCAAAGCCATAAGTTTTGATCGCAATATCAAATCTTATATTCCAAGATCGAGAAGCTTGCTTCAATTCATAAATGGACCAATTAAGCTTGCAAACTTTTTTCTTTTGACCTATAAATCCCTTAAGATGTTCCATATAAATGGTCTTCTTAATATTGTCATTCAGAAAAGCAATCTTGACGTCCATTTGCCAAATCTCATAGTCATAATATGAGGTAATGGACAAGAGGATACAAATAGACTTCAACATGGAAAAGGTGAGAAAGTCTCCACAATTTCAACTCCCTCAACTTGGTATAACCTTTTGCCATAAGTCTAGCCTTAAAGGTTTATACCTTCCCATTAGCACCCTGTTTTCTCTGGTATATCCACTTGCAACCTATAGGTTTAACCCCATCAACTTGATCTACAAGATCCCAAACAGAAATGAAGTACATAGACTCCATTTCAAGATCCATAGCTTTAATCCACTTATCTTTGTCAACATCCTCGATTCCCTTCTTGTAAGACAATGGATCCTCAACATCTCCATCAGCTATGATAGCTAGGGTTTTTATTAAACCCATATAACGAACAGGCAAGTTCGCAACCCTCCCACTACGTCGAGGCTCTCTAAAAAATTGAGGTGGATTTAACCTACTAGACGATTCAACTTCAATAACTCTTGGTGAGGTGTTGGGCTCTTCAACAACTTTTGTTGAATGTTCAGTAGTTTCACTGGAAGATTCATTCAACACAATCTTACTGCAAGACTTATGTTCACTTATGTGGTCCTCTTCTAAAAAGGTAATGTTTGTCAACAAAAACACTTTTTTATCCTTATGATCGTAGAAGTAACCATCTCTCGTTCCTTTAGGGTAACCTACAATAGGCATAATTTTGAACGAGGTTCCAATTTCTTAGAATTTGCCACAAGCACGTCGCTGGGCAACCCCAGATCCTAAAATGGCATACACTACTTTTAGGATCATAACTCTGATTAATGTTCATTAAATACTTTAATAAACTTTAATCAATGATTGCATGCTTGTAGCAAATCTCTCTAATTCACCTTTCCAGGCTAGTTCCCAGGTAGGGGTGTTCCGTTTTCGTCAACTTAAATACCCAGCCTAGACAGAACTAGCCTTAGACAAAAGGTCTCTTATAGATACATTTGCAACAAATTTAATCTTTTAATTAAAATCAATTTAATCTTATTAAATTGATTAAAAGATTAAACTTATTTCAAATCTCAATAAAAATGTGATCTTAGGTCAATGTGAATCATGTTTTAAAATTATTTTAAAAAGTGATTTTAACCTAAGGTTTTCAGGCAGTTCTAAATTACTATTTTAATTTCTAATTTCATTTAATTACAAACCTTTATAAAAGAAATGAAATCAATTAAAACCAATCATTGCATGTGAAAGCATACTTAGGTAAATTATAACAATGATAAAATAACCTAAAGTAGTTTCATACTTCACGCAATTCCATTTCATTACTTAACATACATAACACTTATATAATAAAGTAAAGAAATAATTAACAATATACAGTCATACAAACATCCAACTATATATTATAACACTTATAATATAAATGGTGCATGACTATGTTATTAATGCATACAAACATATATTATAACACTTATATTGTATGCATGAGCATGCTATAAAATTAAATCATGCAACTACATATTATAACATTTATAATATAAATGATGCATGAATAATGTGTTGGGAATGTCCTAAAACTCGCAATTCGTATATACTGGAAACATATTCTATTTATCAATAAAAGTATTATTGAGTTGTTCATTCAATAAAATATTATTGATATTGCATTTTGTTATAAAAATCATATAAACAAAATTCATGGCTATAGTATGAATACTTTAACTTTATGTGGAGACATAAAAGTGGATCAAGTTTTAGTATATAGCCAAAATGGTCTATAAGTATATGGATGAGATTGGATACCTCGTCCTGACACTATTGAATGTGGCCCACTTTGTATACTGATACAAATTATGTGATCCCAGAATCATTCATATTCAGACATGCGAGTGGGGGCATCCTATGCAAAAGATGTTTGCATAAGACCAGACCACGAAATAGTCACTTTTCTTTATAATGACCGTTTATTGTTAAAACTGACTATTTCAAATTTGATGACCTAGGGTAACTCGATCTTAAGCCTGAGCTAACTATGAACTCCTGTTTATTCGGCATTTTCCTTCGATCTGCATAGGTGAGAGTAGTCCAACAACACTTCTTAATAAGCCTCCCATTTTGGGGATAAGATTGGATAGATAGTTGGGGACATAGTCTTGCAAGATGGAATTCACTCCTACTCAATTTAGGGTTAGCAGATAGGTTGATCACTTAAATACTATTTTCTGGTTTTGAACAATGGTTCTCTACCCTCTCATGTCGAAAGGGATATGGTTTATTAGTTGGATTATAAACCAATCATTCATGTATTAGACATACGAGTGGGGATATTTACAAAGGAGTTTGTATAAGACCGAAACACGAAATGTTTAGTCTCATTATATAACGTTGTTCATGACAGAGACTTTCATTTCACTAGGATGACCATAGGTAACATGACCTTAATCCTGAGTGAGTTGTGAACTCCTACCTATGAGGGCGGTCCTTTGATTTTCATGGGTGCGAGTGGTTAGATCACCGACTCAAAACTACCACTTTGACGATTCATCTGATTGGGAGTTGGGAACTCAACTACACAAGACAGAATTCACTCTTTCCTTGAAGCAGGGGGTAAGTAGATAAATTACTCCCTTAAGGGCTGATTCTAGGGTTTGAACAATGTGGCGCCACACCTTCTCTTGGCCCGAGAAGAATTTAGTCATAGTGGGACTATGATCTATTGTTCATTAGAGGAATAAGTGGTACTTAAGGACTTAGATGTAACTACAGGGGCAAAACGGAAATTTGACCCAACTATACTTATGAGTGATTTGTGAAGGGTCATCGTACTATTGATTGGTTATATCCAATGGACATAGAAATATATATGTAGTGCGAAGAGTGCACCTATGGTCTTTAATGGAGTGTCCGACAGTTAACAAAGGTGGATATCGCGATTAAAGAGTTTAGTCAGTTATTTACGTGCCGTTGGAGCTTCAAGCTATAGGTCCATAAGGTCCCCTTGGTAGCTCAATGGATTCATGTTGAGAATAAGTTTTTAGGTTAGTTTGAAATGTTGAAATTAACAAGAGAGAATTTGATTATATATGATATAATTAAATTAGTTCAATTATAAATTATATAATTGATTTGATGTATTTGATACATTATTTGATTGGAGGAATTAATATAAATATGATTTATATTAAATGCCATAAAAGAGAAAAAGAACTATGGTTTATATGTTGTATATGATGCAATATTAAAACTATAGGTTATAAATATAATATGATAATTAGTTATTGTATTGATTTATAAGATAATTAATATTATTTTTCTTCAATAACTGCCTTAGTAGGTGGTTTTAGACAATTTTGTGGCTAACCATAGGATAAAGATGAAAACGATTTTTTTCATATTCATTCCATAGCACGCAAAACAAGTGATAAGATAACTTGTTGAGAGAGTAAATGATAAGTCATTGAGTTTACTATATGATAGTTACTCGCTTACTAAATGATCGAGTACTCAAGTCTATACGATAGACTTCTTCCTTCTGTTGAATTACTCGAGTCTACATCCTTCTTCCCTTTATCCAAATTCATACAGAGCCCATAACTCCTGGATTCTCACACCGAGAATACCAAGTTAATCGAGTGGTGGTGTTCAGTTTTGTTTGATGGTCGAGGATCGAGTTGTACTCGCTACTGATCGAGGATTTTCTCGAGGATCATTGTGTTTGTATTGTTGGACATGTTGCTTATCGATCGAGGGAAATACGTGAAGAAAGGGTTCTTCAAAGGTATTGTCTTCTCGATCCTTTGTGTTTAATTTTGAAGCATGCTATAATTTATTGTATAATGCATAACTGTTTCTGTTTGATTGTAAATGTTTGTATTCTTTCATAATGAATTTTGGAACGATCTGCTTCCACTCACTGGTTCTCTAGTTTTAAAGTTCCTTCAATTGGATCAAAGCCAGGTTGTTATGATATTCCAAATTCCATTGATGTATTGAATTTCATTTATAGTCTTGATGGGTTTTAAGCCTTCTGCAATGCGTTTAACTGTTAGATGTATTTGTGGATGTGTTTATGGATGTTTACAGGATAATTGTCTTTGTTTAAGCTTTCTTTTACATTTTCAAAGTAAATTTGTAAGGGCCTTTGCGTTTTTAGGTATAATTAACTTGCTATCGAGTCTATATTCAAGCTTTTGTTTTGTTTGAGTCATTCGTGATGAAGCTTTAGATGCATGGAGATAGTGTTCTCTTCGAAGAAGAAGACCAAAGGTTAGTCGCATCGTGTAGCCCAGGCTAAACGATCATTTAGATTTAGCTATGTGATTGTGTAGAAAATTTCTACTCGATCGTGTAGTATTTACTAAACGATCGTATAACTAATGCTATGCGATCGAGTAAAGAGTTTACTCGATCGTGTTACGTTGGCTACTCGATCTGGTAGACGCTTGGAGTAAACGATTGTTGAGTATATGATACTCAACACATGGCGCGAGCACTAAACAATCATGTAGGCCAGCATGCTCATCGCATAGTCACTGAATACTCGATCACTTGGTATACAATACTCGACGCTTTCTCCTTGATCATTTAGACCATCATGCTTCATCGCATAGTCTGCCAAGTCAACAAACTATTAGCTGCCTAGTCCCCGGCAATGGTGCCAAAAACTTGGTCATGAAAATTTGGAAGCACACATGTGTGATGCATGTCTTAAGTTATGCGTTTGTTCTCATGCATCGGTGGTCATGCGTTGGAATAGAAAGTATGCATTAATCTCGTATGTAATGACCATGCGTTCCTATCACAAGTTTTCTTGCTCTCTCATCAAGTATAACGAGATCAAGTTCCTCGGGTGATCTGAGGACGAACTCAGGGACTTGTAATTAAATGTCATGAAGTAATGTGTTTGCAGCAAAGAATAAAAGAATGTTGAGGGTTATTGGCTATGCGCTACTCCTACTCCTAGCTAATAGATTAAGCAGTGAAAGTATAACTGTGAGAGATAGAGACACGAAAACTGTTAACGCGTAGAAAATGCATGGGAAAATAGATAAAATGGCGAGGATGTCTTCATCGAAACACTAAGCTTGACCGCAAGGGTAACCCCAGCCAACGTATGCTATGCGATCATGCTATACACACTTGACGAAGACGCATGCGACGTATATGCGATAGTGTCAAGAGGCCTTATTTCTAAGTCTCTATTCCTGCTCATGTGCTTTCACATATAAGCAAGATGACCGCATACCACCCTATCCTACTTAAAGGGTGCATATGCTGTGTAATAGCAAAAAAAGCTTATTCCTAAGTCCCCATTCTTGCTTATGCGATCCAATCCGCTCTCTCAAATCTAGATGTGGTTTTAGACTACTCTCCTAAGTATGCCTAAATGATGAATGATGCGCTCATAAGACAAGGCAATCACATAAACATGGTTGACGTAAGATCAATCCCATCTCTAGTGAACAATTGCTTACATTGCTTGATGCGATCAACTACTTACCCTCCTAGGCAGTTGGTTGCTACTGATTCTACTCATAGACAAGCATTGCGTCCGCTTATAGACAAGCGTTGCTACAACTTCACACTAAGCAAATAGGATTTTCTCACAACACTCACGCAACGCACAACTATCGGTGGCTTGCTACTTGCTTCATATATCTATGTCGCATGACTAAGTATGCGATATTCTAGCAGTCTCACTTAGTGATGCAATGAAAGTAAAGGGTGCTAAGTGAATGAAGATGGAGATGGAATCGAAGGAAATATAGAAATGTGATCACAAAATGTATTAATCTCTTGAGCCACAATGTAATACAATACAAGGATAGAAAAGAAATGGAGGGACGGATGGAAGCAATGTCTTGCTTCCATCGGATGTGTGTCAAGGTTGCCGGTGGTGCCATGGATGGGTGATTGAGTAGACTCTCTCAAGCTCTAACTCCGGCGAAGGCTCTAATCGTCACTCAGAATGGTTGAGGGGATGAAGAACTCTCAAGACTATCTTCTCACGCTTTGGTCTGGATCACAAGGATCTGCCTTCAAGCAGAAAACCTTGGAAGATTTGAAGTTCTGCTCTCCGGCTTTTATTTATAGGGTTTGATCAATGACAGCATTAATGGTCCTTCTCTAAAATTTTGTAGCTAACGGCGTGATGGGTTGCTCTGAATCTCTGCTGCTAATGGCGTGGTAGGTGAAATGTCAACATCACCTTTTGATACTCCCGAGGTATGCATTTATGCTTGGTTTCCGAAATATCAACGCATTCCACCACCTTTGTGCTCATCCCTCTATTATCGTTATTACTCTGTAGCCATAACTTTTATGTGGTGGACGCATTCGGTTAATGGTCGCGACATCCATGCGTCGAACGTATGCGTTCTCTTTTGCGATGGAGAGATTCCCCGCACGCGTTCATCTTCGCAATATCCTGGCTTCCACGCATGCGGTCGATTTCTGCGTTTGCTACAAAAATAAACAGTTGAACGCATGACAACGCATAATAGTGGGTTAGCCGAGATTCTTAATGCCGATCGACGCAAGCTCGTTTTCTCATGAATTCTTAGTGTAATCGCCGCATCTTCTACTTAACAGCCTTCATAATTCTACAATAAAAGGCCTATAATGACGTGCATTTCTACCCGTCATCACACCCCCAAACTTAGAATCATGCTTGTCCTCAAGCATGCATTATACTCGAGAAATTCAATACTCACCCTCTGGCTTTCCTTTGTGATGACCGCCTCTCAGAACTCACACCTCTAACCATGGTAGTAATGCTCTCCCCAACTTCGGCTACTTCTTCAAAGAAATATTTTCTAAGCTTAAATCAGGCAAGCCTCTGCTAAAAAACTTTTTACTCATTCCCCACAACTTTACGTTTAGCTTTTAAGAATGCATTCGTTGAAACAATTCAAAAGTCTTGCGATTTATTATTAGAATGCGGCGTTGAACCTTGTTACGTTCTTTATTTTGGCTTGCCTTCACATGTGTCATGTGTTGGATCGATATGGCAACCCTAGAGGGGAGTGAATAGGGTTTAATTACACTTTTTTTTCTAAATTAACTCAATTAAACTAATTATACACTTTTTATAAATAATAAGAAAAATTCAATTTATGCACCAAATAAGATGACAAAAATGTGATAATTCAATTCTATCAAATTTTAGCAAATAAATAAGAACAAACTAAAACATACAATAAATTGCTTAAATTAATCACAAAAATAAAAGGGAAAGAGTTACAGAAGAAGACACCGTAATTTTTATAGTAGTTCAGTCAAACTCGACCTACTCCACTCCCCAAGCACCTCTTGGGAATTTGAATAAAATCTTTCCGACTCTTTCCACGAATTAGAGCCCAACCATTACACCACCACTCCTTTTACGGGTTCAAGAGCAAACCTGATCATTTCCACAGTTTAGGATCAAACTGTTATAAATGTTGGACTTTTTGAAGAACACAATACAACTCTCACTAGAGTGGATTTACAAGTTTAAGCACTCAACAAGTTTATCCTCACAATACAATAACACTCTCTCGAGAATAAGATGAAAAGAAAAAAAAATTGGGAACTTAGAGAGAGCAACAATGGAACTTTTGAGTTTTGAAGAATTATGAAATGTAAAATTTGTTGGTTTAAAATTTGGAGAGGAAGATGGTTTATATAAAGATAGAAAAAAATTTTAGAAACTATAATTAATTTGGACTATTGGATTTTGGAAAAGAAAAGTCAATGGTGGAGATTTTAAACTAAACTAGTCGTTAGATATAAACAAAATATAATATTAAATTCCTTTTCTTTTGAAATTCATTTTCTTTTTAAAATTAATCCAAAAAATAAAAAATATACTATGTGTCAAAAACTAGCCGTAGACACAAACATAAAATAATATTAAATTTATTTTCCTTTTAATTCATTTTCTTTCTAAATTCATTCTCTTTAAAGTCAATCCAAAAATTAAAAGCATACCATGTGTAAAAAACTAGTTGTTAGACACAAACATAAAATAATATTAAAGTTATTTTTCTTTTAAATTTCTTTTAAATTTCAATTTTTTTATTTTAAATCAATCCAAAAATCAAAAGTCCATCATATGTTAATCTCTTAATGATCCACCATTCAACCAATATGCTGTCACATGTCTACATGCAAATGGTCTTGTTATGCCACGTCATCCACCACGATATTTTCTCTATAGACTTGTTTCGGTCATATTGTCTTCGTTTTAGCTCCGATTTGAGTGATTCAAGAGGTGTTGAAATCGTTGTTCCGAACTCTACGCTATGAACATATTAAAACACTAAGATTTTCAGTAATTAAAAATTGAGTTTGTTATCATCAAAACATTGATTAATTAATTAATTAAAATTAATTAATTTGAGACTAAGGGCCAAAAAGCCAACAATCTCCCCCTTTTTGATGATGACAAACCATTCAACGCTTGAAATACATGTAAACCATATATAGCACATAATTAAAATTCAGCATATCACCATAAAGATCATTCTTGAAATTCACTCAAAAAAAAAAATAAATAAATTCTCCCCCTAATTAATACAATCAAAATCATAAGAAATTTTTAACATATTTTTCTTAAACTTCTCCCCCTTTGGAATCATAAAAAAGAATAACTAAGAAAAATTTAGAACTACATAAATGTTTCCCTTAAAAACATGAACATAAATTTAGCACAACTCCCCCTAAGAATATTAACACATGCTTTCCATATCTCCCCCTATCAAAATACCTTCTAAAAGATTTAACAAGTAAACATTATAAAATCAAGAGGCATCACAACGAATAATACCGAGCTCAAGCCTATTTTTGCAAAAGTTTTCTTCATTAAAAGGTTTGGTAAAAATATCCGCTAATTGATTATTAGAGCCTACAAATTCAAGAGTAATATTATCATTTTGTACATGCTCTCTAATAAAGTGATGCCTAATATCAATATGCTTAGTCCTAGAATGATGTATAGGATTTTTAGTCAAATTAATAGCACTATTATTATCACAAAATATAGGCACTTTATCAAACTTTAATCCAAAATCACAAAAAGTTTATTTCATCCAAAGAATTTGAGCACAACAACTAGCAACTGCAATATATTTCGCTTCGGTAATGGATAAGGCAACCGAATTTTGCTTTTTACTAACCCAAGAAACTAAGGAACTACCAAGAAATTGACAAGTCCCACTAGTACTCTTACGGTCAAGTAAAGTACCCGCAAAATCCGCATCGGAATATCCTACCAAATTAAATTCAACATTTCTAGGATACCATAAGCCTAAATCAATAGTACCAAGCAAATATTTAAAAAATTCTTTTAATGACATGTAAATGTGATTCCTTAGGACAAGATTGAAATCTAGCATAAAGATATACACTAAACATAATATTGGGTCTACGGCCGGTTAAATAAAGTAAAGATCCAATCATACCGCTATAAGTTTTTATATCCATACACTTACCTTTTTCATCCTTGTCAAGCTTAGTGGATGTGCTCATAGGAATTTTTGCAATTTTATTTTCATTGAATTTGAACCTTTTGAGCAAATCCCTTGTGTATTTTTCTTGACTTATGAA
This sequence comes from Benincasa hispida, assembly GCF_027475165.1. Classification (NCBI taxonomy): domain Eukaryota; kingdom Viridiplantae; phylum Streptophyta; class Magnoliopsida; order Cucurbitales; family Cucurbitaceae; genus Benincasa; species Benincasa hispida. The sequence goes on along the minus strand of NC_143482.1, from coordinate 26,136,607 downwards.
AATACCATCCTTGAGTTGTTTGATTTGGAGTCCAAGGAAGAAGCTAAGTTCTCCCATCATACTCATCTCAAATTTACTATGCATACACTTAGAAAATTCTTCACACAAAGATGGATCAGTAGAACCAAAAATAATATCATCCACATATATTTGTACTAAAAGCATATCATATTCTTTAGTCTTAATAAAAAGAGTAGTATCAATTTTACCCATTTTAAATCCATTCTCAAGCAAGAAATTACTAAGTCTATCATACCAAGCACTTGGAGCTTGTTTTAAACCATAAAGAGTCTTTTTCAACTTATAGACATGATTAGGAAAATCAAAACTTTCAAACCCGGAGGTTGTTCTACATAAACTTCCTCCATGATATAACCATTTAAAAATGCACTTTTCACATCCATTTGATACAAAATGAAATTCTTATAAGAAGCAAAAGCAAGCAACATTCTAATAGCTTCTAATCTAGCAACGAGTGCAAAAGTTTCTTCATAATCCATTCCTTCCTCTTGACAATAACCTTGAGCTACAAGTCTAGCTTTATTTCTAATGATATTTCCATTTTCATCCATTTTATTTCTAAAGACCATTTAGTTCCAATTATAGAAGCATGAGAAGGCCTAGGGACTATCTCCCAAACTTTATTCCTTTCTAATTGATTTAATTCTTCTTGCATAGCTAAAATAAAAAATTCATCATTTTCGGCATCTTTAAAACTTTTTGGTTCAATTTGAGAAACAAAAGCAAGATTATTAAACATATTAAGAGATGAACGAGTTTTCACACCTTGTTTGGGATCACCAAGAATTAATTCTTTGGGATGGGAAGGAGCATACCTCCACTCTTTAGGCGTGGATGAAGAACCAACTTCGTTCTTTTCGATTAAGCTCACCTCTTGCTTACTTGAAACAATTTCCTTGCCTTTGTCACTAACTCCAAAATTTTCTTCTAAAACATCACTATAAATAGGCTCATTAGAAATAACATTGCAAGATTCATCAAATACTACATGCATAGATTCCTCAATTAATAAAGTTCTTTTATTGAAAACTCTGTAAGGTTTACTAGTAGAGGAATAGCCAAGGAAAATACCAACATTCGTCTTAGAATCAAATTTTCCAAGATTTCATTGTTATTCAAAATAAAACATTTGCAACCGAAAACTTTGAAATACCCAATGTTTGGAATTTTGTTATGCCAAAGTTTATAAGGAGTTTTATCCAAAGAAGGTCTAATTAAAACTCTATTTAAAACATAACAAGCGGTGTTAATGGCTTCTGCCCAAAAGTATGTAGGTAAACCTTACTCGTGCAACATTGATCTAGCAAATTCTTGCAAAGTACGATTTTTCCTTTCAACTACACCGTTTTGTTGAGGGGTTCTTGGAGCAGAGAAATTATGAGAAAAACCATTTTCTTCACAAAAAGTTTCAAAAGCATTGCTATCAAATTCTCCTCCATGATCACTCTTAATTTTAGAAATCAAAAAACCTTTTTCATTTTGAACTCTTTTTGCAAAACTAGAAAAGCTTTTCAAAGCATCATCCTTATGTTTTAGCATCAAAACCCAAGTAAATCTTGAAAAATCATCAACGATCACAAAGGCATAATAGTTCCCTCCAAAACTAGCAATTATAGAAGGGCCAAATAAGTCCATGTGAAATAGTTGAAGGGCTCTAGTTGTAGAGATTACATTTTTAGATTTGAAAGAGGACTTAGTTTGCCTACCCATTTGACAAGCATCCCAAAGTTTGTCTTTTTCAAATTTAAATTTGGGAAGACCTCTAACCAAAGAATTCTTGGAAATATTTGAAATTAAGTGCATGCTAGCATGTCCTAGTCTTCTATGCCATAACCAAGAATCATTATGCAAAGCCGATAAACATTTATCATTAATAGGACAATCATTCAAATCAATAGTATAAACATTTTCATCTCTATTTCCAACAAATATAACTTTTCTATCACTAGCATTTTCAATGATGCAATTCTTTTTATCAAACACAACTCTAAAGCCTTTATCACACAATTGACTAATACTAAGTAAATCATGCTTCAAACCATCAACCAAAAGTATATTTTCAATTAAAATAGAAGATTCATTACCTATACTACCTTTACCAATTATTTTACCTTTCTTGTTGTCACCAAAGGTTACAAGACCTCCATCCTTTTTGGAGAGAGAGACAAACTTGGATGGGTCTCCCGTCATGTGCCTCGAGCAACCACTATCCAAGTACCACTTGTTTTTCTTAGAGGCTTTCAAACAAACCTACAAACACAAATGTTCAAGTTTGATTCTTTGGTACCTACACTTGTTTGGGTCCTAGATGGTTAGCATTGACAAACTTGGGAATCCATTTCATTTTTACATAGACATTTAAGGCATTGGATTTAGACAAGTAACAAGAATAAGTTGTATGTCCAAAGTTGCCACATGAGAAACAACCAACATTATGCAAAGATTTATCTCTTACAACAAATTTATGCACTCTACTTTTCTTGGAGAAATTATTCCTTGGAGCATTGTGAAACTTTGCCCTTTGAGAAAAACTTCTTCTTGGAGAAGTAGTATGAGCATATTTCAATTTAAAACACTTAGGTCTAATATGGCCTTCAACACACAAATAATGACATATAGGCATAAAGTTAGATTTAACATGCTTAGACACAACCTTAGGCATATTAAGCATAGGCATATTATGAGATGCTTTAACAAAGATAGTTTTAGAACTTGAAGGAGTAGAACATTCATCAATATAGCCTAAACCTCTTTTATCACCAAAAGGCTTGCCTACTTCAATTATCTTGTCTAATCTTTGAGCACCCATTGTCAACTTTTTAATAGATTCTTTAGTCTTATCAAGTTCTTGCAAAGCACTAAATTCCTTTTCTTTGAGTAATTTAATCAAATTATCTTTTTCACAACTATCATGCTCAAGAAATTTAACTTTGTCAAGCAAGGCATTTTTCTCATCACAATCAAGAGCATGCTTGTCACAAGAGATAGTCATTTCATCAATATGCATAGCATTATGCTCACTCTCTTTTAAGCAAGCAATTTCTTCAAGTAAAGACTTATTTTTACTAGATAAAACATTGTATTTCTTCTTAAGCACAACATACTTAGAATTAAGTTTTTCTAAATCATTTTGCATATTTTCAAAAGCTTCGAACAATTCATTATAAGAAAGAGGTTCTAGAGTTACCTCATCATTTTGTTCATCCTTTTTGTCACTATGAGCCATGAAGAAAAAATTGGCCACTTCTTCATTATCACTTCCACTTTCGCTTTCATCGCTATCATCCTAAGTAGCTTTCATTGCTTTCTTCTTGGATTTCTTGGATGATTTGAGAAAAGAACAATCGATTCTAATATGACTCGGCTTCTTGCATTCATAGCATATTACCTCATCCTTTTTGCTCTTTTCACCTTTTGACTCTTTTTGGTTGAAGAGATGCTTCTTGAATTGCTTCTTTCTCTTGATGAAGTTCTTATACTTACGTGAAAGATAGGCAACATCATCTTGGGAGTCAACTTCTAAAGAGATGGTCTTTAAAGCTATACTCTTTTCTTTCTTTTCCTTCTCATCCTCCATGTTTTTCTTGATCTTTATCTCATGTGTCAACAACGAGGCCATGAGTTCATCAATGGAGAGACATTTGAGATCCTTTGTCTCTTGAATGGTGGTGACTTTAGGCTCCCATTGTTTAGGCAAAGACCACAATAGTTTCTTTATCTTCTCAAGATTTGAGTACTTTTTCCCAAGTCCTTCTAAAGCATTGACAATGTTAGTAAATCTAATAAACATATCAGAAATAGCTTCATTTTCATCAATTTTAAACATTTCATATTGATGAACTAACATGTCAATCTTTGTTTCGTTTACTTGACTAGTTCCTTCATGAGTAATTTCTAATTTATCTCATATCTCTTTAGCGGTTTTGCAAATAGACACTCTATTATACTCAACTTCATTCAAAGCACAAAATAAACAATTAATAGTTTTGGCATTTAAAGAGCATGCTTTCTTTTCATTTATTGACCATTCTTCCTTAGGTTTTATAGTGCTAACACCATCAACATCTTTTGTTGGAATTTTAAAACCTTCCTCAACAATATCCCATAAATCATAATCAATAAAAAGCAAGAAAAATCTCATTCTATTTTTCCAATAACTATAATTAGTACCATTAAAGAAATGAGGCTTTGTAATAGATTGACTATCGGTAAAAGGGATAAAACCTAAAGTTGCCATAGCTAAAAAACAATTAAGTTTATCAAGAAATAAATATTTCAAGAAGAGCAACCCGCTCTGATACTAATTGTTGGATCGATATGGCAACCTTAGAGGGGGGTGAATAGGGTTTCATTAAACTTTTTTTTTCTAAATTAACCCAATTAAACTAATTAATACACTTTTTATAAATAATAAGAAAAATTCAATTTATGCAACAAATAAGATGACAAAAATGTGATAATTTATTTCTATCAAATTTTAGCAAATAAATAAGAACAAACTAAAACATACAATAAATTGCTTAAATTAATTGCAAAAATAAAAAGAAAAGAGTTAGAGAAGAAGACGATGTAATTTTTATAGTGGTTCGGTCAAACTCGACCTACTCCACTCCCCAAGCACATCTAGAGAATTTGAATAAAATCTTTCCGACTCTTTCCACGGATTAGAGCCCAACCGTTACACCACTGCTCCTTTTACGGGTTCAAGAGCATACCTGATCATTTCCATAGTTTAGGATCAAACCGTTACAAATGTTGGAATTTTTGAAGAACACAATACAACTCTCACTAGAGTGAATTTACAAGTTTAAGCACTCAACAAGTTTATCCTCACAATACAATAACACTCTCTCGAGAATAAGATGAAAAGAAAAAAATTAGGAACTTAAAGAGAGCAACAATGGAACTTTTGAGTTTTGGAGGATTATGAAATGTAAAATTTGTTGGTTTAAAATTTGGAGAGGGAGATGGTTTATATAGAGATGGAAAAAAAATTTTAGAAACCACAATTAATTTGGACCATTGGATTTTGGAAAAGAAAAGTCAATGGTGGAGATTTTAAACTAAACTAGTCGTTAGATACAAACAAAATATAATATTAAATTACTTTTCTTTTGAAATTCCTTTTCTTTTTAAAATTAATCTAAAAAATAAAAAAACATACCATGTGTCAAAAACTAGCCGTTAGACACAAACATAAAATAATATTAAATTCATTTTTCTTTTAATTCATTTTCTTTTAAAGTCAATCCAAAAATAAAAATCATACCATGTGTAAAAAACTAGTCGTTAGACACAAACATAAAATAATATTAAATTTATTTTCCTTTTAAATTTCTTTTAAATTTCAATTTTTTAAATTTAAATCAATCCAAAAATCAAAAGTCCATCATATGTTAATCTCTTAATGATCCATCATTCAACCAATATGTTTCCACATGTCTACATACAAATGGTCTGGTTATGCCACGTCATCCACCACGGTATTTTCTCTATAGATTTGTTTCAGTCATATCGTCTTCATTTTAGCTCCGATTTGAGTGATTCAAGAGGTGTTGGAATCGTTGTTCCAAGCTCTACTCTATGAACATATTAAAAAACTAAGATTTTAAGTAATTAAAAATTGAGTTTTTTATCATCCAAACATTGATTGATTAATTAATTAAAATTAATTAATTTGAGATTAAGGGCCAAAAAGCCAACATCATCCTGACAACCAACTTCGGTTACGTGCCATATTCAACTCAACTCTAGTTTTGGCTTAATTTTGCACCAGACAGAGAAGTTGCGCTTATACGTTGATCCTGACGACTTACTTTCGTTTTGGCTTGCCCCCACGGGTGTCATGCGGACATCCAACTACGTGTAAGTACCTTTCACAACTTAACTCTTATCAGCATAAGTTTCCCTATTGCGCTGATAGTGGAGTTTTTATTCCCGAACATTTTTTTTAATAGCATCACAATGTAGTGAACACATTTCTCCAGTATCGCCGCCACCCCTAAACTTAGAGATTGGCACACTCTCGCCGCAAAGCTAAAGATAAACTCAACAGGAATGCGGTAGCAAATGTTTGAGCAGAGGTTTGCACATAATAAAACTTAGACTGTCAAACTTCGAAGAAGCTATTAAAAGTAAGGAGCATGTTGTGATGTTTAGTTAGCGGATGTAGTGAATTATACGTACCATCATAGATGCATCGCAAAGGCAAGCAATCAGACAAGGAGAATTTCAAAAGGATAATGCATAAAAGATAACAAGAAAAGAACCTTGAGTAGAATAACACTTGCGACCATGCTTTGGAATTCATGCGATCGAAGCCATGCATTGAATGATGAAGAGGATCCTTCCGTTGTAACTGCACACCAAGGAGAATTATTGTTGCACCTACAAGGAGCAAACACACCACATCCAAGGAAGCAGCCGTATATCCAAAATAACAATTAAAATAAACTACACTAAGAAAAGCAAGGTAAAGATAGAATAGAGGATGTCCATGGAGAAATTAAAGTGAAGTCACTGCAAGGAATCTTCATGCAGGAGGTTGCTCTCAACTGCTTAGGTCAAGAAGCTCGCCCTGACCATTGGAACTTCCAACAATTGTTGGGTGCATGTTGGTCACCATGTGCCTAGAACTACCTTAAGCTCATGCGACTGAATGCCCTTCTGTCCTGGGGTCAATACTGGCTTTCGGCGCTTCGCCTACACTTCAGTTATTGTTTGCAGCTTGGTCGCACAAGCTACAATACTCCCAAGGTAAAAAGGTTGCCTGCGAAAACACAAACTCAACAAACTATTAGCTACCAAGTCCCCGGCAATGGAGCCAAAAACTTGGTGATGAAAATTTGGAAGTGAACATGTGTGATGCATGTCTTAGGTTATATGTTTGCTCTCATGCGTCGTGGTCATGCGTTGGAATGGAAACTATGCATTAATCTCGTATGCAATGACCATGCATTCCTATCACATGTTTTCTTGCTCTCTCGCCAAGTATAACGAGATTTCAAGTTTCTCGGGGTATCCAAGGTCGAACTCAGGGACTTGTAGCTAAATGTCATGAAGTAATGTGTTTGTGGCGAAGAATAAAAGAATGTTGAAGGTTATTGGCTATGCGCTACTCCTACTCCTAGCTAACAGATTAAGCAGTGGAAGTATGACTGTGAGAGATAGAGACACGACAACTGTTAAGGCGTAGAAAATGCATGGGAAAAAAGATAAAATGGCGAGGATGTCTTCATCGCAACATTAAGCTTGACCGCAAGGGTAACCCCAGCCAATGCATGCTATGCGATCATGCTATACACACTTGACGAAGATGTATGCGACGTATATGCGATAGTATCGAGAGGTCTTATTTCTAAGTCTCTATTCCCACTCATGTGCTCTCACACATAAGCAAGATGACCGCTACTTAAAGGGTGCATACGTTGTGTAGTAGCAAACGGAGCTTATTCCTAAGTCCCCATTCTTGTTTATGTGATCCAATCCACTCTTCCAAGTCTAGATGTGGTTTTAGACTACTCTCCCAAGTATGCCTAAATGATGAATGATGCGCTCATAAGATAAGTCAATCGCATAAACATGGTTGACGTAAGATTATTCCTATCTCTAGTGAACACTTACTTACATTGCTTGATGCGATCAACTACTTACCCTCCCGAGCTGTTGGTTGCTACTAATTTTACTCGTAGACAAGCATTGCATCCGCTTATAGACAAGTGTTGCTACAGCTTCGCACTAAGCAAATAGGATTTTCTCACAACACTCACGCAACACACACCTCTCGGTGGCTTGCTACATGCTTCATATATCTATGTCGCATGACTAAGTATGCGATACTCTAGCAGTCTTACTTAGTGATGCAATGAAAGTAAAGGGTGCTAAGTAAATGAAGATGGAGATGGAATCGAAGGAAATTATAGAATTGCATTGATCACAAAATGTATTAATCTCTTAAGCCATAATGTAATACAATATAAGGATAGAAGAGAAATGGAGGGCCGGAAGGAAGCAATGTCTTGCTTCCATCAGATGTGTGTCAAGGCTACCGGTGGTGCCATGGATGGGCGGTGGAGTAGACTCTCTCGAGCTCTAACTCCGGCGAAGGCTCCGATCGTCACTCGGAATGGTTGAGGGCATGAAGAACTCTTAAGACTATCTTCTCACGCTTTGGTCTGGATCACAAGGATCTACCCTCAGGCAGAAAATCTCAGATGATTTGAAATTCTGCTCTCCGACTTCTATTTATAGCGCTTGATCGCCGACAGCATTAATGGTCCTTCTCTGAAATTCTGCAACTAACAACGTGATGGACTGCTCTAAATCTCTGCAGCTAACGGTGTGGTAGGTGAAATGTCAACATTACCTTTTGATACTCCCGAGGTATGCGTTTATTCTTGGTTTCCAAAATATCAAGGCATTCCACCACCCTTGCGCTCATCCCTTTATTATGGTTATTACTTTGTAGTCGCAACTTCAATGCGATGGACACATGCGGGTAATGGCCACGACATCCATGCGTCGAACGTATGCATTTGCCTTTGTGATGGTGTGATTCCCTGCATATGTTCGTCTTCGCGATATCCTGGCTTTCGCACATGCGGTCGATTTCTACGTTTGCTACAAAATTAAACAGTTGAACGTATAACAACGAATAATAGTGGGTTAGCCGAGATTCTTAATGTCGATCAACACAAGCTTGTTTTCTCATGAATTCTTAGTGTAATCGCTGCATCTTCTACTTAACAGCCTTCATAATTCTAAATAAAAGGCCTATAATGACGTGCATTTCTGCCCGTCATCATATAGTAGTTTGCATGATTAAATTGCATGGTTGATTTTGATTGTTTCATTTTTTATAAGGGTTATAATTAATGAGATTAGAAATTAAATCAATAAGAAAGACATGCTTGCACACTTAGGCTTTAATCATGTTTTCAAAGAGTTTTAAAATTTGATTGAGATAGATCTAAGATCACGATTCTAATGAGATTAGAAACCTAAGTTTAATCTTTTAATTCGGTTTAATAGGATTAAATTGACTAATAAAAGATTAAATATGTACCAAATCTATCTATAAGGGACCTTCTGTCTAAGGCGGGTTCTGGCAAAGCTAGGGTATTTATGCTGACGGAAACGGAACATCCCTACCTGGGAACCTACCTGGAAAGGTGAATTAGATAGATTTGTTGCATGCATGCAAATTTGATGATAGCCTGTTAAAGTGTTTTATAAGTCTTGAATCAAACTTGTTTAATTATCAAAAGCAAGTATTGTTTTTTAGCAAATTAAACACCCACTTAGTTAAAATCAATAGCCAGATTTACAAAGTTAATGAATCCTAGGTAGAACATCCAGTGGGAGGTACTTTGGGTATACTTCACTTTACCTCTACACGTTTCTCCCTAAAAGTTCACACCATGAGATTTATCCTCAGCCTCGAGGCACCCTGGGAGTGTCTCCCTATAGGATGGTGTTTGGGTAGGTCAATACCAAGGTGAATAGAGAGAATGTTCATAGTAAGTGGGAGCAGGACGTGTGACAACATATCCCACGGTCTCTTTCATTAAATTGGATAATGTTTTCGTGCATCGCCTTGAGGCACCCTTGGAGTGTCCCCCTAAAGAATAGGAGATCAGATAAAGTCTCTCTCATTTCTGGAGATCAGTTACAAGGAGTTGTTTTTGTCTAATGGTTAAGATTGTCTCATCCCAGTGAAGGGGCACTTGATCACCCCAATGGTGACTTTTGTCCTGTCTCACTAGGGCATCATTGCAAAATAGATGTCACTTAAGGTACAATAGAACTATTTTGCTAAAACCTAATTAGTGTTAAACGTGGTAATGCAAGTAGACTCATTAAGTTTATTCTTTTTTCAGCAACTTTATTAATATGGCTATCGCTACTCTTGCATTATTAGTCGCTGGTAAACTGACTGACGAGATTTACGCTAGTTGGAAGAACATGATAAACACAATATTTATCATCGATGACCTTACGTTCGTCCTTATGGAGGAGTGTTCTCCTATTCCACCTCCAAACGTTGCTCAAAATGTTCGAAATGTGTACGAGAAATGGACACGAGTGAATGAGAAGGCCCGAGCATATATCTTGGCCAACCTTAACGACGTTTTGGTCAAGAAGCATGAGTCCATGATCACTGCACGCGAGATCATGGAGTCCTTGAGGAGAATTTTTGGACAACCATCCGCATAGCTCAGGCACAACACTCTTAAGTTCATCTTCAACTCCAAGATGAAGGAGGGTACATCTGTTCGTGAACATCTTATGAAATGATGGTCCACTTTAATGTGGCGGAGATGAAAGGGTCTAGCATCGATGAGGACAGTCAAGTTAGCATTATTCTGAGTTGTTACCAGAAATCTTCCTTCATTTTGTAACCAACGTTGTTCTTAACAGGGTTGACTACAACTTTACAACTTTACTCAAAAGTTGCAGACGTTCCAATCCTTGCTAAAAAGTAAGGAGAAGAAGGTTGGTGAGGCAAATGTTGCATCATCTTCCAAAAAGTTCCATCGAGGCTCGACCTTAGGAACTAAGTATGCACCTTCTTCTTCCGGTGCCAGAAAGTGGAAGAAGAAGAAGGGTAGTAAGGGGAAGGAGAAGGCACCTGCTAACCCACAACCTATCGCTCCGCAGGGTAGGCGACCAATGTTGATTGACAAGGGAAAGTGTTTCCACTGCAACCAGGATGGGCATTAGAAACGGAACTGCCCACGTGTTTTGAAGGAGAAGAAGAAAGCCAAACAAGGTAAATGTTATTTACTGGTTTTGGAGAATTGTTTGGTGGAGAATGATGATTTTGTCTGGATTATAGACTCTAGAGCCACTAACCATGTTTGTACTTCATTTCAGGGAATTAGTTCCTGGCAGCAGCTTGAGGTTGGTGAGATGACAATGCGAGTTGGCACCGGGCATGTCATCTCAGTTGTGGTAGTAGGAGGACTCCGGTTGACTTTACATAATAGGTTTATCATTCTGAATGATGTGTATATAGTTCTCGAGTTAAAGAGGAACTTGATTTCTGTAAAGTCATTGCTTGACTGTAAATACACCTTGAATTTTTTCAGTTAATAAAGTGTTTATTCTGAAAGATGGTTTTAATATATGTTCAGCTCAACTGAAAAATAATTTGTATGTGCTAAGGCCGTTAGCAACAAATTCCCTCCATAACATAGAAATATTTAAAACTGTCGTAACTTAAAACAAACTGATGGAACACGAGACATACACAGCGGAATAAGGATCTAATTGCACTCTAATTGCTTTTAATTAAAAGAAAAAAAACATGCAACCCTACTTAATTAATTAGGGTTTTTTTTTAAGAAATTACCTTTGAAGCTCCCGAAACGTTTTCATCTCCACTTGAACACGAACGGACCACCACTAGAGTTTACCTACTATCCTTTGGACTCAAAATCGGGTTGTCGGACCCGATGGATGAAGAACCCGAGCGAGAGAAAGAGATGGAAAATAGAAGATAGATTTTTGGGTTGGGTTTTGGGTTATGAATTTTCCTCAAAATAGTGTTTTTTTTTAGCTCAAATTTGAAAATAATTTTGGCAAAATGGCAAAAGTTTTTTCATCCAAATTGAAAGCCCAATTTATAAAAAAAAAAGCCATGCAACAATTGCATGAAACAAATTCATAAAAACCAAACACCTAGAATCCACTATCTAAGTAGGCTTAATGTCTCCACTATAAGCCAACACCTAGCCCACTATTTTGTTAGTGGAATTATCCAACAAAAGTTTGGATTTTCCTACTAACTATAGTCAGAGGGCAAAATAGTCATTTTGTCAAAGTCAAACTTTGACCAAGAAGTCAACATTTTGAATTTTTATGATTTTTTCCGTATTGACTAATTTTGACCTCCCGAGCATGAATCCACATTCATTTTCTTGAAATTCAAATCACATTTGAATATAAGGTCGGTCAAAGTTTTACTTTTCAAAATCAAAAGTTAACTCTTTGACTTTTTACATCTTTGACCATTTCCATTATTTTCGAGCTTTCGAATATAAACGTATTCATATTCTTGATATTTAAATCACATTCAAATATTAAAGTTGTATCTCTAAACTGAAAAACCGACTACTATATCACATATACTTGTCGATTTCTCTCTCTTCACCTAATTCGAACAATTCGAATTATTCTATCATACTGTTCTAAGTTTGTTCCATATGAGCTAGTAGGGGAACCTAATGGACCTATGGGCTCCAACGATCCGAGATTAGCTGGCTAAAACTCTTTTAGACGAGGCTAATCAACATTCGTTAACTAACGGGTCATTCCACTATAGTCTCGTAGTTACTCCCCTCACTATAGATATATTTGTGTCCATTTGATAAAACATGATTAGTAAGCTAATCCTTCACAGGTTGTTTGTAATCTCGGTTGGGTCATAAAAACCGTTTTACCCCCAAGACTACATCTTGTTCCTTAAGTTCCACTGATCCTGTAATGAACAATTGGTTTAAGGTCCAACCTATAAACTAAACCCCTCTCGGGCCAAGGAAAGGGTGGGGCCCCTTCTTCAAGACCTGTATTCAGTACTAAAGGGAACAACCTATCTACTTTCCCTATAACAGGTAGGAATGAATTCCATCTTGCACCCTATATTCCCAACCATCCACCTGATCTTACCCTTGAAATGGGAGGCTTATTGGGCCACGATAATGAGCTACCCTCACCTATGCAGATCTAAGGATAATTCTAAGTGAACAGGAGTTCATAGTTAGCTCAGGATTAAGATTAAGTTACTTAGGTCATCGATTAACGAAATAATCAGTTTTATACATAAAACGACATTTAGAAAATAAAAAGTGACTATTTCATGGTTCAGTCTTATGCAAACTCATTGCATAAGATGCCCCCACTCACATATCTCTATATGAATGATTCAGGATCACATCGTTTGTACTAACTACAAAGTGGGCCGCATCCATAGTGTCCCCAGAATAAGGCGCCCAACCTCATTCATATACTATTGATCATTTTGGCTATATATTTGAACTTGATCCACATTTATGTCACTACATAAAGTTCAAACTACATTAAATAGCCTCAGGACCTTAGTTTATTGGATTCAAGATTACAATTTCAATAACAACTTTATCGAAAAACAAAACAGAATATGTTTATTAATTTACAAACAACGAGTTTTAGGATATAAAATCCAACACAAATGACTTAAAGTTTCTCCTAAAGAAAATGCCCAACTTTGGCACCTACATTTGGGGCACATTAATCTCAATAGGATTGAGAGGTTGGTGAAGAATGGACTTCTAAACGAGTTAGAAGAAAATTCTTTACCTATGTACGAGTCATGCCTTGAAGGAAAAATGACTAAAAGACCTTTTACTGGAAAAGGTTATAGGGCCAAAGAGCCTCTAGAGTTAGTACATTCAGACCTTTGTGGTCTGATAAATGTGCGAGCCAGGGGAGGCTACGAGTACTTCATCACTTTTGCTGATGATTATTCGAGGTATGGGTATGTTTATTTAATGCAACGTAAGTTTGAATCCTTTGAAAAGTTTAAAGAGTTCAAGGTTGAGGTTGAAAATGCATTAAGTAAAAGGATTAAAACATTTCGATCTGATCGGGGTTGGGAGTTTTTGGATTCTAAGTTCCAAAACTATATGATAGAACATGGAATCGTTTCCCAACTCTCAGCACCTTACACCTCAGTAGAATGGTGTATCGAAGAGGAGAAATCGAACCCTGTTGGACATGGTTCGGTCGATGATGAGTTATGCTTCCTTACCGGACTCATTTTGAGGTTTTGCAGTAGAGATTGCAGCATACATCCTGAACTCTGTTCCCTTCAAGAATGTTGCCAAAACACCTTTGGAGTTGTGAAACGGGCGTAAAGCTAGTTTGCATCCCTTTCGCATCTGGGGTTGCCCAACACATGTGCTTCACTGGAACCACATTCGAGGTTGTACCTATTTGTAGGATACTCCAAAAGGACACGAGGGGGTTACTTTTATGATCCTAAGGAAAATAAAATGTTTGTGTCAAAAAACACTACGTTTCTTGAGGAGGATCATATAAGGGAGCATAGTCCTAGAAGTAAAATCATGTTAAGTGAGCTTTCCAAAGAAACTACTAAAACTTCAACAAGAGTTGTTGAAGAGTCTGCAACCTCAACAAGAGTTATTGATGGAAATTCATCTAGTAGGTCAAATCCACCTCAAGTGTTAAGGGAAACTCGACGTAGTGGGAGGGTTGTGAACCCACCTGTTCGCTATATGGGTTTAACTGAAATCCTAGCTATGGTAGCTAATGGCGAGGTTGAGGATCCGTTGTCTTACAAGAAGGCAATGGAGGATGTTGACAGAGATGAATGGGTCAAAGCCATGAATTTCGAGATAGAGTCTATGTACTTCAACTTAGTTTGAGATTTTGTAGATCAACCTGATGGCGTTAAACCTATAGATTGTAAATGGATCTACAAGAAGAAAAAGGGTGCTAATGAAAAGGTACAAACCTTTAAGGATAGACTTGTGGCAAAGGGTTATACCCAGGTAAAATGAGTCGACTATGAGGAGACTTTCTCGTCTGTTGCCATGCTGAAGTCTATCTGCATCCTCCTATCCATTGCCTCGTATTATCACTATGAGATATGACAAATGGATGTCAAGACTTCTTTTCTGAATGGAAATCTTGAGGAGACCATTTATATGGTGCAGCCCGAGGGATTCATCGCCCAAGGTAAACAGCAAAAGGTTTGTAAGCTGAATCGGTCCATTTATGGACTGAAACATGCATCTTGATCTTGGAACATAAGGTTTGATATTGCGATCAAATCTTACAGCTTTGACTAAAACGTTGATGAGCCTTGTTTCTACAAGAAAGTGATCAACAATTCAGTAGTTTTCCTAGTGTTGTATGTAGACGAAATCCTACTCATTGGGAATGACATAGGTTTACTGACTTTAGTTAAGAACTGGCTTGCGACCCAATTCCAAATGAAATATTTGGGAGAGGCTCAGTTTGTTCTTTTGATTCAGATCTTTCAGGATCGAAAGAACAAAATTCTAGCACTATCTCAGGCATCGTACATTGACAAGATGTTGATCAAGTACTCGATACAGAACTCTAAGAGGGGCCTATTGCCTTTTCGACACAAAGTTACATTGTCTAAGGAAAAGTGTCTTAAGACACCTCAAGAGGTTGAGGAAATAAGACGGGTCCCCTAGGCATTTACCGTAGGTAGTTTGATGTACGCAATTTTATGTATTAGACCTAACATCTGCTATGCTGTGGGGATAGTCAATAGATATCAGTCTAATCCAGGATCAGGTCACTAGACAGCCATCAAGAACATCCTCATGTATTTTTGGAGAACAAGGGACTACATGCTTGTGTATGGTTTTAAGGATTTGATCCTTACAGAATACACAAACTCTGATTTTCAGACTGATAAGGATTCTCGAAAATCCACTTCAGGATCAGTGCTCACTCTTAAAAGAGGGGTTGTAGTATGGCGAAGCACCAAGCAGGGGTGCATCACTGACTCCACCATGGAGGCCAAGTATGTATCGGCTTGTGAAGCTACTAAGGAAACCGTTTGTCTTAGGAAGTTCCTGATTGATTTGAAAGTTGTTCCAAACATGTCTAGGCCCATCACCCTTTATTGTGATAATACTAGTGCTGTGGCGAATTCCCATGAGCCTCAGAGTCATAAGCGCGATAAGAACATAGAGTAGAAATACCCTCATCCGAGAGATTGTGCATCAAGGGAGTGTGATTGTCGTGAAGATAGCTTCAGAGCACAATGTTGCTGATCCATTTACGAAGGCTCTCACGGCTACAGTGTATGAGGGTCACCTGCAGAGTATGGGTCTATGAGACCGATCGCGGTCAGACCAAGGCAAGTGGAAGATGTTGTACGGGCGTTTTGTGCCCTAATTTATTGTTTAGGACACAAAACAATAAACTAAGATCCCTGGTTATCGTTGTAACTTAAGCATGTATGTGGAGATATACAAGTAGATCGTGCCTTAAATGATAACCTAAATGGTCTGTAGTATATGAATAAAGGAGGGAAACCTTATCTTGGTGAACTACGAGTGTGGCCCGCATTGTATGTGTTACAAATGTTGTAAAGTGCTTCAAATGGTCTGATCCTAATCATTCGTGTATTAGACATGCGAGTGGGGATGCTCTATACAAAGAAGTTTGTATAAGATCGGACCACAAAATGTTTAGTCTCGTTATATAACGTCGTTCATGAAAGAGACCTTCATTTCACTAGGATGACCATAGGTAACATGACCTTAATCCTAAGTGAGTTGTGAACTCTTGCCTATTGGTGACAGGAAATTAGATGTCAAATTATTCAATAACTAAAATCCTTTGGACGTGCTATACGATGCATGTTCCTAAGATATGCGTTGATAGTCATGCATCGATGGTCATGCGTCCTGCCACAAGTTTTCTTTCGCTCACGCCAAGTATAACACGAACGTAAGTTTCTCGGGTAATCCGAGGTCGAACATAGGGACTTGTAGCTATATGTATGCGGTGATGTGCATGCGGCGGTTTAAATAAAAGAATGGAAGGGATGTTGCTACGTTAATCCTACTTCTATCTAACAGAAAACGCAATGAGAATATACAATAGTAAACCACACATACAATAGTAAACCACCTCTCGGTGCGAATGCTACGGGTTCTAATGCTAGAACGCATGCGATATATACGATAAGTCTATAGAACCTATACATAAGCCTCTATTCTCATTTATACGATTATAAAGTGACACACACATAAATAAGGCGACAACTTAATATCATACTTATTCCTAGGGTGCATGCGATGCAGTGTTGACAAACAGAGCTTATCTCTAAGTCCCTATCTCTTTCTTATGCCGATCTAATCTCGCTTTCTCGAGTCTAGATTCTAACCTAGCTCTCTCGAGTCATTAGGTTCTTTCTTTAGACTCTCTCTCGAGTAGCTCTAAAGGGGTGTTGGGCACAACATAAAACAAGACAAACGCATGAACTTGGTTGACGCAAGATTATTCCTATCTCTAGTGAATAATGCATACATTGCTTAATGTGACCAACCACTTACCCTTCCGAGCAGTTGATTGATGCTGAATTTTCTCATAGACAAGCAATATGTTAGCCTATAGACAGGTGTTGCAGCAACTTCACACTAAGCAAATAAGATTACTCACACACTCACACAACGCACACCTCTCGGTGGGTTGTTACATGTTTCATATCCCTAATCCACATGACTAAATATGCGATACCCAAGCAATCCCACTAAGTGTTGCAATAAAAGTAAAGATGCTAAGTAAAGAAGATGGAGATGGAGTTGATGGAAACAAAGAAATGTATTGAAAACAAATTGCATTAATTCCTTAATAACAAAATGTCATACAATACAACATAAGAAAAGAAAAGAAAACGAAATGACCGGCTGGAAGTAAAGACTTGCTTCCAGCGGATGTACGTCAAAGCTATCGATGGTGCCATGGATGGGTGGTGGAGCTGACTCTCTCGAGATCTAGCTCCGGTCGAAGGCTTCAGTCATCACTCAGAATGGATGAAGGAGGTGAAGAACTCTCAAACTTCTTCTCACGCATTTGTCTGGATCGCAAGGATCTGCCCTAGGCAAACTTCAGGCGAAAACCTTGGATAACTTGAATTTTTGCTCATCGGCTTCCATTTATAGAGCTTGGATCACCGACAACATTAATGGACTGCTCTGAATCTGACATTCGACACGTTAGTCCTTTTTTGAACCTCTGCTACTAACGGCGTGGTAGATGAAATGTCAGCATCATCTTTTGGTTTTTCTCGAGGAAGATGCGTTGATACGTCCATTCCACCAACCTTGCATTGATCTCATTAATATATGTTGTCGCGTAGCTGCAATCATTTAATGACCGCATTTGCTTAACACCACAACTCTACACGATGACTGCAATCGCTAGGTGAGCACAACTCCCATGCGTTGGACGCATACGACTGATTATCGAAAAATCCATGCATTGATCGACGCGTTTGGCCTTGCGATGGAGTGTTTCTCCACATGTGGTCGTCTATGCGGTGGTCCGGTTTTTGCATTTAAGTCTAGTTCTTGTTTTAGCTACAAAAATAAAACATTGAATGCATAATAACGCAAAATAATGGGTTACCTGAGATTCAACATGCTGATCGACGCAAGCTCATTTTCTCGTGAATTCTTATCATAATTGATGCATATTCTACTTAACGACCTTCATAATTATAAGTAAAAGGCCAAAGATGACATGTATTTCTGCATGTCATCACCTATGAGGGCAGTTCTTTGATTTACATGGGTGCGAGTGGTCATATCTCCAATTCAAACCTATTACTTTGGGGATTCGTCTGATTGGGAGCTAGGAATTCGCTACACAAGACGTAATTCACTCCTTCCCCGCAGCAGGATTTAGCCCGAGAAGGATTTAGTGGCGTCACACCTTCTTTTGGCCCGAGAAGGATTTAGTCATAGTGGGACTATGATTTATTGTTCATTAAAGGAATCAGTGGTACTTAAAAAGTTAGATGTAACTATAGGGGCAAAACGTCAATTTGGCCCAGGTGTACTTACAAGCAATTTGTGAAGGGTCATTGTACCGTTGATTGGTTATATCCGATGGACACAGAAATATATCTGTAGTACGAAGAGTGCAGTTATAGGTCTTTAGTGGAGTGCCTAGCCGTTAACGGATGGTGGATATCGTGATTAAAGAGTTTAGTCAGTTATTCACGTACCGTTGGAGCTTCAAGCTATAGGTCCATAAGGTCCCCTTGGTAGCTCAATGGATTCATGTTGAGAATTAGTTTTTGGGTTGGTTTGAAATGTTGAAATTAACAAGAGGGATTTTGATTATATATGATATAATTAAATTAGTTTAATTATATATGATATAATTGATTTGATGTATTTGATACATAATTTGATTGGAGGAATTAATATAAACATGATTTATATTAAAGGCCATAAAAGAGAAAAAGAACTATGGTTTATATATTGCATATGATGCAATATTAAAACTATAGGTTATAAATATAATATGATAAGTTAGTTATTATATTTATTTAAAATATATTAATTATAAGATAATTAATATTATTTTTCTCCAAGATCTGCCTTAGTGGGTTGTTTTAGACAGTTTTGTGGCTAACCTTGGGATAAAGAAGAAAAAGAGTTTTTCAGATTCATTCCATAGCATGTGAAACAAGTGATAAGATGACTTGTTGGGAGAGTAAACGATAAGTCATCGAGTTTACTATACGATAGTTACTCGCTTACTAAATGATCAAGTAGTCAAGTCTATACGATAGACTTCTTCCTTCTGTTGCATTACTCGATCGTCTACATCCTCTTTCCCTCTATCCAAATTCATACAAAGCCCACAACTCCTAGATTCTCACATTGAGAATACCAGGGTAATCGAGTGGTGGTGTCCAGTTATGTTCGAAGGTCGAGGATCGAGTTGTACTCGTCGCTTATCGAAGATTTTCCAAAGGATCGTTGCGTTCATGCTTTTGGACGCATTACTGATCGATCGAGTGAAATACGTGAAGAAAGGGTTCTCCAAAGGTATTGTCTTCTCGATCCTTTGTGTTTAATTTCAAAGTGTGTTTTAATTTATCGTATAATGCATAACTGATACTGTTTGATTGTAAATGTTTGTATTCTTTCGTAATGAAGTTTGGAACGATCCACTTCTACTCACTGATTCTCTAGTTTTAGAGCTTCTCCACACTTCGTGTCATCCTGGGAGTGACCTCCATTTGGAAAGTGTTTGTCATGAGGTCAAGATCAAAGTGAATGAGGGAAGTAGTTCATAGTAAGTGGGTGAAGGATATGTGTCAATGTATCTTGCGGTCTCTTCTATTGGTTTGGACTGTGAGATTCTTATATTGCGCCTGTTTGTTGTCTTTAAGTCAGCCTCGCTAGTCGTTTAATTATGGCTATTCCTTCTAAGGGTTTTAACATAGGATTCGGAACAACTCAAACTCCAGAAACGGATAGGATTTCTGAAGTCGTTTTCAACTTTGACTTTCCAATTCGGGAGCATCGTTGGGGTCGAGTTCTGAGGTCTAAAAACAGAGGGTTACACTTATAGAATTACTAAAGTGTTAGTAATTTCTGACAAAAAATGGTAGCTAAATGACTATCGGAATATGAGTTATTCTGGGGATAGTATTTAGTCAAGAATGTCTTGTTGTAGTATGGTTGCAAAAATATTCTTGGGTGCATTATTACTTTGCTAAAAACTTGATTGGGTTTAAAAAGCAATTCACTAATAAAATTTGTTTATATTTTTCAGAATGACGAGTTCATTAGTACAAATGTTGGCATCTAATAAACTTATTGGATATAATTATGCAACATGGAAGTCAAACCTTAATACTATACTGGTGATAGATGATCTACGGTTCGTTTTAACAGAGGAGTGTCCTCCCATTCCTAACTCAAATGCAAACTGAAATGTTCGGGATGCATACGACAGATGGATCAAGGCTAATGGCAAAGCCCGTACCTATATTCTTGCCAGTATATCTAATGTCTTGGTGAAGAAACATGAGAGTATGGGTACTGCTAAAGAGATTATGGTATCTTTCCGTGAGATGTTTGAACAACCATCCTTAGCATGATGCAATCAAATATGTTTACAATTGTCATATGAAAGAAGGGGCCTCTGTTAGAGAGCATGTCCTGGACATGATGGTCCATTTCAATGTGGTAGAAGTAAATGGGGTTGTCGTTGACGAGAAGAGTCAAGTTGGTGTTATTCTAGAATCTCTTCCGAAGAGTTTTCTACAGTTCTATACGAACGTGCTCATGAATAAAAGAGAATATAACTTGACTACAATATTCAATGAGCTATAGAATTACCAGACTATGATTAGAGTAAAAGGTTTGGAACCAGAAATAAATGTTACTACCGTTGAAAAGAGAGGAACGTCCTCCAAAAAGCCTGATATTGCTTATTCTTCACAGAGTAAGAGTATTCCAGTCAAGAAGAACAAGGGGAAAGGGAAGAAGAAACCCACTGGAAGAAAAGGCAAGGCTAATGCTGCAGATAAAAGAAAATGTTTCCACTGTAACGAAGAAGGGCACTGGAAGAAAAACTGCCCTCAATACCTAGTAGAGAAGAGAGCAGAGAAAGCAAAACAGGGAAACTAGTTCCTGAAGATTGCTTGTTGTACTTCAGCTGACCAGTGGGAGATATTGCAGTTGCTGTCTAAATATGATCTTATCTACTTTTGTTATTGTAATAAAAGTTATTTTGTCTTGTTATAAAGAACAAATTGTATAAACTTTTTGTTGTAAATGAAATGTTCATTACCCAAAGTTATGTTTGTTCTATTGCAAAGCAACTTCTATTAGAACCAACCTAGTTAAAAGCCTTTTGCAAATATTTAGATATTTAAAACGGCTAGAAATCAATAAAGGCAAGTAGTTATTTAACCTAAGTGATAAGTTTAGAACACTTGAAAAGCTCAATGTGTACAAAACTTGTTAGGTAAAATAAACCGAAATAGTTTGATTAGATCAAAGTATAGAAAGTTTGAGATTTTTAGGACTATTTGATAGAACATGAAATCCAGTGAAAACTTTCTACACCTAGTTGCCTTAATTGTTTTTTAACATCATTTCAATTTTAAGGTATTTTTTTAAAATCCATATGAGATATAGAAGAACTCATAAAAGCTATTTATGATATGTAAAAGTTATTTACATAGTTCAGAAATTTGAAAACATTTAATATAAGTGTTAATATCGAACCCTTAAGTGTTGGAATATTGTTCGGGATCACCATGTATTATTTGCTTCCATAAAAGCTTACATTAAAACTGACATTGTAAACAAAAGTTGTTTCAGACAGGTCAGATACGTCTTACTCAAATAGTTGAGAGTACCTCGATGTAGTAGGAGGAATGTATGACTTCCTAGCCACTATTGAGAAACAAGTGTTGCGAAAATAAGATGCATTCCCCATATAGTTTAGTAAGAAGTTCATTGTATACTAACATGTTTACAGCGATTCTCTCAGCTAAAGTGTTTGAGAATCCC
Organism: Benincasa hispida; assembly: GCF_027475165.1. Taxonomy (NCBI): domain Eukaryota; kingdom Viridiplantae; phylum Streptophyta; class Magnoliopsida; order Cucurbitales; family Cucurbitaceae; genus Benincasa; species Benincasa hispida. Next base: position 26,114,489 of record NC_143482.1, on the reverse strand, counting down.
TTAGTAAGACTAGGACTACGAGGTTTATAACCTAGGGCAAGTGAGAGAAAAACCCATGGGTATGTGGTGCCTTAATTTATTGTATTTCTCTATAAAACTCAAAAAACTCAGTATTATATGTTACCACTGGAGTTTTAATCCAAGTGGGAGTTTGTTGGGCTTTATGTCCTAAAACTCATGGTTTGTAAACAATAAAACTTATTCTAAAAATTCAATAAGTTGTTATTGAATATATGAATTGCTTATTTCATTTTATAAATAAATCCAATAAACTAAAAAATTCACGACTATTACATGAGTACTTGAACTTTATGTTAGACATAAAAGCGGATCAGGTTCGAGTAGATAGTCAAAATGGTCTATAGTATATGAATAAGGTTGGGTTCCTTATTATGGTAATACCATCGGATATGGCCCACTCTGTATTTGTTACAAAGAGTTGTAAAGTGCTATAGATGAAGTGATCCTAATTCGTATATGTCATGACATGAGAGTGGATGCGTCCTGTGCAATGAGTTTGTACAAGATCGAACCACGAAATAAGTCACTCTTACTTTATAACGTTGTTTACTATTTAAGACTGACTATTTCAAAGCAATGACCTAGGTAACTTAACCTTAATCCCGAGCTAACTATGAACTCCTGTTTATTTCAAATTATCCTTTGATTTGCTTAGATGAGGGTTGATTCAACGGTGCCGACTAAAAAACCTTCATTTCAGCGGTAAGACCGGGTAGATAGTTAGGGACATAAGGTGCAAGATGGAATTCATTCCTACCCACTTTTAGGGATAGTAGAGGTTGTTCCCTTAAGTACTGACTCTAGGTCTTGAACAAGGGGCCCCACCCTCTCATTGGTCTGAGAGGGACTCAGTTTGTTGTTCGGATCACAAACCAATTGTTCATTAGAGGATCAATGAACTTAAGGAACAAGAAGTAATCTCGGGGGTAAAATAGTCATTTGACCCAGCCGTTATTACGAACAATCTGTGAAGGGTTAACTTGCTAATCATGGTTATATTGAATTGATATAATATATCTACAGTGAGGGGAGTGCAACTCTAGGCTTTAGTGGAGTGACCTAGTAGTTAACGAATGGGGATTAATTCGGTGTAAAGAGTTTAGTCAATTAATCTTGGATCGTTGGAGCCAATGGACTAGGCTTGGAGTAGCGTGATAAGTTAATTTGAAATGTTCAAATTAGAATTAAGGGAATTAGTATGTGATATAATTACGCGCTTAATTTTGGAATTAAATGAAACTAGAGAATCAATTAATATTTAATATGATTTAAATATTAAATTCATGAATAGGGATTCATGATGGTGGAATTAGTGTTAATTTAATTTAATATTTGATATTGAACTAACTAGAATTAATTAAATTGTTTAATCAAATTATTCATTATTAATTTTATTAGATAAATTAATTACTAAATTAATTTTGTAAAATTAATAAATATTTCATTTTTTAAAATAAAAATTGATTTTAGAAATCAATTAGAAAATCAAAATTGAAAAGAATAGAAAATGGAAAATCCCAAAAAGTGGGATTTTTCCACTTTCTACTCAAGTAGCTCACACATATTCCACCATATTTTTCATTCACTAATCCAAGCATGAGCTGCAATACATGTAGCAATGGTATTTGCATGAAAGTCATGCAATAAATAACTCAGTTTGGAGTGAAAATCGAGCATGCAATTGATAGTTTTTTGTTGAAAAACCTTAAGTTTGAAGAAGGTCTTCAATCATGGTGATGCAATAACCTCATCTCCAAATTCCCTTAATCCAACCTTGGTTTGAGTCCCACAACTCAATCCAAGACACCAAGAGGATAGTAAGGAAGGCCTTAAGGTGGTTCACAAGTTGACTTGGAGAAGATTTGCAGCTGGAATCGTGATTCAAGTGTTTCTTCAAAGGTATGTTGTGAAACCCTATTATTAGTTTATGAGCATGCTTAATTTAAAGCCAAAATTAATGAATTAGAATGCTTAATGATCCATTTTTCTTCTGTTGTGTGTTTTCTAACTCTAACAATTGGTATCAGGGCATCATTTAAGCATTCAATTTGGTTTAATTTTGGCTTGGTGGGTGTTTTTTCATGAGATATATGAAAATGGTGCACTGATATGGTTTTCTGAGATTTGACATTAAAATTCTCTTTGATTCCTTTGTTAAATTTGTAATTGGCTCTTGATTGATCAGTTTATATATGTGTCCAAGAATCTATAATTTATTTGGAGTCATTAGAGTTGAAATTAAGATATAATCAAAGAAAGAAGTGAAGAAGGTCGAGTTGCAGAATTCTGTTGCTGAGCTTCTGTCCAGAGAGCATTGCAACGCTGCTCATGTTGCTAACGAGAAACATGGAGTGAGTAGCGAGCAGTGAGATTTAAACTGGCAACAAGCAAGAGCTAGCGAAAGCGGCCAATTCAACCGGTTTACTTTAGGTCTTGTCTGGTTCGACCTCAAATCATTTTTTGCTGGTTTGGTTCAGGCAATTCTAGTCCGATTCAGGCAGTTCAGGTCCGGTTTGGGGCGGTTCGAGCGGTCCAGAAGTGTTTTGGAGCCTATTCTTGCTGAATTTTGTAATAATTAGGCCTTTGTTTGCTTGAAAATGCCAAAACTAAAACCATATCAGTATGTGTTTAATTATTTATACATGTGATGTATGTTATAATTAAATAAATCTTGTATGTGCATAAAGTATGCCATGTAGATTTAAAATCCCACCATAGGAGGCATGTTACATGTATTGAAAGTATGTTATAAAGTGTTATAATATATAGTATGTATGTTTAGGGTTTCTTTTATTTAATATAAGTGTTATATTAAATATTGAATGCTTTTGATGTATGTTGTGGATGTTTAGCATGTCTAAAATTTTTTAAGTTGTTATAAAATTGGGTTAGACATTTAAAATCCATAACAAAGAACAGCTGCATGCTTACGTAGGTTAATCACCTGTTTTAATAGTTAAAATAGGTCGACATCTTGTAAAACTAGGGTTACAAACTCAATCGGTATATAATCCTGTCTAAGACTGGATGGTTTGTGCAATAGGTCAATATCAAGGCAAACTCCAGAAATGGATAGGATCACTTTAGTTTTTTCCTCAATCAACTTTTCCCTTCGGTTGGCTCATTGGGGCGGAACTCTAGGATCTAAAATGAAGGGTCACACTTACGGGAAATTATTAAGCAAGTTAATGATTTCTTGACCGAATAAAGGATGACTGACCGTTATAGGAATAGGAGTTAATTATGGTGTAATGATTGGTTGAGAGTGTCTCAATTCAGTGAAGGGACAACTGACTACCCTTCGATGGATTTTGTCTTAAATCACTGAAGCATCATTGCAAAATTAAATGTTAAATAGGGTTCATTTAGATTTTGCTAAAATTGAATGGATTTTTTAAGAGTTATTCTAAAATATAATGTAGATCAATGAGTTTATTTTTCAGCAAATATGTCAAATAGCGATTTTTTGTTAATTTCTTTTTCTAGTTTGATCGATTTCAATTACACGACGTGGAAAGAATCCATTAAAACGTTTTTCGTGGTAAACGGCCTCGAAATTGCCATGATTGAGGATTATCCTCAAGTCCCAACCCCTGATGCACCACGAAATGTTCGTAATGCATATGAGGTGTGAATGAAGGCTAATTCGAGGGCCCAAGTTCACATTTTGGAAAGCATACCTGATGCATTGGCCAAAAGGTTTGAGAACATGGTCATTGCACATGAGATCATGGAATCAATGCGAGAATTGTTTGAATGAAAGTTCTCACGATTTAAGCAAAACAGGGTTGATGAAAATGAGACCAGTAGTGTCAGTTTCCAAGATAATCTCTAGTCCATATTGAGTGTCAAGGGACTAACAGAGAAAGCAATTGTTTCCAACTCTAATGAAGTTCATCGACGAGGATTGTCCTCTGAAATGAAACTTGGAGTTTATGATTTGGATTTTGGAGTTGATCCCATTACTCTCCAGGAAAGGAAGAACTCCAAAGAAAATAAATATGATTTATTTGTCTTAGAGACGTGCTTAGTAGAGAATGATGATTCTACCTGGATAGTTTATTCAAGAGTTACTAACCACGTGTGCTCTTCCCATCAAGGATTTAATTCCTGGAAACAGTTGGAAGCTGGAGAGTTGACTCTTAGAGTCGGTACTGGTGAGCCTGTTTCAGCTGTTGTTGTAGGCAAGCTTAAGTTATTTTTGGACAAGAAATGATATATGTGATTAATAATGTATATGTAGTTCCTCATATCAAGAGGAACCTAATTTTTGTTTCTTATCTGATTGAACAAAATTATTCCATATCCTTCTCTGAGAATAAAGTGTTTATTTTCAAAAATGGAATGGAGTTAGGTTTTGGTTCAATAGAAAATAACTTATATGTACTAAGGTCATTAGTCATAAAAGTTGTGCTCAATACTGAAATGTTCAAAATAGCAACAACTGTAAAAAGACCGAGAATTTCTCCTAAAGAAAATGTCCATCTTTGGCATCTAAGATTAGGTCACATCAATCTCAATAGAATTGAGAGGTTGGTGAAAAGTGGATTTTTAAATGGTTTAGAAGAAAACTCTTTATTAATATGTGAGTCATGCCTTAAAGGCAAAATGACCAAACGACTTTTTACTGGAAAAGGTTATAGAGCCAAAGAAACCATAGAGCTTGTACATTCTGACCTCTGTGGTTCGATGAATGTAAGAGCATGAGGTGGATATGAATATTTCATCTCTTTCATAGATGATTATTCTAGATTTGGGTATCTATACCTAATGCAACATAAGTCTGAAGCTCTTGAAAGGTTTAAGGAGTACAAGACTGAAGTTGAAAACTTGGTAGGTAAAAAAAAAAAAAACACTATGATCTGATCGTGGTGGAGAGTATATAGACTCAAGATTCCAAAAATATATGATAGAACATGGAATCATGTTCCAACTCTCAGCCCCAGGTACACCTCAACAGAATAGTGTATCAGAAAGGAGAAATAGAACCATGTTGGACATGGTTCAGTCTATGATGAGTTATGCTCGTCTTCCTGACTCGTTTTGGGGATATGTAGTAGAAACTACAATTTATATTTTGAACAACATTCCCTCAAAGAGTGTTTTTGAAACACCTTTTAAGTTATGGAGAGGTTGTAAAGGTAGTTTACGCCACTTCAGAATTTTGTCCAGCTTATGTGCTAATGGCAAACCTCAAAAAGTTGGAACCTCGTTCAAAAGTGTGCCTACTTGTAGGTTACCCCAAGGAATGAGAGGTGGATACTTCTATTGATCCAAGTGAGATTTATAATGAGACTGCTGAGACTCAACAAGAGTTGTTGAATAAGCTGATAGATCAACAAGGGTTGTTGATGTCACTTCATCTAGTCATCCATCTCAAGAGTTGAGATTGCATCAACATAGTGGAAGGGCTGTGAACCCACCTGTATGCTACATAGGTTTAACAGAAGCACGAAACATCATAACTGATGATGGAGTTGAGGATCCATTGTCTTATAAACAAGCAATGGAAGATGTTGACAATGATGAATGGATTAAATCCATGAATCAAGAAATGGAGTCCATGTACTTCAATTCTGTTTGGGAGCTTGTAGATCAACCTGATGGGGTAAAACCTATGGGATGTAAATGGATCTACAAGAGGAAAAGAGGTGTAGATGGAAAGGTATAGACCTTTAAAGTTAGACTTGTGGCAAAGGGTTATACCCAGGTTAAGGAAGTGGACTATGAAGAAACTTTCTCACCTGTTGTCATGTTAAAGTCTATCAGGATTCTATTGTCCATAGCCACATATTATGACTATGAGATATAGTAAATGGACGTCAAGACTACCTTTTTAAATGATAATCTTGAAGAGACCATCTACAAGAATCAACCAGAAGGGTTCATTGAACAAGATCAAGAGTAAAAGGTTTGTAATCTTAGTCGTACTGCAACCCTTCTTCTTTGAAGCTTCACGAGCGACTCAAAACTAAACAAATACAGACTCGTTTGCAATATATTGCCCAAAAACACAGGGGCCCTTATAAATTAACTTTGTAAAAATAAAGAAAGCCTTAAAACTGAGGTTCCTATCCCGTAAACATCCATAAACAAAACGTCCACAAACATTTATCACATAAAAGCAATGCAGATTATAAAACTCACTAGTACTATAAACGAATTCAATACAAGAATGGAATTTGGAATCAGAAACCAACAACCTGGCTCTGATACCAATCAAAAGAACTCGTTTAAGGAGATCCTTGAGCGGAAGCAGATTGTCCAAATTTCATTAACTTTTTAAAACATAATTTACAGTAAACATAGAATAGATATACATTCAAAATAAATTACAACATGCTTGATCAAGAAAAGGGTTCAAGATACATTACATTTGAATAACCTTTTTCTTCACGTATCCCTCAAACAATCACGAACCTAGCAACTTTTTGAAGACCTTCTTCAAGATTTTCTCGAACAGTAACCCAGACACAACCACAAAGAGTCCTCGGTGTTCTCAGGGTGAGAACCAAGAAGTGGTAGGCTCTGACTATTTTGGTTAGGAAGGATAGTTTGGGTGGAGGAAGAAGATTGAAAATTCTCTCACAATAACTCATAGAACTTTTCTACAAAAACTCTCAATCGTTCAACAAAAAAAAATCGTTGAGGAAGCAGAGAAAACCATTTTTCTTTTATTCCTTTTACCATAAAATTAATAATCACCCACTAAGGTGGTTGGAGAGAAAAGATGGGAAAGTTATTATTCAAATAATAATAAAATAATATAAATAAATATGATAACTAACTCACCATATTATGTTTATATTAAATGATATGTTATATCAAATTTAACATATAACCTATAGTTGTAATATTGTATCACATACAATATAAACTATAGTTTCTTTTTTCTATTTTATGGCACTTAATATAAATCATATTTATATTAAATTTAACAACTATGAATCACATTCATAGAAAATATATTTGAATCTCATTTAAATATTTATTTCCCCACATTAAACTATAATGTATCAATACATTATGACAATTATATCATATATAATTGAAACAATTTAATTATATCATATATAATTAAATCTCTCTATTAATTTGAACAATTCAAATTAACCCAAAAACTGATTCTCAACTAAATCCTTTTGAGCTACCAAGGGGACCTTATGGACCTGTAGCTTGAAGCTCCAACGATACATGAATAATTAATTAAACTCTTTAATTACATTATTCACCATAATTACATTATTCACCATCCGTTAACTGTTAGGCACTCCACTAAAGATCGATAGCTGTACTCTTCGCACTACAGATATATTTCTGTGTCTATTGGATATAACCAATCAACAATACGATGACCCTTCACAAATTGCTCTTAAGTATAGCTAGGCCAAATTACCGTTTTGTGCCTATAGTTACATCTAACTGATGGACTTGAATTTGAACACAAAATGTATGCGATGCTTAGATGATGTGCTACAAGCCTATGAACCATAAACTCGTTATGTTGGATTTATGTGATGATATGCATGCATGGTTCAAGTCCAATGTTATGCAATAATGACCTGACTTGACTTAATTCATGCAATACTACTTCTAGATATGCGTTAGTAATAGATGTTCTTGTAGTATGCTATGCATTGGAACCAAGTATAATTCCACCACAAGTTTCTCAGTGTGATTCGAGGTCGAACACAGGGACTGTTTGAGGTTATTGCTTTATGTTTATGATACATGCGACCAGGTTTTTCAATTTAATAAAAGGTTTTGTGTACAAGAATATAAAAATTGCGATAAAGTAAAGGAAAGCAGTAAAAATGCGATAATAAAATAAAGTGCAGTAAACCTAGACTAAGATGGTACAAGATACAGGCTTCATGTTACAAGATACTGAGGTTAAGGCTGGCTGTGAAGATTATACACAGATCATGTAATGCGATGGCAAGTCTTATGTACGAGGCAAAAAGAGAAAGATAACTAGTATAAACATCGCAAGTTCCTTAATTGCGCTAAAGTGATAAACACAATTACGCTTTTCCCTTAGCGTACACCTCTCGGTGATCGGCCGCGTTCCCACATCTCTGTGATGAAGCAGGGACGAACGTAATGAACGCAAGATTGCTTCCATCTCTGAAAACACTACTCGCTTTAGTTAACGCATTCTTCTAACCTTCTCTCGACAGATCAGAATGGCATCTTCACTTCTACTCTCACAATTTATATTAACTACCAGAGGATTAAGAACAATTCATAAAGAAAGTGATAAACGGAGGAACGGAAATAAATAGAGAAGTGGTAATGAAAGCGATTAAGACTTCAATATATCTATTTAGCGTCTGATACATGGTGTGTGAATGAAGGGGTAAAGAAGATGAAATACAATGATGAAAAGCGATGGAAACAAATACAATCAAGTGCCACCGATTTGGATGGAGATTTGCTTGCTGGAATAGATGGATCGTGTGGAAGGATGAGCTTCCCTCTCAGGCTTACTCAACCGATAGCAAGATCTGAGTATAGAGCTTCACGGCGGGGATCTAGCAGATTAACATTGAGACTCACCTCTCGACCTTGTCTCTTCTTCTTCTCGGATTTCTTCAGTTTAACACTCAGCTCAGCCTTTCTCTCAATGACCTAATATCAATTCGCCCCATATCCAGTAGCCATCCTTTTTCTTTGAATTCTATGGGGTATTTATAGGTGAAGATCTTTGACTCCGGCCTTGTGGTCCCGACTTTTGCTATGGAAATTCCGAAGATGGAGGGATATTATTCCTTCTGTTATGCAATCGGACCGTCAAGTCTGCACAACCGTTAGGCGTACACGTGTCACAATCCTCCGCTTTTGTGTTGCTCAGCTGCATCTTTCGATCGAGTGTTCGCATGCGGTGTTGTTTTTATTACCGCATGTGGTTGAAAGTCACTCTGGATCGACTGCCGCATTGCGCCGTCATTGCATTAATCGTCTTTTCATTGTGATTTTACGGGCGCAATGTGACAGAGATGCATTGGTCAGTTTTTCTTGAGCTTTGATCGCAAGCGGTGATTTGGTTTCTTGGAAAACAAAGTAGAAATCTTCTTTTCTTTCATCTTAATGATGTTAGCGGGTGTAATTGCGATAATTCATAATTATTGTATTTCGAAGCTAATTTTCATACAATTGGCGCATATTTATTCTCTTTTGGCCGCAATATCTAGATAAGGCAGTATAAATAACTTGTATTTCTACAGGTTATCACTAACTCCTTAAGTACCATTAATCCATCTAATGAACAATAGATCATAGTCACACTATGACTAGACCCCTCTCGAGCCAGGAGAAGGTGTGGCACCACATTGTTCAAGACTTGAAATCAGCCCTTAAGGGAGCAATTTATCTATTTACCCCTGCTTCGGGGAAGGAGTGAATTCTATCTTGTGTAGCTATATTCCCAACTCCCCAATCAGACGAATCCCCAAAATGGTAGGCTTGTTGAGTCGGCGATCTGGCCACTCTCACTCATACAAATCAAAGGACCGCCCTCATAGGTAAGAGTTCACAATTCACTCAGGATTCAGGTCATGTTACCTATGGTCATCTTGGTGAAATGTAAGTTTCTATTATGAACGGTGTTATATAATGAGACTGAACATTCTGTGGTCCGGTCTTATATAAACTCCTTTGTATAGAATATCCCCGCTCGCATGTTTAATACATGAACGATCAGGACCAGATCATTTGTAGAACTTTACAACAATTGTAACACCTACAAAATCGGCCATACTCGTAGTGTCACCAGGATAAGATATCCAGCTTTATCCATCTACTGTAGACCATTTAGGTTATCACTTAAACATGATCCACCTGAAGGAACTCTTACCAAAGAGAACCCATGAACAGAAACACGATCGATCCAAATTCATTGTGACAGAATTACAAGCATTCACAAACATATAATCTAGTTATGCATCTTTAACAAAATTACGACATGCTTTATAAATTAAATACAAAAGGAGTGAGAGAGTTATCTTTGAAGAACTCTTCTTCCACAGATCTCTCGCTCTCGTGAAGCACTTGAAACAGCAACCTCTCGTTGTCGCTTAGCATGCCAACCCAATCGTCTACTAGTCACGAACAGTCTTCTCCACGAACAAATAACCTCTCAGACACCACCACTCAGTAACCTTGGTATTCTCGGAGTGAGAATCCAGGAGGTGTGAAATCTGTTATGAATTTGGTAGAGGGTTGGAGGAAACTACGATTACACTATATGATCAAGCAAGTAGGAGAAAGATATTGTCTATCGTATAGACTGTGGTGCTTAATCATTTAGTAAAGGTACACGATCATTTAGGAAAATAGGTTTGATCGTTTACACGATCGTTTAGTGAAGCTCGCTTGCCACCCGATCGTTTAGTAAAAAGCTACACGATCGTTTAGACATCGTGAGCTAAACGATTAACAATGTACACGATTGTTTAGACACTTGATGGTTGTCGTGTAGTCTCTCGTGAGCTAAACGATTAGCAATGTACTTAATGAAGCAATCCTTTACAAAATGAAAACATTTTTCAATTTATCCTTTAGTTATGAAAACTAAATACAACCTCCCACTTTCACGCATGGTTAAAGGAGAAACTACCCACAATTATCTCACAATTGTTTTAATTATAAATAAATATAATAACTAACTTATCATATTATATTTATAACCTATAGTTTTAATATCACATCATATGTAACATCTAAACCATGGTCTTTTTCTCCTTTACTTGATATAAATCATATTTATATCAATTCCTCCAATTAACGTATCTCATACATCATATCAATTATATCATATATAACTGAACTAGTTTAATCATATTATATATAATCAAACTCCCTCTTGTCAATTGAACACTTTAAACTGACCCAAAAACTGATTCTCAACTTGAATCCATTGAGCTACCAAGGGGACCTTATGGTCCTATAACTTGAAGCTCAAACGGTACGTGAATAACTGATAAACTCTTTAATCACGAGATACACCATCCGTTAATTGCGAGACACTCTATTAAAGACCAACAGTTGCACTCTTCTCACTACAGATATATTTCTGTGTCCATCAGATATAACCAGTCAACAGTACGATAACCCTTCACAGATGCTCGTAAGTATAGCTGAGCCAATTTACCGTTTTTCCCCTGTAGTTATATCTAACTCCTTAAGTACCACTAATCCCCCTAATGAACAATACATCATACTTCTATTATGAGTGGACACCTCTCGAGCCATGAGAAGGTGTGTGGCGCCACATCATGCAAGCCCCGAACTTAGCTCTTAAGGGAGCAATCTATCTACTTACCCCTGCTTCAGGGAAGAAGTGAATTCCATCTTATGTAGCTGAGTTCCCAATTCCCCAATCAGAGTGGTAGGTTTGAGTCGACAATCTGGCCACTCGCACCCATGCAAATTAGAGGACCGCCCTCAAAGGCAGGAGTTCCCAACTCACTCAGGATTAAGATCATGTTACCTATGGTCATCCTAGTGAAATGATGTCTCTGTATGAACGACGTTATATAATGAGACTAAACACTTTGTGCTCCAGTCTTATACAAACTCCTTTGTATAGGACACCTCCGCTCACATGTCTCCACATGAATGATTAGGATCATGCCATCTGTAACATGTCACAACACTTATAACTATCTACAAAGCGGGCCATATTTGTAGTGTCACAAGGATAAGGTTTCCCTTCTATATCCATATATTATAGACCATTTAGATTGTCACTTAAGGCATGATCCACTTGTATGTCAGACATACATGCTTAAGTTACAACAACAACCAGGGATCTTAGTTTATTGGTTTATGGTAAATGCAAACAAAATATCTCATATTTCATAGACAACAATGACAAAAATATCTCATATTATTACATCACAAGCGTTTGATCATATAGGTGTTTACAAGCTACAGGACCCTACAAGAGTTTAGGGCATCAAGACTTGTATGTCTCCACATATATGTTTAACTTATAAAGATAACCTTGGATGTTAGTTTATTGGTTTGTGGTTAATGCAACTAAAATATCATATATTTTATAGACAAAATGAATAAAATATCATATATTATTAATCACATAAGAGTTTATTCATACAATGTTTACAAACTATAGAACCCTACAATATTTATTGCATCAATCCCAATAAAAGGATCGTAAGAACAAAAGGTTGGCCTTGTCTCAAGCATCGTATATTGACAAGATGCTTGTCAGATATTCGATGCACAATTCCAAGAAAGGTTTATTACCTTTTCAGACATGGAATTGTATTGTCTAAGGAATAGTGCCCTAAGACTCCTCAAGAGGTTGAGGAAATGAGATGAATTCCCTATGCATCGGCTATTGGTAGCCTTATATATGCAATGTTATATACTAGACCTACCATTTGCTATGCAGTAGGGATTGTCAGTCAATATCAGTCCAATCTAAGATTAGATCACTAGACGGCCGTCAAAATGATCCTCAAGTATCTTCGTAGAACGAAGGACTATATGCTCGTGTATGGAGATAAGGATTTGATCCTTATAGGATACAGAAACTCTGACTTTCAGACTAATCAGGATTCTTGGAAATTCACATCAGGGTCAATGTTTACTCTCAACAAAGGAGCTATAGTAGGGCGAAGCATCAAGCAAGGATGCGTCACATACTCCACTGTGGAAGTCGAATACGTAGCTGCTTGTGAAGCTGCTAAGAAGGTTGTTTGGCTTAAGAAGTTCCTTACTGATTTTGAAGTTGTTCCAAATATGTCTTTGCCCGTCACACTTTATTGTGATAACAGTGGTGTTGTGGAAAATTCTAAGGAACCTAAGAGTCACTGAAGAGGCAAGCATATAGAACAGAAATATCATTTGATTTAGGAGATTGTGCATTGAGGTGACGTGATTGTCACAAAGATTGCTTTGGAGCACAATGTTGTTGATCCGTTTACAAAGGCTCTCACAGTTAAAGTGTTCGAGGGTCATCTAGAAAGTTTGGGTCTACGGGATATGCAACATGTTGTCTAGGGCAAGTGGGAGATGTTACTAGGGTATAGTGTATGCTCTAGTTTATTGTGATTTTGTACTTTATTTGTATTATACATTAGTCTCCCTAAGCCTTAGGACAAGTGGGAGATTATCGGGATTGGTGTCCTAAATCTCTTTGTAATCTCGTAGTTTGTAAACTTTGTATAAACATATTGTTGTTAATAAAATAAGTGTTAATTTATAAGCATATACTCAACCCAATAAACTAAGATCCAAGGTTATTTCATGTAATTTAAACAAGTATGAAGAGACCTTGTTTAAATAATAACCTAAACAGTCTGTAGTAGATAAATAAGGTTGGATACCTTATCCTGGTGACACTATGAATACGACCCACTTTGTAGGTGTTACACGTATTGTAAAGTGCTACAAATGATCTGATCCTGATCATTCATGTGGAGACATATGAACGAGGGTATCCTATACAAAAATTTTGTATAAGGTCAGACCACAAAATGATTAGTCTCTTTACATAACGCCATTAATAATAAAGACTTGCATTTCACTTGGATGACCATAGGTGATATGACCTGAATCCTGAGTGAGTTATGAACTTCTGTTCATGAAGGCGGTCCTTTGATTTGTATGGGTGAGAGAGTGGCCAGATTGCCAACTCAACAAGCCTACCATTTTGGGGATTCGTCTGACTGGGGAGCTGGGAACACAACTACACAAGATGGAATTCACTCCTTCCTCGATGCAGGGGCAAGTAGATAAAGTGCTCCCTTAAGGGCTGATTCTGGATCTTGAACATAGTGATCACAACCTCTCCTGGCCCGAGAGGGACTTGATCATAGTTGGACTATGACTTATTGTTCATTAGAGGAATCAGTGGTACTTAAGGCGTTAGATGTAACTACAGGAGAAAAATGGTATTTTGGCCTAACTGTACTTACGAGCAATTTGTGAAGGTCATCGCACTGTTGATTGGTTATATCCAATGGACACAAAAATTTAACTATAGTACGAAGAGTGCAGTTGTCGGTCTTTAGTGGAGTGACCAATTAACGGATGTTGGGTAATTTAATTAAAGAGTTTAATTAATTATCCGAGTATCATTGAAGCTTCAATTTACAGGTCCATAAAATCCCCTCTATAGCTCAACAGGGATTTAATTGAGAATTAATTTAAAGTGTTCAAATTAATTGATGGAATTAATTATATATGATATAATTAATTAAATTGATTATATATGTGATATAATTAATATAATGTATCATAATTTAAGGTAATATGAGAGGAATTTGAATATGATTCAAATACTAATTATATGAATGAGAATCATGTAATTAAATTTAATATGAATATGATTTATATTGAGAGGAATTAAATATTTGGATATGATCCAAATATCAATTATATGGATGAGATTCATATAAGTGAATTTAATATAAATGTGATTTATTTTAAATGTCATGTATTGTTGAGAGAAAATAAAATCTATGGGTTATGTTGTATTTGATGAATCTATTGGTTATGTTGTATTTGATAAAATATAAAACTATAGACTATATGTTATATTTGATATAACATATAATGTATATATATAATAAAGTAGTTATTATACATATATATTTTTTTATTATTAGTTTAATGGAAATTAATTAAAGAGGAGGAGTTACAACTCTCCTCCCCCATTCTCTCAATTTTTTACGTGGAATTCAAGTGGTTGGAGATTTTTTTTCCTTCTTCTTCTTAATTTCTCTCTGAGAGAAGAGTTCTCTCTAGAAAAGTTTTACAGAGAAGAAAAGTTCTTCTCTTCTCTCTCTTCCTCTCCATCTTCTTTCCCTTTACCAAGGATTCAAGCAAAGCCCACAACTCTTGCTTGAATCCTTTATCCCAAGAGAATACAGAGGGTTCTCAAGTGGTGGTGTCTTTTGGAAGAAGGAGATTCGCGTGGAGAATGTGATTCGTTCGTGGCTTGTATGTGGGAGCTCTTGAAGAAAGGGTTCTTCAAAGGTAAGGGTTTTTGAAACCCTAAGTATTTTATTTAAAACATGCTGTAATTTAAGAAAATGCATATCTTGTTCTTATTTACTGTAAAACTTATATTTAATAAAAAATGGAATTTGGGTCGATCTTTGCTTTTGCTCAAAGGATCTTTTCTGAAAATTTCCTTCACTAACAACTCTCGAGCCAGTGAGAGGTTGAGGCCTCATTGTTCAAGACTCGGACAGCTGTTAAGAGAGCAATTTAACTACATTCCCTAAGGTTGGGAAGGAGTGAATTCCATCTTGTGTAGTTGTGTTTCCAGCTCCCTACTTGGACAAATCCCCAAAATGGTAGGCTTGTTGAGTCGGCTAACATAGTCACTCTCACCCATATAGATAAAAGGATTTGCCCTTATAAACAGGAGTTCACAACTCACTTAAGACTAAAGTCAAGTCACTCGTGGTCATCCTAGTGAAATGTAAGTCTCTTCTAACAACGATATTATATAGAGAGGCTATTCATTTGGTGGTATAGTCTTATTCATATAATTTGTATAAAATACCCCCACTCACATGTCTCCACAAAAATGATAAGGATCAGATCATTTATAACACTTTACAACAATTGTAACAACTACAAAAATAGGTCATATTCATAGTGTCACTACGATAAGGTATCCAGCCTTATCATCTACTACATACCATTTAGGTCATTACTTAAACATGATCCACCTGTATGTCAACCACATATATGTTTTAAGTTACATAAAATAACCTTGAATCTTAGTTTATTGGATTTAATTAATGCAGTCTAAATGTTAATAAAAATACCTTTTATTTTATTAAATATATAATTTGTTTTTACAAACTACAAGATATAAGATTTAGGACACCAAATCCAACAATATTTATGATGTTTATTTGGCAACTTGAGTCACTCTCACCCATGCAAATCAAAGGACTGACCACATAGACAAGAGTTCATAAATCTCTCAGGATTAAGATTGAGTCGCACATGATCATCCTATGAAATATTAATCTTATCAATTAACGAATTTACAAAGAGAGATAAAGTACTTTGTGGTCTGGTCTTATACAAACTCTTTGTATAGGTTACCTCCACTCATATGTATCCACATGAACGGTTTGGATCAAACCATCTGGAATTATTATAAAGTGAGTCATATCTATAATGTCACCAGGATAACCAATTGTATGTTAAGTCTCATTTACACATTAATTTTATTTTTCTAAAAGAAGATAATTAATCATTTTGTCCTTAACACTTGAAATGTCTTAAAATACTCTTCTTTAGACTTAATTCACGTTAGAATGATACAATATCATTTTATGAAGTTCTGCATTGAATATTTGACAAACATTTTATAAATGGACGATGCTTAAGACAAACTTAACATTGTGTCCCTAATTGGTTAGACAGTCAAACTTTTATGTTATATTACATCATTCACAATGAGTAACATGTCAGCAACATAAAACACGAGAAAATATCCATTTTTCAATTAATGACTATCTTGTCTACATAGATCATTAATATTTGTTCAAAGTCACAAGTTATGATAACTTTTACCTGTTCAAAGTCACAACCTTATCCCTAGGATGCATGAGTTGCTAGGTTTGAAGATAAAATTGGTTAATTGAACATGACTTTCCTGACAATTAATTGACACAATTGAATTCTAAATCGTAATGCATGTGTTTTAATTCTATATGGATGTTATCGAACCCAATAGAATTTAGAAGCATGTAAATTAGTTAGGGTATAACCTTTCCAACCTTAGTTAATAATTAAGACGCTTTCTCTATTAAATTCTTGCTAGTTGTCCGCCTTTGTAGAGGCTAGTTAGATCGCATCGAGCAAGTAGTTATGCATACATGAATTAGTTGCATGTTTAAGTTTTAGAAATCTAGGATAGAAATTGCATTGAATGGCTCTAGAAACTAGATAGATCAATCCTAGTTTATATTTATCCTTGCATTTTAATTCCTTGTATGTTTTCATTTTATACAAAACCAAAACCTCGTTTTTACTGCTTTTCATAGTCAAGTTTAGCTTAAGAGAAGATTAAATCCTGGCCTCCCTGTGGTTTGACCCTGTACTTGCCGCTTATGCTACTTGTTAGTATGAGAAGTAGGTTTCAGTGATTCATAAATATTATTTTTGTTTCGGTTTGGAGTCGAATTAACGACATCAATTTTTGAATTTGAAAAATAATAGATGAATGTTCCTTTAAGTGGTGGTGTCTTCGGGACTTCAAAGGGTCCTACCCTCTCATTGGTCCGAGAGGAGTTTCTGTTTATTAGTTGGACCATAAACTGGTTGTTCATTAGAGAAGCACTGGTACTTAAGGATACAAAGGTAACCCAAGGGTAAAACGATAATTTAACCCAGTTGATGTTATGGACACTCATGAAGGACTAACTTTCTGTTATTGGTCTTTATCCATGGACACAGAAATATATCTGCAGTGAGAAGAGTGCAGCTGTGGGTCTTTACTGAAGTGTACCCACAGTTAACAAATATTGATTAATTTGGTTAATGAGTTTAGCCAAGTAATCTCATATGTCGAAGCTTCTGATCTGCATGTCCACCAGGTCCCTTTGTTAGCTCATTAAAAGATATTAAAGAGGAATGATTTGAATTGTTCTATTCAATTTGAGGAAATTGTATATTAATGTGATTAATATGTAATTGATTATGGATGTTATCTATAATTTAAATTAAGTTGAAGAGGAATATTTGAATGAGATTAAAATATTTTAATTCAAGTGAATTAGATTCATAAAAATTAATTAATTAAATTAATAGAGAGGTGATGCACATAAACATACGATGTTTATTTATGTTAATTAAATATATATATTAAACTAAATTTAATGTATAGATGGTTATTTAATTAATGTGCTAATTAATTAAATAAATGTTATATAATTAACTGAGCGCAAGGGCAAATTGGGAAAGACTTGAAGAAGAGGTTACACCCTTTTCCCTATAAATTCTACCTTATGGTCCTTTTAGGGCAAGAATTTCATTTGGTGAATTTACCCTAGCCACCAAAACATAAATCCTCTCTTTACTCTCTAAGAGAAATCTCTCCATCTCTTCTTCTTCTAATTAGTTGGATACCACCTATCCTTCTATTGGAATCCTTGAGAATAACAAGGTTATTCTCGTGGTCATGTTCAAGTTCGATTTAGAAGAAATTCATGCCAAGATCAGGAAGATTTTTCGTGGAGCTCAGGAATCTTCAAAGGTAAGAATGGTTCTCTCTTAGTTTCCCTTCTCCAAAGCATGTTATTTCATATGTTTATCCTTCACATGTTCTGTTTTAGAACACTGTTTTTGTTTATTCAAAAATCGATTTTTGAGATTTAAGGCACACTTTTCCACTCAGGATTCGATCCCTACAATAGTGTCACCATGATATACTATAGATCTTTTAGGTTATCTTTTGAACGTGATCCACTCATATGTCAACTACATACATATTCAAGACTCCATATAATAACCTTAGATTTTTTTAGTTAATGGCTAAATTAATATTGCATAATTAATAATTAAATTAATCAACTAATAAATTACAAGACTTTAGGACACAAATCCCAATAGCCTTGACGTAACAGACTTCGTAGACAACCTGTAGAGGGAACTCATGACTCTACCAGCGAACTAGCTGTGGGAATGAAGAGATGGAGGCTGAATCTAGTAATCTTCGAGCTAAGATGGATACGGAAGAACAATTTCTTGAGAGAATTGCTCAGAGATGTGCTGTAAGAATAGGAAAAGTGCATTCAAACCCTGTAAAAAATATAAAACATAGGGGATGAAAGCTTTGTGTGCTACAACATTTGAGGTAACGAAAAATCCAACAGATGCTGAAGCATGACTTAATATGATCGAGAAGTGTTTCAGGCTGATGAGATGCCCTAAAGATATGAAGGTGGAGTTGTTTTTCTACTTCAGAAGGGACAGATGATTGGTGGAAAATGGTGAGCGTAGACAAAGAGATACATATGAATTTAGCTGGAAGGATTGCAAAAGAGCTTTCTATGGTAAGTATTACCTATGATCATTTCGTGATACAAAACGAAATGAGTTCCTAAAGCTTGTACAGGGTTCCATGTCTGTTTGAGTATGAGAAAAACTACAATAAATTGTCTAAATATGCTACTGCAGTAATTGAAGATGAGATTGAGAGATGCAAGAGATTTGAAGAAAGATTATGAGAGGAAATTCATTGTAAACCCTCAAATTTAAGAATCCCTAAAAAATCATTTTAGCTAAGAATACTTAGTTAGGACGCATACTAGAATTCCAAAAACAGCTTTTAGAACGAGTTATGGACATTGTGAATTCTTGGTGATGCCATTTGGGTTAACTAATGCACCAGCAACATTTATGGATCTTATGCACTAAATATTTCATCCATATCTGGACCAGTTTGTTATCGTGTTTATAGATGATACTAGTTTATTATGGAAGCAAAGAAAAGCATGTTGAGCACCTTATGATAGTTTTGCCCCTGTAGTTACATCTAACTCCTTAAGTACCACTAATCCCTCAATGAACAATTAATTATAGTCAAAATATAATCAAACCCCTCTCGGGCCAATGAGAGGTGAGGCCTCATTATTCAAGACCCGGAATCGACTGTTAAAGGAGCAATTTCTCTACTTGCCTTAAGGTCGGGAATGAGTGAATTCCATCTTGTGTAGTTGTGTTCTCAGCTCCCTGCTAGGAAAAATCCCAAAGATGGTAGGCTTGTTGAGTCGGCTGACATGGTCACTCTCACCCATACAAATCATAAACAGGAGTTCACAACTCACTCAAGATTGTCAAGTCACCTATGGTCGTCCTAGTGAAATGTAAGTCTCTTCTAACAAGATGTTAAATAAAGAGACTATTCATTTCATGGTCTGGTCTTATACAAACTCTTTGTATATAATATCCTGCTCACATACCTGCACATGAACGATTAGGATTAAATCATTTGTAGCACTTTACAACAATTATAACAACCACAAAGCAGGTCGTATTTGTAGTGTCACCAGGATAAGGTACCCAACCTTATCCATCTACGACAAACTATTTAAGTTATTACTTAAACATGACCCACATGTCAACCACATACATGTTTTAAGTTTCATAAAATAACCTTGGATCTTAGTTTATTGGATTGAATTAATGGAGTATAAATGTTAATAAAAAAACCTCTTATTTTATTAAATATATAATTTGTTTTTATAAACTACAAGATATATGAGATTTAGAACACCAAATCCAACATAATACACTTAAATAATCTTAATTTATTATAAGTATAGAAACTAAAAAAAAAATATAGAGATTAAAATTAAACAAAATTCACAACATAGTATTAAATTTCCATTGAGATTTCTATCGATATTTCAACTTTTATATGGGTATGATATCGACATGAGGGGTGAATCAATATTTCCATTATATCACAGAAAAATCCACGAAACATAATAATTAAGCAACAAAATATCACTAATGTAAATAAAATATAAATAATAGACATGTTAACTTGTTTAAAAATCTTAAAATATCTATTTACTAATTTATAGTTATTTTTTGAATTTTTTGTTTTATAATTTTTCCATGACTATTCATCAGAATCAAAATTATATTTTCATCAATATTTTCGTAAGATTAAGATCTCAATATTCCCGTCGACATCTACATTTTAAACATTGCTTGACAGACTAAAAATAGTATGTTAACTAAAAAAATTTGAAATTCGAGAGATAAAAGAGGCAAAAAGATTTAAAAAAATGATCCTCGCATATTGAAGAGTGAAGAAAAGACTTGCTTTTGAGGTTCAAGAAATTTCTCAAAGTTCAAGCAATTTAGATGCTGACAAAATGACAGAGAAGAGAGTGATTGTTTTAATGTTTTTGTAGTTTTTTTTTCACGTTTTAATTTTTGTAAATCACATCAATAAGTATAGTGGTTTATAATAATTTTACTATTTTTTTTAAATGCTTTTGTTCTTTTTTTCTCTTTTTAAATTGCCGTAAGTACACACCATTTATAAAAATTAGAAATAATGTTTAAAATCAAGAATAAGATCGTTACAAATCAAAAGAGATTAAGTTTTTGGGTTTCAGTTTTCATAAAAAAAAAAAAAAAAAAAAACTATATTTTGTTGAAATTAAATTAAAAAAAATGAAATTAGGAGGATAATCAAATATCTTTTTTCCAACT